>NW_023270494.1:5153843-5190817 GCF_011800145.1 Mirounga leonina
ATGGATCAGCGTGGTTTGGCACAGCCTGGAATGGATCAGCGTGGTTTTGTACCACCTGGTGCAGGTCAGCCTGGCTTAGTCCAACCTGGAATGGATCTGAGTGGTTTGGTGCAACCTGGTGCAGGTCAGCCTGACTGGGTGCAGCCTGGAATGGATCAACGTGGTTTAGTCCAGCCTGGTGCAGGTCAGCCTGGTTTGGTCCAACCTGGAATGGATCAGCGTGGTTTGGTACAGCCTGGTGCAGGTCAGCCTGGTTTGGTCCAACCTGGAATGGATCAACGTGGTTTGGTCCAGCCTGGTGCAGGTCAGCCTGGTTTGGTCCAACCTGGAATGGATCAGCCTGGCTTGGCACAGCCTGGAATGGATCAACATGGTTCGGGCCAACATGGTGCAGCTCAACCTGGTTTGGTACAGCCTGGTGCAGGTCAGCCTGGTTTGGTCCAACCTGGAATGGATCAGCGTGGTTTGGGACAGCCTGGTGCAGGTCAGCCTGGTTTGGTCCAACCTGGAATGGATCAGCGTGGTTTGGTGCCGCCTGGTACTGGTCAGCCTGGCTTGGCACAGCCTGGAATGGATCAACATGGTTGGGGCCAACGTGGTGCAGCTCAACCTGGTTTGGTCCAACCTGGTGCAGGTCAGCCTGGTTTGGTGCAGCCTGGAATGGATCATCGTGGCTTGGGTCAACGTGTTGTAGCCCAGCCTGGTTTGGCCCAACCTGGTGCAGGTCAGCATGGTTTGGCCCAACCGAGAATGGACCAGCGTGGGTTGGTACAACCTGATGCAGGTCAGCCTGGTTTGTTTCAGCCTGGCATAGGTCAGTCTGCTTTTGTCCAACCTGGTGCAGATCAGCGTGGTTTGGGGCAAGTAGATCAGCGTGGTTTGATACAAGCTGGCACAGATCCACATGGCTTTTTTCAACCTGGTGCATATCCTCCTGGTTTGGTACAGCCTGGTGCATATCCGCCTGCGTTAGTACAGCCTGGTGCCTATCCACGTGGTTTGGTCCAACCTGGTGCCTATCCACAAGGTTTGGTGCAATCTAGTGCCTATCCACGTGGTTCGGTTCCACCTGGTGCCTGTCCTCGAGGTTTGGTCCAGCCTGGTACATATCCAGAAGGTTTCCTGCAGCCTAGTACTGATCAGCGTGGTTTGGTTCAACATGGAATAGATCAGCATGGCTTGAGGCAACCTGGTACAGAACGAGGCTTGATACCACCAGGCACAGAGCTTCGTGGCCTTCCAACATTCCACCCTGAGTTTCCAAAATTTTTCTCACATCCCTATCAGCATGGTGTAATACCTCCTGGCAGCTATCAACATGATCAGGTGTCACCACTCCTAGCCAATCAAGGTTTGGCATCACCAGGTATTGGCCAAGAGGGTTTATCAGAAACTTACCAGCAAGGTTTGTTACATCGTGGCACAGACCAGCATGGCCTAACACCATTAAGCACCCGTGTGGGATCTGTACAGCGAGATCGACAGCATTTGGTATCACCTGGCCCAGATCAGCAAGGCCAGGTACAAGCAGGTACAGACCAGCGTGACCGTGCATACTCTATCCCAGAATCTCGTGACCTATTGTATCCCGGCCCTCACGGCCCAGGCATTCTGGCGGTAGATCCATACGTCCAGAAAGGTTTGGATCCAAAACAAATATATGCCTCGGACCAACCTGGAATTTCTGTCTGGACTACTCCAAGCCAAGCAGCCGCCTTTGCCAGGAGCATGGACTCTCTTAACCATCTCTACCGAGTCTCATCAGAAAAGAGTGATTTCCAGAGCGAAAGACATGATTCACTGGATAAATTGGCTCCGAGCTTCCCCATGGCAGTGGAAACATTTCGTCTGATGGGCGAGCTCATTGGCCTCTATGTAGAGCTCAAGGAGAACATGAAAGAGCTGGATGAGGAGCAGGAGGGCCAGACCGACTTGGAGAAGATCCAGCACCTGCTCGGGCTCATGGGTGGGTTCCACTGGTGCGGAGGAGGGACCACTGTCTGTGTATTCAACATCCCCTGGCCTCATCTGGCGGCTGGGCTTCTTCCTGAGTCACTGCAAATAGCATGTCCCTTCTTAGCCTTTCTGGGCTCTACCATAGCCTTTGGGGTCCAAAAGATAGACTTAAACCAGTCGGAGCGAGGCGGTTCCAGTGCCCTGGCAGACTGTGTGGACAGCAGCTGAGGACGGTGGGCGGGGAGGGAAGATGCCGAAGAATTCAACTTCACCTTGGTCCATGCACAGCTGTGGGCCCAGAGAATAATTAAGATTTGAGAGATGGGTGGAAAGTGCGGGTCCGTAGTGCCAAAGCCCTTCGGGACAGTAAGCACTGGGTGGATTTTTTAGACGGTAGGGATACCCCTCTTTCCTTTCTTCCCATCCTCCCCCTTCCCCAGTCACCAGGACAAGCAGAAGCGAGGTGTCCTGCTGTTTGCTGGGGTAGCTTCCCCGTGGGGGCTGGGAATGGGGATTGGGGGCCTGCTGGAGATCTAACGCTTCTGACTAAGAAGGCCTCCACTTCCCACAGTCAAAAAGAGTCTACCCGCTGACCTGCAGGAACAGCTGAAGACCTTGAAGTCCTTGACCAAAGAAGTTTGGCAGGAAAAAGCAAAAGTAAGTAAGGGAGGGCCCGCCCACTTTGCCTTTGAGTGCCAGTCGTCTGATCACTTTCCATCTGTATTTTGATGGATCACAGGATCCTTGCAGGACATTATTATCTCATTGGATCTTTACAAACCCGTCAGGTAGGAAATGCACCTCAGGTATCATCATGTTCATTTCCTGATCTCAAACCTGATGCTCAAAGCCCTGAAGATCTGGCTGAGCCAACAAGGAGGCCATCCATGGTCCTTCCGTTACATGGGGGGCCATTTCCAACAGATCCCACTGGTACTGAGGCAGCCTTGGAGCCAAGTTTGTGGGACTGTCTGGGGCCGGTGGCCATGGAAGGGGTTGCTGGGTCTTTGTTCTCTTAAAGCCAGCTGTCCACGGGATGGACGGATGGACGGACAGGTGGATGGATGGATGGATGTCCAGAAGGGACACACTGACAGATGGTTTTTGTTAGAGGCTTAGATTAGGACGAGGACTCGGGAGAGGGGCTTGCTCGAGCTGCGGACACATATGCCGAAGGCAAAGAACTCAAGCCTACCTGACCTTCCTCTTCATTGGGTTTGTAGATGGACAGGATACAGAGAATCCTGGAGGGCACCGGGGAGCAAGAAATAGGAAAAGAAATGAAGAATGGCCAGCTGAGCTTGCAGCTGGGAATCCTCAGGTAAAATGCCCCTGCTGAGGGCAGCTTGTGTCCGGGCATCTCATCTCCCCAGCCGAGGAGGTGATGGCAGCCTTCGGTTCACTCACAGTCTGAACTGGCCCCCGTCTTTGACCCAGGTTGTGTCTGCCTTTCAGGGTGTCCGTTTGTAGTTCAAGTTGCTGGTGGAAGTTTCCGAGGTTCTCAAAACAGTTCAGCACCAGGGCTTGGGAGGAAAACAGCTACCAGTCTCTGTCCCCAGTTGGAGGCTGGAGGAGAACACTTACTTGCCAGAGCCCCCTGAGAGCCCTCTCTTTGTGGTGCCAGGTCGCACCCCCTAGAAACCTCTCAGGCCAGCACGGGGGTCCCCACTTCCCAGACAAGCAGCACCCGGGACTCCCTAGACAGAGCCTGCTGCAGGGAGGGCCCAAGAGCCGTGGTATGCATCTTCTTTCTGTCCCTGATGGGACTGGTGGGCCTGGGCCCTGGGGTGGGTGGCGGGGCCAGGCTGTCTCTTTCTGCACATCTCTCAGAGTTACCGTGGCTGACATTGAGAAGGAACTGGCCGAGCTGAGGGAGAGCCAAGAGCGGGGCAAGGTCAGCATGGAACATTCAGTCTCCGAAGCCTCCCTCTACCTGCAGGACCAGGTGAGACCAGAGCTCTTCTCAGAGTGAGCTATGGATGGTGGGACTACTAGACTCTTAGCTGACATACAATTTGCAAATAATTTTGCCCATCCTGTGGGTTGTCTTTCCACTCTCTTGTTAGTGTCTGCCTTTAAGATTTATTTATTTCAGAGAGAGAGAGAGCACAAGTGGGGGAAGGAGCAGAGGGAGAGGGACAAGCAGACTCTGTGCCAAGTGTGAAACCTGACGCGGGGCTCAATCCCACGACCCTGAGATCATGACCTGAGGTGAAATCAAGAATCGGACACTTAACTGACTGAGCCACCCAGGCACCCCGATAGTGTCTGCCTTTAAATCTTGAGTGATGCTTCGTCGTCAGTCATCCCAGAATGTTCCCACTGAAGAGCTTCTGGACCAGGAACAGCCCTCTTGCAGAGGATAGGATAGGAAAAGCCACTCGGCCAAGGGGACTCATGTCAGGAGCCCCCTCAGTGATAGAGGCCCCATTCTGGGCCACTCCCACGTTTGCCAGGACACTGGCATGTACCATTTCTTTCTTTTTTTTTTTTTTATTTGAGAGAGAGAGAGAAAGCACGAGCTGGGGGGAGGAGGAGTAGAGGGAGAGGGAGAAGAAGACTCGCTGCCGAGCAGGGAGCCCAACGTGGGACTTGATCCCAGGACCCTGAGATCACAACCTGAGCCAAAGGCAGATGCTCAACCAACTGAGCCACCCAGGCGTCCCTGGCATGTACCATTTCTTGACCCCAAGCCAATTGTCCAGTGTGGGGCTTGAGGAGCAGAAGATTTATGTGTCCACAGCTTCCGTCTAAGCTTAGCAACCTCCAGGGTTTCCGGGGGCCACACTCGGAGAGAAGCCACGCCCCGCTGGGCAGGCCCAGGCTCCCGCCACAGCCTCTTCGAGGCACTGGCCCCCACTCTCCCAGATCTCCCACCGTCTTAGCTTCCTACTTCAGAACACACTGCTGCTTTCCCATGCTGCTTCTCGTCCCGGAACATCCTTGTCACCCCCACTTACCCAGTGGGCTCCTACTGGTCCTTCACAACTCCACTAAAATGTCCATAGTTTGGGGAGGCACCTTCCTCTCTTCTAGGGAGAATTAATCCGTCCTTTTTATCCCACGGACCCTCTGACATGCTCTTACGGACTCTTCAGAAGAGTGTAGGCTCTTCCGGGTGCAGAGCAAGGGTCTCACGAACTCAGGCAGTAGGGCGCTTGGTTGAAAGTGCCTTGGTGTGCGGGGGCTGGAAAAGGCAGGAACTCCTGGGCCAGGGGGGCCGTCTGGCCGGGGCCACTCCTTCTCTGTCTTTCCGTGTCTGTTTCTGTGTGTCCCTGTGCCTCTGTGTCCCTGTCCTTATCCATTTCTCTCCAATACCTCCACATCTCCCTCCCACCGTGCTCCCAGCCCGCTCTCCCTTCTCTCACACATGGCCCACAGGGGCTGCCTAGGCCCCGCGCTGTCACACACTTCCAAGAGAGGGGGTTCGGTTGGTCCAGACCCTCTCTGAGCCCGGCCAGAGGTCCCACAGCTGTGGGACCAGCTGCCCGAGAACCGGGTGCCAACCCGGGCGGGACCAGTCATGTGGTAATGCACGGGGACTGTGGGACACAGAAGAGGACAAGAGAGCCAGTGCAAGGCATCTGCTTTTGCCCAGACCGAGAGAGGCCCCCGCAACAGAAGTAGCACCCATCCCACTGATTTCTTGTTACTGACATGCGGGGTGGGGACAGAGCCTGTGTGAGCCCACCCCTCCCGTCCCCAGGGCCCCAAGCTGCGACTGGGTGTCGTCAGGCTCCCCTAAGTGTTTGTGGACTAACGGACATCACCACTCGAGGGTTTAGCTAGAGGAGATGTGTCCTCACGCTGAATCAGTGAGCTGGCTGGAGAAAGGTCCAGAAGCCTCCATCCTGTAGGGGTTTTATTCAGCATCAAGGCTACACTCGCTGAGAACTCTGTTCACTATTTAACAGATGGGCACTGGGCGCCTCCTGCGTGCCCCACATTCTGTGAGGCACTGGGGGTGCAGCGACTGCCCGAATCACGCGGGCGCTGACAGCATGGACAGAACATGGCCATGCCTCGCTCACTGCCCTGCACCTGCCTTCTTGCCCGCACCCAGCTTGACAAGCTCAGGACGGTCATCGAGAGCATGCTGGCCTCGTCTTCCACGCTGCTGTCCATGAGCATGGCTCCTCACAAGACCCTGTCAACCCTGGAACCTGGCCAGATTGACCCTGAGGCCACCTGCCCCGCCTGCAGCCTGGACCTGAGCCATCAGGTCAGCATTCTGGTGCAGCGCTACGAGCAGCTCCAGGACATGGTCAACAATCTGGCAGCCTCCCGGCCTTCCAAGAAAGCCAAGCTCCAGAGCCAGGTGACTGCCACTGGCCCCCCTCCCGGCATGGCCACCCATGCCCCACAGTGGGGAGCCACAGGCCAGCGGCCCACAGAGTGGGGAGCGGCTGATAGAGCTTTAACTGGCCTAAGGGCCAGTTTTCCATAGTGGAGCCCTTAACTGACCCCACAGGAGTCCCTGGGCCTTTCACTAGGTCACAGCGAGGACAGCAGCCGAGCTGGCTCTGGGGACAAGAGACCTGGCTCCGTGGGGGTGGGACGGCACAGCTGGCTGAGGGGTGGAGCCGTGCACTCATGTGCCTCGGGGGACACCGGCAGAGCTTTAGGGTTCATTGACTCCCCTTCACACCAGTCTTCCAGGCCCCTTCTTGATTCCCCACCAAAGGGCAGGCTTGCCGGTGGGGACAGGGAGAGTCACAAGTCCCTGAGTCCTGCCTCTTGGATCCTGGAGTTCAGATCCAGCCCAGGGCAGGTGGGGAGACTGTAGCCCACATCCCAGCTCTCAGGAGCCACAGGGCAGCTCACCACTCTGGAGCCTCTACTGGTCACCCCCAGCGGCAGACCAGTTCCCCCAAGGCTAGACCATGGGGTGGTGGGGGACTGAGGCTCACATCCCGTTGGGTGGACACACAGAAAGAGCAGAGAGCCTCCCCACTATCGGGGGGAAATTGTGGAGAGCCAGAATGGGGTCCAAAGTTGGCCTACCTGCTGGGTGATTTTTTTTTTTTTTTTAATTTATTTGAGCGAGAGAGAGTGAGAGTACATGAGCAGGGGAGCAGCAGAGGGAGAGGGAGAAGCAGGGAGCCCGATGTGGGGCTCGATCCCAGGACCCCGAGATCATGACCCGAGCTGAAGGCAGACGCTTCACCGACTGAGCCACCCAGGCGCCTCTGGGTGATGTTTTAAGGGCTGATCAATCAGGCCAGCAATACTGCCCAGTGGCCCCAGGGAGCCTGCCTTTGTGCCACCTGCCACAGGATGAAGAGCTGCTGGGCCGTGTCCAGAGCGCCATCCTGCAGGTACAGGGCGACTGTGAGAAGCTCAATATCACCACCAGCAACCTCATCGAAGACCATCGGCAGAAGCAGAAGGCCATTGACGTGAGGGGCCCGCAGGGCTGCCAGGGCGGGGGCGAGGCCGTTCCCGTCCTGGCTCCTCATTCTCTGCTCCCTCGCCTCCCAGGTACTGTACCAGGGTCTAGAGAAGCTCGAGAAGGAAAAGGCCAACAGGGAACACCTGGAGATGGAGATGGACGTGGTAAGGGCCAGGCCCGGAAGAGCCACCTTGCGTCCCACAAGTTCTCAGCGGTCATTCTTCGAAAGGCCAGGAGTGAAGAGAAGCCCAGAGGGGGAGCTCAGCGTCCAGGCTTGACGCTTCAGGGCAGTGGGGCCCCTCCATGGCTCTCTCCCATGTGGGGGGCCCCCTCCTCTCTTTCCGGGCAGAAAGCCGATAAGAGCGCCCTGGCGGCCAAAGTGAGCCGTGCCCAGTTTGATGCCACCACGGAGCAGCTGAACCACATGATGCAGGAGCTGGTGGCTAAGATGAGCGGGCAGGAGCAGGACTGGCAGAAGATGCTGGACAAGATCCTGGTGGAGATGGACAGCAAGGTGAGGGCAGAGGGCAGCTCCCGTCTGGATGCTGCCGATGGCTCCCCCACCCCCGCCTGGCTTTCCCAGCGCTCACTGGTCACTGCCCCACCTGCCCCCCCCCCCGCAGCTGGACCGCCTGGAGCTGGACCCCGTGAAGCAGTTGCTGGAAGATCGCTGGAAGTCCTTGCGGCAGCAGCTCAAAGAGCGCTCTCCACTCTACCAGGCAGACGAGGCGGCGGCCATGCGGAGGTGGGGCACGGACGACAGCGGGGGCTGGGGGGGGGTCCCCAGATGAACAGCTCTGGGGGAATGGCTGATCCCACTGGACCATCCCACAGCTGCCGTGACAGAATTTGAGAGCTTGAAAAGCTCTTCCAGCTTAGGGCGGAGAAAGGGCGGGGAGAGAGGCTAAGGCTCTCTGGCACGGCCGTGCTCCGCGGGGCCGCCGTGCTGGGGACGGGCCCACAGTCCCCAGAGCTGAGCCTGCTCGTGGGGGGCTGGTCCACGGCAGGCTGGAATCCCAGGGTTTCCATTATTGGCCGCCAGAGGGCCCCCGAGGTTTACACAGGGCATCCATCAGGGGCCCTTTGAAAGCCTGCTGGCTTTGGGTTAGGACAGGTGGGTGCTGGATGGGCGCCCCAAAGCTGGCATGCCTAGGAGCTAGTGTGTTCCCAGGGAACTGGGACCAGATCTGCCTCTGTGGCTCGGGGCCTGCCACCCTGGTGAGCCGAGCTTCCGGCCCGCCTGGCCTGCAGAGGGGCCGTGGCCTTCTGTGTCCTCCGTCTCTCCCATTCCCGACCCTCTGGGCAGGGCACTCACCATCCGTGTGTATCCCACTCCTTACAGGCAGCTCTTGGCACATTTCCACTGCCTCTCTTGTGACCGTCCCTTGGAGACAGCTGTGACTGGACAGTGAGTGCCCACACCTGGCCAACCCCAGCTGGTGGCGGTCATGGGGGCGGGCCCAGGAGGGCTGCAGATCCTCCACTCCCTACCTGCCTCCAGCTCTTGTCCTTCCTCGTCTCCTCTCCCCCGGGTCCATTCCTGTGTGCCTGACCGCTTGCTAGCCCTCCGTCCTTCCCTCCGCCTCACCCTGGACCGGAAGCCTCCTCCGGCACGTAGACTGTGGAGTCCTGGATTTGGGAATGGGATTTCTCACTCCCCAACCCTCCTTTCTCTCTGTCCCTGCCCAGATTTATCCCTGTGACTCCTGTGGGCCCAGCCCTGCCTGGGCACCGTTCCCTCCGCCCCTACACTGTCTTTGAGCTGGAGCAGGTCCGGCGGCAGAGCCGCAAGTACGGGGCAGTGGGCTTCCCGGGCAGGGCTTCACAGGCCAGACGGGGGCAGAGGCTGGAGGGCGAGTGTGGGGGGCTCCTCCTCCTGGCTGGACAGTGGGGGGCACGGAGTGATTTCTGGGCCAGCCCCCCAGTTCTTCCCCGGGAGACCACTTAGTAATCCCCTGCCTTTGAGTCCCTACTGGGGGTCCCGGTGGGACATTGCCAAGGGTGCTGGCTGTCTGGGGTAGCTCCTCTTTTTTTTTTTTTTTTTTTTTTGGTGGGGAGAAGGTGGGGAAGTATTGCACACTCCCTCGGGCTCCTGCCCCCCTCCCCGCTGCATTTCCATCTCCCAAGGATGGGGGTTCGGCAGTAAGGATGGTTTGAAACTGCACTTTGGAACCCTCGGGGTTCCAGGGAGGCAAGGCTAAGTGTGCAGGGCTTCTCCCCATTTCAGCTTCTGCCCTGCCCCATCCGTGGTCCCTCGGAGTGCCATGGGAAGGGCTCCTGCCCACACAGGGTCCTGCTTTAAAAGGCGCAGATAAAGGGGTGGCGTGGGCCAGGGTCTGAGTGTGGGCTCAAGCTGGTGTGGCCCCCTTACCCCGCCGTCTGCCTGCGCCCCACAGCCTAAAGCTGGGCAGTACTGCCTTCCCTCGGGGCGAGTTGGCGCACATAGAGCGGAGCGTGGGGCGCCTGCGCACCATGCACTCCAAGATGCTGATGGACATTGAGAAGGTGCAGATCCACTTTGGAGGCTCGGTCAAGGCCAGCAGCCAGATGATCCGGGAGCTGCTGCAGGCACAGTGCCTGAGCTCCCCCTGCTACAAACGGTAGGACCACACAGACCGGGCCGCTGGCCGCGGGGCTCAGCTTCTGCGCACCCACAGCCCTGAGAATGTCTCATCCACCGCTGGGGAAAGCCCTGCCAAGGAGGGGTGGCGGGGCAGGGGGTAGAAAGAGGGTATTAGAGGTCTTCAGGGTGGCCCAGCAGTGGGGTTGCTCGGCTCACCCATTCCCTTGCTCCTGCCCTGGCTCCCGGAGACCCCCGACACAGCGGTCCCACCTCTGGCCGGCTGGCCCCCACCATAGGTGGGTCGCAGGTGACACCTCCTCCCGGTGACTCTGCCGTCCCCATCACAGGGTGCCGGACACCGCCGACTACACGTACTCGAGCGTACCCCGGCGCTGTGGGGGCAGCCACACCCTCACCTACCCCTACCGCCGCACCCGCCTGCAGCACCTGTCCCAGGGCCTGTACCCCCCCGAGGAGGTCCAGATCGCCATGAAGGTTGGGGGTGCTGCCTGGGAGTGAAGAGAGAGGGCCCTGACATGACCCCACGTTCTCAAGTCGTTCTGGAAAAACCACCTAAGTCACCAGAAGGGCGGATGACCAGCCCTCTGCCTGGAGGCTGTTTCTGAAAGCCTCTGGTTCTTAGGCTTTGTTGGGAAGAATGCCATCCTGGCCACCTGCCATCCTGGCCACCATCTAGCACTACCATCCCCACCATGGGCCCTCTCTTCACCCTGGCGCTGCCAGAGCCCTGGGGGAGGGTTCTGAGCACCGTTTGGTTCTGGGAGTCAGGAGAGGACGTCACTCGGTGCCCCCCAGCCCTCGTGGAGGAAGGACCGGGGGGCACGCTCTAGGTGCCACATGGTAATGGATGTCCCCCTCCACCCCCACAGCATGATGAGGTGGATATCTTGGGCCTGGATGGACATATTTACAAGGGACGGATGGATACAAGGCTGCCAGGCATCCTGACCAAAGACAGTGAGTGTCCCGGGGGCCCAGAGGCTCCTTGCTCGAGTCCCCGGGGGTCTGTCCAGTTCCTGGAAGGCCGTGGGGCCCCTGGATCCTGGGTGCCTTCTTCCTCCGCTACCTCCCTGATTGCAAATGTCCTGAAAGCCCCAGGTCAGCGTTTGCAGGTCGGAGGCAGCCGTCCACTCTCAGCCAATGAGCCGGGACGTCATGGCCGCATCTTTCTTGTCAGCCTTCCTCCTCGTGCTGCCTCACTGGCTTGCCTGCCTCAGCCTCTGTTCCCAGCACCACCGGGGCCGAGTTCTGCCCCTCCTTCAAAACTCAAAATGCCCCTCCTCAGCCCCCCACCACTTGGAGAATTTCCCACCCCCCTGATGCCCACCTCCAGCGAGCCAGACCGCACTGTTTATCACTCCCCACCTGCTCTTAGAGCACTGTGTGCACCTGTCTAGCCGCCTGCCCTCCTGAACTGTGAGCCCAGGTCAGAGCCCGCCCAGCAGCAGGCACAGGGCTCCTGGGTGTAGGTCCCCAGAGCATAACTGAGTGGGTGGGGGGGTGGATGGATGCACGGACATGGGAACGAATGGAGTGCTTAGAAGGCGCATTTCCATCAGTTCAGACGGGGAAGGACCCCGGCTGAGGCTGGCTGTGACCGGTGGCCCTGCAGCCCTCTCCCCATCCCACGGGTCCCCCCAGAGCTCTCATTCGGCGTCTCGGAACTGACACCCCCTTCGCTGTCCCCCGCCAGCCTCCATCTCCGGGATGACCAAGCACAAGGCCAAGCAGTCGCAGCCCCACGTGCACAGGCAGCAGTCCCTGAGCGACAACGGCCAGCTGCCCTCGCGGTCTCAGAGTGCTCGGATGCTGGCGGGCAACAGTCCAGGTAGCTTCCCTTCGGCTGGAGCAGCCTTCCAGGTGGCCTCCCCACTGCCCCAGGGCCTCTCCTGCTTGCCCCGCCGGCCCCCTTTCCTGTCCCTGATGGTCTGTGCCCTCATTTCCCCGAGAGAGGAAGTGCGTAGGAGCCGAGAGATGGGATGGGAGGGAGAAGAGAGAAAGTCCATCTTTACTGAGTTCCTGTTATGTGCCAGGGCTGTACTGTCCGATGTCCCAGAAGAGGGAACAGGGGCAGGGTTGCAGCCCAAGGCTCCGGCTCCAGACCCGAGTCCTGCCCCGGCTCACAGGGGCTCACTCTGCTGAAGCTGGTGCTCAGCTCTGGGCGGCAGCTGGTGGGCACCCCTCAGTCCGACCTTGTCTGGGGAGGAGCTTCTCCTCACCCCCAGGCCTGGAAGGCCCCCTGAGTCCCCATTCTCCCCTGAGGGGCTAAATTCTGCCTGAAAGTCTGGGTGCTAAGGGTCCCCCAGGGTCCAGCCACACTTGGGGACCAGAGAAGGACACAGGCCTGGAGCCACGAGGCCGGACCACCTTCAAGTGACTCTGAGCAAGTCTCCCCCCATCTCCAGACCTGTTTCCTCATCTGCCCATAAAGGGGTGCTGGATTGGTGCTACTCAGAGTCGGGGCGCCCGAGAAAGGTGATCTAACGAAAGGGGCTGACCTTCCTCCTATACAAAGTTACGTTCTCCCAACACTTTGCAGATGCCTGCAGGAGGTTCAAGGGCCGCCCCCCCTTCCCCCACCCCTGTTAAAGGCCCAGCCCTAGATGCCCTTTACCACCCATTCCAGTTCCAGCGCTCAGTGAGTGCCTGGAGGAAGCGGAAACAGAAGTGATAGCCCAGGTCGTGGCACCTCGCCTTTAGTTTAATCCTCACACCAACATTAAGAGGTGGGGACCACTGTGAGCATCACTTACAGCTGAGAAAATGGAGGCACAGAGAGGTTAAGGTACTTGCCCAAGGTCAGACAGCTAGGAAGCAGCGGGAGTGGGATTCAGACCTAAGCTGTCTGCCTCCGGAACCTATGCTGGTCACAACGTGTGGCAGGTGACTCAGTGGCGGACGGGCCGGGACAGACGACTCGGTGGCGGACAGAGTGCGGGGCTGTGACTGCGTTCTTGGGGGCACTTAGCTTCCTCCTTCTTGGCACTCCACTGTCTACTCCGAGAGCACCTAAAATGTTAGGGGAGCAGGAGAGGGAGAGAGGGCAGGCTTAGGAACAATTCCTGCATCTGTTGGTGTGAACAGTGCCTCAACAGCCCCTGCATTACTAGAGGAAACATCACTTAAGAGGCAGGCTCTCTTGGCCACCAACGGAGGGCTTGATTATTTTTAACTCCCAGAGATTAGCAAGGAGCTCTGCTCAGGAGCTCCCGTGCAGGCTTGCACTGCCCACCACAGCCCTGCGGGGCCCCCCTCCAGCATTCTGCCCGCCCCCCAACCGGCCTGCCCTTCGTGCAAGCTGGGGAGGGCCTGGCAGGCTGCGCCGGATGTGGGGAGTGGGACAGAGCCACCTCAGCCCCCATGTCTCACAGCTCCTCCTCGTCCGCGGAAAGACAGACCCTTGTCCTCCGAGGGGCACCTGGCCCAGCCCAACGCGGCCCACCCGCCCAGCCCCAGCGAGATGGAGATGCAGATGGACTTGCCTCCCGGGGAGGGGCTCGAAGAGCCCACCCGGGGACCGCGGTCCACCACTGCTCATTGACCAAAGTTATTAATAAATGTGTGGGAAGAAGCTTGGAGGCAGCGACGCTTCAATGGGCTTGTCTCAGGAAGATGGAGTGGAAGGGGAGGGACCCAGCCCGGGGTCCAGGTGGCCGGCCTTCAGTTATTGGACAGGTCGGACTTACAGCCTGAGAATGAGACCATGACCCGCCCCGCCAACAGATGAAGCTACCCTCCAAGGGTGCGGGGGCTTCAGGAGAAGCTGCAGAGGCCGGACCCCAGACCCGGGGGCTGGCGGGCCACAGCAGGACCCACTCTCACCCCTGTCAGCTCTCTCCTGACCTCAGCGGGACCCCGAGGCTGCTGCCTTCCCGTCTGGGGAGGCTGGGGCGTTCAGGAGAGGTTGGGGTTCGTGGTGTCCGTGCACCAGCCGTGCCGTGCAGTCAAGGTGAGGGTGGCAGCGCCCGGCTCCTGGCACCACGTCCCGGGGGAGCAGGGCCCCCGGGCACCTGGGAAGTTTTCGGCTTGCTGCCTCTGCAGCTTACCCTTGAGCAGCTGCTACAGAGGCAGAGGGGCTGCCTGGCCTAGGCTGGTTCCCTGCTCCGCTCACCCCTCCCCAGAAAGAGCAGAAGGGTGTCAGGAGGGGGTTTGCCAGGTGACTGCCATTTGCCCAGCAGCCTCCAGGCCTAGCCTTTGTCCTGCCCCAGCCCGCTGGGCTCCACTAGCCCCAAACAGGCACGAGGGTTCAATGCTACCCTGAGTCCTTTGTGCTAAGGGTCTTGGCAGGTTTGAGGGGACAGAGGAGCGAGGGGCGGGGACTGAGCTCAGCAGGTGCAGCAACTCTAAGGGACGAGCCCCCAGGTCCCACTGGAGCCCTGAGGACAAGGGAGAACTGCCCTCCCCCTGCGGCCTCTGAAGTCACAGAAGCAGCTTTCCTGTCTTCAGGTCTGTCCTCATGGGGGGCCCCCACCCCCAGTCCCCATCACCCCGACATGGGAAGGGGATGTCTCACATAAGAGGCCTGCTTTAAGGTGTGAGTGGATGGGGTGACAAATGACAAAAGGAAAGTGTGGCAGGAAACTGCCCAGAAAAGGGTTTCTCCCCAGTCCCGTGTGGGCAAAGGAGGGTGGGGTTGGCTGGGGGTGTCATGGGGTAGGGCAGGTGCTCCCTATGGGGTGTGGGGGGGCTTTCCCCTACTTTCCCCATGGGCTGAGACCCCATCCATCTTCATACAATGATCTAATGCTCTGGCTAGACAAGAGGAGGGGAGCAGCTTGAACCTGGGGGCCCGGGTCGGCAGGCCTCACACCAGGTACCCTTTCCTCTTGGAGCAGGGGGCAGGGCCCGCTCCAGCCCCTCTGCTCCCACTCGGGCTCCTATTTCTCACCTTGCCTGAGAGATGTCAGAAGGTTGCCAGCTCAGTGTCCCTGGCCTAGAATCCAAACTCACCAGCTTGGCAGGGAGGGGCAGAAGCAGGCCATCCCAGCCCTCCACACCCAGACCTCCCCCGCGCAGGCAAGGACACGGAGGGGAGGACATTCCCCAAGCAGCGCAGGCCAACCCCCATCCTCACACCTGGGCCAGGCCGCCCACCCTCCCCAGGCTGTGGTCCACGCGCCAACCCCCATCCTCGCACCTGGGCCAGGCCGCCCACCCTCCCCAGGCTGTGGTCCCAGCGTGGCCGCCCACATGCCCTGCAGGGACTTCCCCTTGCAGCCCCGGAAAGCACAGGTGGGCTGGCTGAGGGGTGAGGCCGGGAGGAGGCCCAGGGGTTTCCAACCAGGAAACAAAACTGAAAGGACTAACCCATCCTCAAAGTAAACCATCCCATGCAGAGGGGCTGAGGGCAGCTGTGGGCAGGTTCTGCTTGGCTCTGCAGGGGCCGCTGGGCGGGCAGGCTGGAGGAGGTGGCCTGGCCTACTACGCAGGGCCCTTCTCAGGTGTCACTCCCACTCTGGGTATGAACCTCCAGCCCCTGCAGCCCCAATCTACAGCACGGTCGATTACAGGGCTCTGGCCCCCCGAGGGAGAAAACAAGCCCCCCCAACACACACATGTTGAAGGGGTCTTGGGGGGCCGGGGGGGTGCAAGGTAGCATCCCTCCTCCCCAGCATGAGGCTGAAGAAATCCCAACCCTGGGGCCAGCCACCCACTCCTCCAGCCCCACCTCACCACCGGCACTGCCCGGTCATTTGAGCGAAGGCCCCACTGGGCCAGGAATCCCCAACACTGCTTCTGTTCCAATGGCTGGAGGCTGTGGGGAAGGTGGGAAGGGAAAGGAAGCCAGTCCCTTTGGGGACTCACCCTGTCTCTGTGGATCCCGGACAGCCCTGGTTGACCTCTGCGGGATGGCCGCTCAACATGCACTCAGGGCCAGGCTCCCCCAAGAGGCTGAAGATAGGAATAGAAGGGGTGGGCCCAGCGGGAAGATGCCTGGGGGGCCTGAGCTGGGGGTGGGGGTGGGGCCTGCCAGGGGCCACAAGTGGAGGAGTAGCTCCCCCCACCACAGACAAGGCTTTAGGGCCAAGTGCCAGCCTGTGGCAGGCCACACTGCAAGGGCCAAGAAGGGGAGAGGGTCACGGAAACCAGTCAGGCCCAGGCCCCACTCTCCCTCCCATACTCAACTGGACCCCAGCCGGTCCCATCAACCCCCTGGTCTGGACACCCCTTCTCCGAATATCCAGACCAGCCACATGGCACCAAAGCCCCACGCCCCCAATCACAGCACACCAGGAGCCCCACCCCCCCTTCCCAAGGAGAGCCTGGTTTCCTACCAAGGCAAATAAAGGCACCGCAAACTAGGGAAGTTAGAAAAGTCTCTTTTAAGTTTTTAAATTAAAATTTCACCCTGGTGAGATGATTGATCTGGGAAGTAAATCCAAGGCAAGCTCTCCACTCTGTCGGGTGGGACACACAGTGGGAGAGACAGGGTGGCCGAGGAGGATCAGGACCCCTGCTAGGCAGAGCCTGAGTCTCTGGCCCAAGCCAGCTCTTTAGTTCTGCACAAGCCCCGCACATCTGGCTGGCGACGGGTGACACCAGAAGAGACCCGGAGCTGCAGGGCCCCTGAGGAGCCAGCCGCGGAAGTCCGGTTAGGGAGAGCTCGGATGGCAAGGGGCCTCCACACCTTCGGCCGACGGGCGCTTCAGGGAGCCCCTGCTGTGGAACTCCTTGAGTGGATCCACGGTGGTCCTCGATTCCCGAAGGCGTGACCTCCAGGAGGCAGCTAGCAGACCCCTCATGACTGCAGGATCACCCCACCTGGCTTCCAAGCACCTGCCCTGGGACGAGGGGTGGAGGGAAGGGGTGCTGGCCCAAGGGGACGCTCTGGCCCTTCCCTGCCGACCCCAACACCTCGGTCAGCCAGCCCCATTCTCACATACATTAGTTATATTTATATTTTCATATATATTATAGTTATATATTAAAAAGAGAAAAAACTTGTCTGAAGAGAAACTCCTGAAGGACCCAAGTGGCTCAGGAAGTTTACTATCCCCCCCCAAACCCACAAAAATTATTTTATAAAATCTTCCAGTGCGATCTTCAGGAAACCCCCACCCGCCCCGGCTCCCCCCACCCCGGCCCTCCTGTGTCCCCACGACCCTGGACTGCCCCCCCGCCCCAGCTCCAGCCCAGCGCCCGGCAGCATCCAGTCTCATCTCTGGCCATCCATGGCAGCCATGGCTTTCTGCTGGGCGCCACCCTGCTGCGCTCCGGGGGGCCACGTGGGCTGTGGGTGGTGGAGGTGGTGGAAGCTGTGGGCCGTGGGGGAGGAGGGCGGGATCCAGGCGGCCTGGTGGCTGGGTGGGGACGAGGCCCAGAAGGGGCTGAAGCTTGCAGGGGGGGAGCAGGCCACGGCCGTCATGGGACTATTGCTGCCCTGCAAGCCCTCGGAGGCACGAAGCTTGGAGAACATGGCCAGTGCGTCAGGGAAGTTGGGCGGCGTGGCAGGTGTGTTGCTTGGGGTGCACATCTGCTGGGAGAGAACACAGGTGTCGGGAAGGTTATGGGCACACGCCACCCAACTCTGAGCCATGCCCAGTGGACCCCCAACAGAGCCTATGGCGGGGCTCACCCAGGCCGGCCCCTCCTCCATTCCCATTTTCCAGTCCACGGGCGGCTTCCACAGAACAGAAGCACCCTTCTCGCCCTGAGCCAATACAAACAATAAAGACAAACCCCGACAATTTTTACCAAAACCAAAGAGCGTTTCCTGAATGCCGGGCAGGGACGCCCCCGAGGAGTGTCCGCAGCAAAGGGTTAATTCCAGCCAGAAGCCAGGCCGCCCGATTCAAGTGAGGACAAGAGAGCAGCCCAGGACGCCAGCGCTTAGCGCCTCAGCCTGGGTAAGAAACCAGCTGGCGCCCTCAATAATCCGCCCTCAGATGTTCTGAGGTTGTTGGTCAAAGGAAGGCAGCCAGACCCAGGGTCTCCCTCCGCTGCTCAGGGCGGAGAACAGAAGCCGCACCTTCCCAGCGTCTGGCCTCACTCCACACTCTCAGCACCAGCGGGCAGACCTGGGAGGCTCTGTCTCATGATCTCAGTTGTCACAATGCCCGGGCACAGATGAGGAAACTGAGGCCCGGAGCTCAAGTCAACGGACCGAAACACACCCGCTGCAGGCTACAGGCTGCGAAAGATGGGATTCCTGGGCTCGGATTCCCAGGGCGGTGAGGGGGCCTCCGAGGCCCCAGCCCTTCAATCTCTAGCCAACCCTGCCTCGTCTGTGCTTCACGCCTGGGCTCCCCGAGGACAAAAACCAGGGATTTGGGTTTCTGTGTCCCCAGCATCTCCTCCATGAGGCGTTGGCGGGATGCTGGCAGAGTCTCAGCCTGTTCAGTCCCCTCAGCCCTCCTCCTGGGGGTACTTACAAACACCCCAACATCTGCTGTTTTCTGCCACTACCCTGGGAGGGAAACTCCCCAAACCCTCCAGTATCCCCCACCCTTTCTGATCAGGGACCCCAGCTGGGAAGGGCAAGGACTGAGGTAGGGGGCTGTACTGTGACTGGCGTCCCCCCCCCCCCCCCCCCCCGGCCAGCAGCATGGTGGGGCCGGGGGGGTGCCACTCAGAAGTCTCTCCCAGGACCCTGGGGAAGAGGCAGCAGAGAGCAAGGCCTACACAAAGCCCGTTCTGACCTCACAGCAGCTTCTCCCTTTCCCAGGAAGCCAGGGAGTCCTTCTTTGAATTTCTCCTAATTTTAGCAACACCAGCCCCTCCCCCAGGCACGGGGCTGGGGGAGCAAGATTCTAGGGCTCTTCACCTCGCAGAGGGAGCTTTTCACAGCTCTGCAGTTAAATCCCAGCCAGAAATGGGGAGGGAGGCGCATCTGTCCTGTTAACTGGGCCAGCACCCTATCAGCAGCCAGGGAGCTCCAACCATTGTCTTCCTCAGGGGCGGCCACGGGAGACCCAGCAGGCCTGGCCCCACCCAGACCACTTCCCTCCTCCCTCCACTATTCCCCGCCCCCCACCCCAGGGCTGACTTCTCGGCAGCAGGAAACAATGAATGGGGGGTTGGGGGGAGAGGCCAATTGCATCACAGCATCGTGACTTCCCCAGTTGACCAAGCCAGTGAAGCCGCGCTCAAGAACCACCCTGCCGCAGAGAACGGCCTGGCTCGCCTGGACCAGGGGCCTCCTGTGCCCACCTGGCTGTGTGAGCTCAGGCAAGTTCCTTAACCTCTCCGAGGTTCGCCCTACTTCGGTAAAAGCAGGGGTTTGGACCAGATGTTTGCAAAGCCCCTCCAGCTCTTTGCTTCTAACAACTATGGACGGAGCCCACTGCACCCTGCTTCCAATCTAGTGCCTCACTCCTCAGTGCCCCTCAATTCAACCCGGAGCCCCCCCTGCCTGGGGGTGCCCTGGGGTCACTTCTGGAATTGCTATTATGCCATCACTGTTGTCTTGCTTTTATTTAACTTTTTCCTTTGTCTCTCTCAAAAAATTACAGACTCCCTGAGGGCAGGAATGGCATTCTCCACTGTGCTGATGAAGTACTCAATACGCGCTGTATTGCTGTATTGATGGATACACCGATTATAATGTCTGTTACGAAAACGGCCTTGAGGGAAGCTTTAAGAGATTATAATCCCTGGGCGCCTGGCTGGCTCAGTTGGAAGAGCATGCGACTCTTGATCTTGGGGTCGTGAGTTCCAAACCCCGTGTGGGGTATAGAGACTACTTAAACAAATTAAAAAAAAAAAAAAAGATTATAACCCCTTGGGATTTGCAGAGAAAGAACAACGAGGTCTAAAGGGGCCGGTAGTCCCCGCTCTCCCGGGTCAGCCTCCCTCTTCACAGCATCGCAGAATGGCTGTGCTGGAAGCCCCTGGGCTTTTTCGAATGGCCACAAGCTGGTGGAGCAAACCTCAAGGCTCTTTTGAGAGATAGGAGGCAGGGTGCTCCCAGGCTCTGCTGCAAGGTGGGAGCCAGAGCTTTCCCATGGTCAAGTGCAGGGGAGGGTCTCCTGGAGATGACCCCTCTTGGTTTACAAGGAACCTGGCCTTAGCTGCCACAGCCCTGCAGCTCCCCCAATTCTCCCACTGGGTTCCAATACGTTTTTTGTCTTTTGATTTATACACAGCATGAGCCATTCCAAGCGGAAAGCCGGTTAAAAGGTCAAGATAGACCCTTCTACTTGTCAAAGGACAACTAGATGAAAACAAGCAACTAGATGAAAACAGGGCACCAAGGACAAGACACAGCAGAGGAACCATCTCAGCTCCTCCAGGAAAGGCAGCAGCTCTGAGAAGGGAGCCACGGGTAAGGACACCAAGTGTTAAAAATGCCAAAAATGCACTCTGAAAGCCACAACAGATCTCCTGGGGAATAATGTTTTACAATCCCCATGGCGGAGCCCAGTCCCTCCTCCCCCAGCAGAGCTAATAGGTAACTAGGGGGGTGGGGTGGGGAGGGGAGGGGAAGGCATTCAAGCTTCTGAAGTGAAAGCGATGTCCTGTGCCCCCGGAAAGCAGAACACCCCACTGGCCAGGAGGGCAAAGGCTCAGGCCGAGGGGGCCAGCTTGGGAAAGAGAAGAAAGCAAATCCAGACCTGAACCGCTCTGTTTCCTGTACTTTCCGTGTCTTTACATACTGAAATTAAATGCAAATTCTTGTCCTTATCTTGTCAAAATCCCTCCATCCTCCACACTCAGGGCATGTCCCTTTTCCAACAACAGGAAGGAGAGAACATACCTCTCTGGGGAGAGCCTCGCTCCCTGAGCCAGGGTGGATTTATCCCTTTCCTGTTCCCTGCAGAGCTGGCTTGTTTGGATGCGGGGCTACCACTCCGACAGCAAGTCGGGGCTCCCGGTAAACACAGACACCCCAGCTTCCGGCGCCCTCAGGCCCTTCACTCGGGCTCCCCGCTCCCCCAGACTGAGTAGTTATTATCCGAGCCCCCTCCCCACGCCCCGCCACCCGCTACTGCCCGGCCACCCGCCCTCCTGCCCGCTCGCCCCGGCGAGCGCGCCCGGCCCAGGCCTGAGGTCGAGGGTACGGCAGCCCGGGAGGCCGGGCCACGAAGTCGGGCGAGCCGGCGGCCCCGGGAGCCGCTCTTTCCTGGAAGACATTTTGGCTCTTTGTTTACATCGCGGCGCGGCGCTTCCCGGCAACATGGCTGTCACCGCCGGCGGCTGACAGCGGCCCCCCGGCCTCCGGTGGGCTGCGGGCCGGGGAGGACGCCCCAGCTCCCCGCCCGCCGGCGCCCGGACCCACTTACCATCTGGTGGTGGTGGTGGCTGTTGGGAATGTTGGTTTCTTGGAAAAACGTGCTCAGGGCGGTCTGCGGACAAACACAGCGGCAGGGCGGCGGTTAGCGGGGCCCGGGCCGGGCCGGGAAGCCCCCCACCCCCAACCACCGCCCGGCCGGCGCGGCCCCGCGAGCGGGGCTGCTCCGCGGTGTCCCCTCGGACGGCCCGGCCCGGCCCGCGGCGCGCCAGGGGGCGTCCCCGGGCCGCGCGCCGGTGTGTGTGTGTGTGTGTGAGCGGGTGCCGCCGGCAGGGCCCTCCGCGCCGCCCCCGGCCCGCGCCCGCGCCCCACGCGAGACCGCGCGGCCGCCGATCGCCTGGCCGGGCGGGCGACATAAATAGAGCTCCCCGTCCCCGGCGGCGCGCCGCCGGCCGCCCCGCGCCTCCCGCGCCTCCCGCACCCCCCCCCGGGCCTCAGCCCGCGCGCACCTCGAACTGCCAGTGGGCCGCCTGCAGCAGCTGCTTCGCCTGGTCGGCCGCGCAGCCCGCGGCCAGCACGAACTGGTTGATCATGACCTGGTGCCGCAGCTCGTCCATGTTCACCGACATGGCTCCGGCCGCCGCGCGATCCCGGCTCGGCGGCCGCGGGAGGCCGGCCGCCCTCGGCTCGCGCTCGCCGCCGCCCGCCCGCGGCCTCCGGACCCTCGCCGCACGCCGCCCGCCGCCCGCCCGGCGAGTGTCCCGGTCCGGCTCCCGCGGCCGCCGACACCACAAACAACGGCGCGGGGCGGGGCCGGTGCCCAACGTTCGGGGGCCGCGAGTCGCCGCCGCTGATTGGCCCGCGCCGCTCGGCCTGCGCCCGACTCTGGTGCGGACGTTCGATTCGAATCCTGCGGCCTGCGGCCCGCACTGTTTCTCTTTTCGCCCGGTCGCGCCCATTGGCGGAGGTCGGCGCCGTGGGGCTGCCCGGCATTGGTCGGCCGCTGTGTTTTGGCCCGTCCGGGCTCCTGGTTGGCCACGGCCGGGAGTTTGGGGCGGAGCCGCGCGCGCTGATTGGCCTCCCGTGGGCCCGTTTGAACTCAACTTGAAAACCTTGAGTGTCTGCTGATTGGCCGAGGGCCCTGTGTTTGCTGTTGTAGGCTTGGGGGTGGTGCGGCCAAGTTCATTCATTACTTCATTGAAACTGAACATGCTCAGCTGGAAAAGCAAGACAGAGTGGCTTTGACTCATTTCCTCTGAAAGATGTGGTCATCTCGAGACACAGAATGATCAAAATAGAAAACAGACAGAGGCTTTGCAGTTGCTCAAGTCCCCAAATTGTTTATTTTTTTAAGACTTTCAAGCAGCTCTACTTTTTTTTTTTTTTTAGCCTTTTATTGAAATACAAGGTACCCGCTTTCTGCCTCCTTTCAGTCACTATCCTCCCCAAAGGCCGAACAGTCTCTTCCTGGTTTTTAGACCAAAAACTTTGCTCTCTGAAGATGTAAACCAATGTTAACATACACTAAGCATAGTTGCAAAAGGGAAAAGTTAGTGACTTTTTCAGTCATTAATATCCCAAGCCGGGAAGTTTTCTTTTTCTTAAATCGGTTGACCTAGCTGAAGTTTTAATTTCTACCATCTTTCTAAAAATAGTGTTTCTAGGGGCGCCTGGGTGGCTCAGTTGGTTAAGGATCTGCTTCAGCTCGGGTGATCCCCGGGTGCTGGAATGGAGCCCCTTGTCCAGCTCCCTGCTCAGCGAGGAGTCTGCTTCTCCCTCTGCCCCTCCCCACCTTGCTCTCTCTTCAAATAAATAAATAAAATCTTTAAAAAAAAAACAACAGTATTTCTCTCAACCCTAGCTATTTATTTTTTTTTTTTAAGATTTTATTTATTTATTTGACAGAGAGAGAGATAGTGAGAGCAGGAGCACAAGCAGGGGGAGTGGGAGAGGGAGAAGCAGGCTTCCCGCCGAGCAGGGAGCCCGATGCGGGGCTCGATCCCGGGATCCTGGGATCATGACCTGAGCCGAAGGCAGACGCCTAACCATCTGAGCCACCCAGGTGCCCCCAACCCTAGCCATTTAAAAACAAGATTTGTTTATGTGTGCTGAGCTTCCATCTTCTGGATAAGGATGTGATCCTTCAGGGGTGCCTGTCTGGCTCAGTAGGAAGAGCATGTGACTCTTGATGTTGGGATTGTGAGTTCGAGCCCCACCTTGGGTGTAGAGATTACTTAAAAATAAAATCTTAAAAACAACAAAAAAAAGGGGTTTGACCTTCAGGGCTGTGTCTGGAATTGTAGGCGTGGGGTAAGAACTAGGAGTTGAAGCAGATGGAGGAAGGGGCAGAGAGGTTACAAAAGTAAATATTGCTAGGGATTCACTGTTAGAATTTCTGTTTCTGAAAAACTTAGCAAGTTTTGGATCTGAAATACCAATCCCATGGTATATTGAAATTAGTTAAGGGTCTGCAGAATAGGAGGCTAGAAGAAAGCAAGCCATAGTTCTATTTTGACTTTGCCTAAAGTGAATGTAAGTCTCTGAGAAAACTTGACCATATAAAAAATAAAATATAAATAAGAGAAAAAATTACACCTGATGTTTATGTACTGATGAAAAACAGCCTTGGGCATTATAATGAGCTTGTCCCATTTAGTTAGTCTTTTTGTTTGTGTGCTTGCTTGTTTGCTTGCTTATTTTGAAGGGGAAGGAGTCAGCTTTTTGACTGCTTCTTTTGCCATAATGAAGCGCACACGGGCTGAGCCCCAGAGTGTGGCTGGAGAGTCAAGTACAGCTTGCAGCCCTTCCCTTCCAGTAATTGCAAGGTGAAAACAAAAGTGAGCAGCCAGCAGCTTGTATTGCAGGGAGCTCAGGCCATAAGCAGCCCCAGAACAAGGAAGTACCGACATTGTGGGGTTCCAGTTTTCACAAGTACATACAGATGGCAAGCATGCCACGACCGTGAGTGGTAGGATTTACCCGGGCAGAGGCATTTCAGCCTGCAGGATCCCTTGGGTCTTAATTAAGAAGTTCTCCAGGAAAACCAGCATCCTGAAAACACCAGAATTGCCACCCCACCCCCTCCACACCCCCAGAAGAGGGAGAGCAACAGAGCTCTGTCTCTGATCTTGGCTGTGAGAGGTGGGAATGCTCAGTCAATACTTTGGCTTCTGAGAATCTGGTTGGAGATGAATTCGGGTATGGCTTCCCCTTCTCAGGCTGGTTAACACAGGAGTGTCCCTGTCCTGGGAGCGCAGGGAGAATGAATGAGGTCATGTTTGTAGAGGGCTTTGAGCTGCTGGGATGAAAGCAACTCTCCAAGTGCGAGGTATTATTAACCGAAGGTATCATTATTTTAATCTGAGAGGACAATGTGCGGCAGGTAAAACAGAGCAATAAAAACCTGCCCATTAATAACAAGTCAAACAGTGGTAGCCTCAGAAGGAAGAAAATCCTCGTTCCATCAATGGTCTGAGCTATAGAGGGAGCCGAGACCTGGAAGAGAGACGGTCACAGCCGATATTTCCTGGGGCGGCTCCCAAGGATGTTGTAAATGTAAGTCGGGGAGTGGGTGCTGAGACAGGCAGCAATGGCCAGACCACAACAAACCACCACCACCTACCGAGCACGTCCTGTGAGCCAGGCACCTTTCTAAGAGTTTAATGTCAGTGAACTCATTTCAATCGTCACAAGAATCCAGAGTCCCATTGCACAGCCAGGCAGGTAAGGCACACAGGAGGGGAGGAGCCTCCCCAAGGTCACAGTAGTAAGGGGTGGAGTGAGGCACGGCGTGGGGTCTAGTTCCAGAACCTCATGGTTACCCCTTACGGCTCGCCCCCTTCCTTCGTGCTGGAGAGGTTGCCTTTTCCACACAAGGGCTGTCAAGGGCACTGGGATTTCCACTGGGGATACTTGGACATGAGTGAGCCCCCGATGGGGAAAAGGGGACACCAGCTGTCTTTGTATCTTCGTATTTCTTGTTTCCCTATTGCTCCTTCAAGTTGCCAGAACAAAGGGACAGGTGGCCAGGAGAAGCAGAAAGAGTTGGGGGAAGGCGAGGGAGGGTGCGAAGGATGCCCGCTCCAGGATGAGAAGGCAGCACGAAGGCCGGCAGCACTGAGGCCCCCCTGGGCAGCTGGCTGAGGCTGGACGGTCCGGCCCGGGAAGCGGGGGCTCAGGTGCTGACCGGTGGGATGGCCCCCTTCCCCTGTCTTGGACTTCCAGTGCTGCTCCTAGCTTTTGTTTGCTTCCCGCAACCTAGGTTGTGCTACTACTTTTCAGTGAAAATTGATGCTATTTCTACTATAGATAGTGGGTTAGGTAGACCTTGCCGCTTCGAAGCATTCGTTTTTTTTCCCTAGTCTTTCTCCTTAAAGAGGATGGGGGCTAGTGCAGGAGTGCTCCCTCCACTCCAGGCAAATCCCAGTTCTCCTCTGTGATAATTGAGATTTATGTCTATTGAGAATGTACTATGAACCCAGCTCTGTGCTAAATCCTTTGTTTGAATTACCTTATTTAATAAGGTAATTACCTTATTTAACAGCCCAGTGAGGTGGGGACTGTGCCTATCCCCAGTTAGCAGGTGAGAAAAGCAGGGTCAGAGGGGCGCCTGGGTGGCTCAGTCAGTTAAGCGGCTGCCTTTGGCTCAGGTCATGATCCCAGGGTCCTGGGATCGAGCCCCGCATCGGGCTCCCTGCACGGTGGGAAGCCTGCTTCTCCCTCTCCTACTCCCCCTGCTTGTGTTCCCTCTCTCGCTGTCTTTCTCTCTGTCAAATAAATAAATAAAATCTTAAAAAAAAAAGCAGGGTCGGAGAGGTTAAGTGACTTGCTCAAGGTCACTCAGCTAGCTCCGGGTGGAACTGAGCTCTGAACTCAGCATGTGTGTTTGCCCCCAAAGCTGGTGCTCTTAAATATCATAATCTACTTTCTATCCCTGCCTAGCTCCTGGCATCCACCTTATCTCCTCCCTTGGTGTTACTAGAAAGATAGAAAAGGGGACGCCTGGGTGGCTCAGTGGGTTAGGCGTCTGCCTTCGGCTCGGGTCATGATCCCAGGGTCCTGGGATCGAGTCCCGCATCAGGCTCCCTGCTCCGCGGGGAGCCTGCTTCTCCCTCTGCTTCTGTCTCTCTCTCTCTCTCTGTCTCTCATGAATAAATAAATAAAATCTTAAAAAAAAAAAAAAAGAAAGATAGAAAAGTGTGTCTGGGTTGTTGGAAGTAGCAGGAAGGTCAAAGCCATTCCGCAAGTGATGAGTTCATGCTGGTTTACACCAGATTACATTTTCACCAAATGTCACATGTCCCCCAAAGGACAAAGGCCATACCACTCCCAACATAGTAAATGGCATTTCCTAAAAGCAGCACTGGGGGCCTGCACTCTGTCCTGCGCCAGCCAGCTGGGTGATAAGGTGGCCCCACCTCCCATTGCCAGGTGTGTCTCACGGTAGGTGAGTCTCTGACAACCTTTCGAAGGGACACCGGAGGTGGGGTCTTTGCCAAAGGGGAGAGAAAGGCAGGGTAGAGAGACAACTTTCTAAGGAAAGTTCTCCTTCTCAGGGGCCTTCGTTGTCCGCTTGGACTCAGGCTCCCAGCCACTTCCTCTCGAGGGTCTAGGAATTGACTGGCGTGGAGCTGGGCCTCTGTAGCCTCACCCTTGCATTCAAAAACATGGGAGACCCATTGCTGTGGCAGCTGCTGAGTTCAAGTTTTGAGGCAGCCTCCTTACCTGACCCCCCCTTTTCCTTTTTTTTTTTGAGAAATACATCACACACCAAGAGTTCGTATATAACCTCTGCGCGGTTTGAGGAATAATGAACAATCACCCACGTACCAACACAGAACCTAAGATGTCCAAGACTAGTACCTTTGAAAACTCTCACGTGAGCCTCCCCAAAAGCATACCTTCCTTTCCTCCCCAGACCTTAATCCTCAAATTTGCATTAATCATTCCCTTGCTTTTCTTTGTCCTTTACTCCTGTAGGTATGTATCTCCAAACAATGCACTATGGGTGTGACAGATTGATTCTTTTGCATACGTGGTTCACCCCTTCTGCCCTCCATCCCTCTCTTCATTAACTCTGCTGGGTGAGCTCTGTGGACCCCGCGCCCCCACCCTTTACCAACATGGGTCTCTTGCAAACAGGGCTGGCTCTCTTGTTCTTTCTTCCATGACCCCAGACAGCAACTCTGATCCAAACTAGCAATCATAGATGGTAAGAAGATAGGAGGGCTCCTTGAGGGAGGAAGAAGTGAAGCTGGGAAGGATTCAGGTAGATAGAAAGGAGAGTGAAAGGAATTTTCAGAAGGGAGAATAGTACGAACCAAGGCACAGAGTTACTTTGAAAGCGAGTTCATAGCAAGGAGTTTTCAAGCATCTTTTGGGAGACATAGGGTGGGGGCGATGCTAAGCTTGGATAGGCAAGGGTTAGAGTGGACCCTCTGTGGGCTGTGGGGTAGGAGGGGGTGGTTAGTATCCTTCCCTTTGTTTCAGAAAAATGGCACATGCTTTCGCAAGGTGGTGCAGAGACTCCTCAAATTGATCAGGTCAGGCTAAGCTATGTTCAAGTAAGTACAGTCCTAAAATCTTACTTCTTACCAATACAAAGTTTGCTGCAGTTGGGTGACTCTCAAGAAGAACTGCCCTCTGGGCAATGACCTGATGACCCCGACTGTGGGAGTTTCCACGATCATGAAGCTCCCACTTGATAAAGCCCTTGGGTGGCTGCCTGTTTTTATAAATAAAGTTTTATTGGAACCCAGAGTGTGGCTGGAGAGTCAAGCACAGCTTGCAGCCCTTCCCCTCCAGTAATTGCAAGGTGAAAACAAAAGTGAGCAGCCAGCAGCTTGTATTGCAGGGAGCTCAGGCCATAAGCAGCCCCAGAACAAGGAAGTACTGTCATTGTGGGGTTCCAGTTTTCACAAGTACATACAGATGGCAAGCATGCCACGACCATGAGTTATTTGTTTCTGTATTATCTATGACTGCTTTTGTACTATAGCAGAGCTGAGTAGTTGCAGTATGGATCACAAAGCCTAAAAGGTTTCCTATCTGTCCTTTGCGCTGTGTGGAACATTCCAGCAGGCAACGTGAGCGCTAGAGAGTCGAGCCTTGGCAATTACGTGTCTTAGCCCAAAAGTAACACACCTCTGTTCACGGTTCCTTGTCCAGAAGAATCACGTGGCCTCTCCTAATCCAGGGGGAAGCAAGAAATAGAGGAGACCAGGGTATTGATGAGCATTATTACCATCTAACTGCCATGTGGCTTTTCCACAGGCGCCAGGCTGCTGGGCAGCGAGGATGAGCCTATTTTCACCTGCTTATCTCTAAATCCCAGAGGCCCAGAGGGAATTTACATGGCCTACGACTGGAGCAGAGCGGAGGGCAATGTTGAAGAGGTCTGGAGTTTCTGATGAGTTGCTGCTTGAGGTTTCAGGAATTTTCAGGAACACAGGAAGTCAGGGCAAGTCCTGGAAGAGACGTGTTTGGTTAAAATAAAGTCCCTGATCTTTTTTTGCAAGTTTGGCAGTGATAGGTGCCCTTCTCCTCTAGGAACACAGGGCACCTTGGGGTGAAATTTGGACGTGTGCTATTTCCTGACCCCAAAAGCCCAAGCCACACCGATCATTTTTTGGACCAAGCACGGGTGCTGTAAATGAACCCAGGGCAGCGTTCTGCATAAAGAGGAAGGAAGTATTTACTGAGAACGAGAGCACTGCATTGTACACAACAGAATTGGGAAACCACCAGAATGTGCCTCATCACCAGCAGTGCCCAGGCCTGGCCTGCCCCTGGGCCCAGAGAGCAGTCAGAGAAAATCCCTCATCCTGCCCTTCGGCAGCCTCCAGACCAGAGCTGCCCCACTGACCAGACTGGGTACGGAGCCCAGTCAGCAGAAGGGACTGCTCCAGGAGATAGGGCGTCTGTCCAGGCCTGAAGGCAGTTATGAAGCACAGCGTCCACAGAGAATATCTGCCAGAGCTCTTGGAGAGAAGTTTAAGGCCAAAAAGGATTTCTATAGACAAGAGGACATGGAGTGTCAAAGGGCTTGTTGAAAAATGGCCCCAAAGGGAAAAAAAAAAAAGGTCCTAGTTCAGATAAGGAGGTGATGTAGAAGGAAGTGGGTAGGATAAGGAAGACAGATTAAATATGGAGGGAGGCAAGGCAGAGGTGGGGCTGGAGGGAGGGCCCCGTGCATCGCCCTTTATTACTGGTGCAGCTGCAGACGGAACCACTCTGCTAACTTGGGGACCAGCAGGCCTGGTACTGGGACAGGTTTCCTATGGAAGCTGGTAGGACAGGCAGTCTGTGGGGAAGACCGGGGGCTTTGGACTCAGATGAACCTCAGGCAAGTTCCTGCTCCCTACACCTTCTTGAGGGAGCTTCGGTTTCCCCACCCAGGAAATATAACAGTGTTAATCTCTTCGGCTTGTTTTAAAGATTCAATGAGATAATCCATTCAAAAGTGCTTGGATGGAGTGATTGCTCAAAAATTATTATTCTTGGGGCACCTGGGTGGCTCAGTCGGTTGAGCAACCAACTCTTGGTTCCAGCTCAGGTCATGATCTTGGGGTTGTGAGATCGAGCCCTGCATGGGCTCTGTGCTCAGCGGGGGAGTCAGCTTGAAACTCAATCCCTCTCCCTCCTGCCCCTCCCCCTGCCACATACTCGCTCGCTTTCTCAAATAAATAAATAAAAATCTTAAAAAAAGAAAGAAAGAAAGAAAGAAAAATTATTATTCTTTGGGGCACCTGGCTGGCTCGGTCAGTAGAGCATGCGACTCTTGATCTTGGGGTTGTGAGTTTGAGCCCCATATCAGGTGTAGAGATTCCTTAAAAAGAAAAAAAAAGCTTAAAAAATGATTATTCTTCATATGTATTTCAATAGCCATGTGCACTTACATATGGGAAACAATGTATCCATTGTTTGGTTGGGGGCGGGGGTGCATTCAAAGAAAAGTAAGACCGGGGTGGCAGGTAAACAGGCTCAGGGAGTGGGCAAACCCTGATGGGCAGCATTTGATGGTTTCTGTGGTTTAAATAGTCTCTTTGTGGCCAATTTCAAGCTACTAACAGTTTAACACCTGGCTGGCAAAATTCCTGTACAATCAGCTCTAGAGAGCAGGCTCCAACCCAATGAGCTTTCTCTCTAGTTAGCAAATGACACATTAAGTGCAAAGTTAACAATAGCGACTCATAGATACACCCCCTGCCCCCAGTCCACAGAGGACTGATCCAGATCCAGAGCTAGAGGGCCATTTAGGGGTGGCAGTCCCTTTGGTGCAGGGACTGAGGCTGTTGCATTTGGGGGAGGAAAAAGCCTGGCTTTTTCTCTGGCCATTCAGCAGCTACCACAAGTGTGATGGGTAAGATGTGTTCCTGGCATTTTGAGTTCCCAATGGGCACGGAAAGATGATATCTCAGGGGATCCAACCCCTGGGCTCTGCCTCCGAGCTGTGGGGCACCAACCTCCCTTTCACCATATGCACACTGAAGGCAGGGCCTTTAACACACGTCCTGGCTCTGAAATCCCAGAATTCTGACATAAAAAAATGCCTTGGGAATTCAACCACTTCACAAACAAAAAAAAATTTTTTTTTGATTAAAAAAAGTTAGCATTTATTGAGCACCTGCTGTATCCCTTGCTGTATCCTCCTGCTTTCTATACCTTGTCTAACTGAATGTTCAAATAGCACTTTGCTATTCTCATGTCATTTATACAGGAGGAAGGTAAGGCTCAGGGAGACTGAAGGACTTTCCCAGGGCACAGAGACAACGGTAGAAGAGCTGGGTTTTGAACCTTGTCCTACATGTAAGTATCAAATGAGTTATACAGAAAATTATTCGTGCAATAGGACTTCTAAGAAAGAAGAGTCAACGGTGGGCCAGGGTTCTCAGAGGCGGCTTCATAGAGAAGGTGGGATTTCAGCTGAGGGGATTCACCTCTGCACACATCAGTCGCACCTATAGAAAGGTTTACCATGAGCAAACACATGAACAGGAATGATAGCTACATTCACGGTACAAGTGGGTTATATGAGAAGCAGAGGGAGGAAATACCTCAGGGGTAAAACACTTGTCTTGTTTAAGGTAATAGGGAGCCACTGAAGGTATATGGGCAAGGGAGTAGCATACCAGGAAAGTTAACCCGAGAGTGATTTTTTTTTTTTTAAGGATTTTATTTATTTATTTGAGAGAGAATGAGCAGGGGGGAGAGGTAAGGGAGACGGAGAAGCAGGCTCCCAACTGAGCAGGGAGCCCGGTATGGGACTCCATCCTAGGACCCTGAGATCATGACCTGAGCCGAAGGCAGACACCTAACCGACTGAGCCACCCAGGTCCCCCACCCCAGGGTGATCTTTAGAGACAGGACCAAGAAGCAGGAAGACTAGAGAAAAAGCTAATGAAATCACCAGACCTCTCTTCATACATAGATTTCATCTTGGAATAAAAGATAACAGTATACAACTAAGCAATATAATAAATATACACCTCATGGTGCATAAAAAAGATCTAGGGCTTCCAACAGTACTGTGAGAACCAAAACTGTAGGTAGTACCTCTGTTTATTACTCGGCAGGCTCGACACAGAGTCTTTGAAACACCCTAATGAGGATGGTAGTTATCACTTAAATAAACAAGCAATTAGCTCAGGAATAAACGTGTCATTGTAAATTAAGTCATTGAATCTCTGGCCTGTGGTGGACTTTAGCCCATACTCAGGCTTTAGCAGAGACACATCATTAGTGCGTATAGGATGCTTTTAACCCACTTGATAAGAATCTGATCTGACCCTCCGTAGCTGCTCTCACTCCCCCCTTCTCATGTGCTGGGCTTTGGTTCCTGTGCCTGCAAGGAGTTAGGTGACGATCTGACCTCAGCTCCAGTTTCTGAGGAGTGGAGGGGGAAGTGCAGCTGAGAGAAGCTCACGGCTTTCTTATTCCTACTCAAGCATGGTTATGGACAGCTTCCATGCAAACGCAGTGTATTGCGTGTCGCATCCGCACTGTTTGTGTTGGGTTTCTGAGCTTTTCCCTGAGTTGATTTGTCTTCTTACATTGGCCCTAGAACACAGCCTACCGTGCAATAGAAAGAAACCAGACCAGCAGTACGCGTTTCGCTTAGCAAGACCCAGTGCATGGATGGAGCCTGGGATCCCCGAGTTCTGAGCCCTGCTGCTATTTGTGTGCCTTGGGCCAGTCCCTTCCCCTCCCCTGGCTGCTGCTGCTTCATCTGTCAGGTGAAGGGGCTGGACTAGATGACCTTTAGACTTCTTCCAGATCTGATGCTCCCACCAGGACATGCATTGTCAAGAAACCCTAGGAGAAGGAAGAGAATTCATTCTCATTTTCTTCCTTTGAATTTCTAAGTAACCACAGTTGATCATTGGTTAAAGAGGGGTACGAGGGCTGTCGCCACGCTGCCTGTCTCACACTCTGGTTTCTCTGGGTCGCGGGAGACAGAGGCTGGGCTTTTGGCCTGCCTGGTGTGTTTACCTGAGAAGGGCAGTAGGGGCAGCCGAGTGGATACTGGGCTGAAATAGCAGTGCATTCTTTTCGCACTGACTTCATCGCGCAGAATGTGCAGCCCCAGGTGGGGCTGAGCTCAAAACCAAAAGCAGGGCTGGGCAGATGAAGGCAGAAGTGAGTGTACTGAAACTAGCTTACAGGGTCTGGTATTTGATAGAACGATCTGGAAGTCAACTAAAATAGGGGTGCCTGGGTGGCTCAGTCAGTGAAGCGTCTGCCTTTGGCTCAGGTCATGATCTCGGGGTCCTGGGACCGAGCCCTGCATCTGGCTCCCTGCACAGCAGAGAGTCTGCTTGTCCCTCTCCCTCTGCCCCCCACTCGTGATCTCCCTCCCTCCCTCTCTCTCTCTAAAATAAAAAAAAAATGGAAGTAAACTAAAATAAAGTGCAATAGAACAGACTCTAATTTCTTTCTTTTTTTTTTTAAAGATTTTATTTATCTATTTGACAGAGAGAGACACGAGAGAGGAAACACAAGCAGGGGGAGTGGGAGAGGGAGAAGCAGGCCTCCCACGGAGCAGGGAGCCCGACGCGGGGCTCGATCCTAGGACTCTGGGATCATGACCTGAGCCGAAGGCAGACGCTCAACGACTGAGCCACCCAGGCGCCCCTCTCCTAATTTCTTTAAACTAGTCCCTTAATAGGATTAATGTCCCAGGTCCCTCATTTCTGCAGATGCCAGATGCCCAGGCAGCAGGGCTAAAACTAGGGACAGGTGGTTGAGGTGCCTACCTGGGCCTGGCAGTGAGCGTGAGCGCCACGTGAAGGTCACGCACCCTAGCACCTTACTCTCCTCACCCTGGGCTCGGCCACGCAGGGCAGCGTTAAGCATCGTCTTTCATTTTGGTCTTAAATGGAAAAGTAGATTAAGAAGCTACAGACCCAACTGAAGTTTGCAGCCCTGTGAACAGTTCTCCTTTGTTAGCTGCACATAGCTGAGGAGGAAATTAACAATGAGGAATTCACATTTGGCAAAAGCAAAATATGAAAGCCTGATTGCTGGCTTCCTAATGGACAAGGTTATTTTCCTCAACAGAGAGCGTTAGGTCGCCCGAGGAACCATCTGCAGGGTCCAAAAGCATTTAGGATCAGACCCCTCTGCCAGTGTCAGCCTAGTCCACTGACCTGGAGTAGGATGTGAAATTCTCTTCTGGTTTTTTAGCTTTAATCCACTGAAGCCATGGCCCAAGGACTGAGAGTGGGATCAGGGGCCATGTGTCGTTGATTGGGCCCTATCTTTTGGAGACACCTGCACTCACTCAGAACAGCCAGAGGTATAATCTTCCTATCACCCTAGCAGGGACAGAACGGCCAAACCAACAGCAAAGAAGGGGTCTGTCTTAGCCCCAGCCCTTTTGGGTCCCAGATACATCCCCCCACCCCACCCCTTTCCCCTGTTGTCTTGGGAATGCTGTGCTGCGAACAGGGCTGCATCTGTCAGCTTTTCACCAGCAGGCTATCTCTCCTTCCTGTTACAGGAATCTGTGAGAATCGTTCAAATGAGTGGATTGTCACAAAGGTGGAAAATGCACATCTGAGCTGAAATCAGGACAGCCCAAACGAGCAAAATTGAAAGCTCTAAGGGACGAGCTGACCTCGAAATTACTCTTACCCTGTGCTTCCCCCACCCGCTTCTCCTTTGTCCCTTAGACCCAAGGTTGAGAAAAGCTGAGACCTGATAAAATGTGTGGCTTTTCCCTCCCAGCCTTGAGTGGATGCTTAGAGGAAACCCGTGAGACCCTTAAACGCTGGGTTCTCTGCGGAGATTCTCCCAAGGGCTGCCTGTGTAGCATGCAAATGGAGAGGATGCTGTGAGGCCGTTTACACAAAGGATGCCTGGTATTTGCCTGTAATTTCCCCACGCACCCTGTGCCACCCCTCACCAGAACATTTATTCAAGTTAAAAGCATTTTTATGGCTCTCTTGATGGCAATCACTTCTGGATTTTTCCTTTGTCTGTGCCGTCTTCTCCCTCAGGCCCTCTCCCTGGCCCAGATCTCCGGCAAGGGAGCCAAGTGGCGCCAAGGAAGGACCAGAGAGGAATGTAGGACTGGCCCCCGAGAGGTGACTGCTCCAAGGCTTGGTTGCATACCTCTTCTTTGCCCTGGGCACTGACTGAAGTTCTCTCTTCCCCAACAACAACACTATGTGATTACATTGTAGAAAGTGGGACTTGAACTCAGCTCCCAGAAAGTCTCTTTGAGCTACAACTTTCTCCAAACTATCCCCTATCCCTTTCTCTTCTGCCTCATGAGCCTAGAGGGCTGGTTATCACGTCTTTTTGTTTTTTAAAATTAATTGGAAAGAATTTTTTTTTGAGTAGGTTCCACACCCAATGTGGAGCTTGAACTCACAACCCTGAGATCAAGAGTCACATGCTCTACCGACTAAGCCAGCCAGGCCACCCTATTACTTCTCTTTATTTATTTATTATTTGTCTATTTATTTATTTTTCCTACTATTTCTTTTTTAAAGATTATTTATTTATTTATTTGAGAAAGAGAAGGCAAGCACGGGCGGGGGGTGGGGGAGGAGAGGGGCAGAGGGAGAAGGAGAAGCAGGCTCCCCGCTGAGCAAGGAGCCCTATGTAGGGGTCGATCCCAGGACCCTGGGATCATGACCTGAGCCGAAGGTAGACGCTTAACAACTGAGCCACCCAGGCGCCCCCCTAAAGATAAATTCTTAATAAAATAAAATTACCTGGCCCTCACTGGCTGCTGTGAAGAAGCAATGAGTGGATCAAGGCTCAGTTAAAAAGAAATAATAGGAAAAGGGGCGCCTGAGTGGCTCAGTTGGTGAAGCGTCTGCCTTCCACTCAGGTCACGATCCCAGCGGTCTGGGATCGAGTCCCACATCCGGAACCTTGCTCAGCAGGGAGCCTGCTTCTCCCTCTGTCACTGCTCCCCCAGCTGTACCCTCTCTCTCTCTGACTAGTAAATAAATAAAATCTTTAAAAAAAAAAAAGAATTTATCTTTGAGTAATCTCTACACCAAACATGGGGCTTGAACTCACAAGCCCTGAGATCAAGAGTCATATGCTCTACAGACTGAGCCGGCCAGGCACCCCAGGGCCAGGTTACTTTACAGACGAGAAGACCGAGAATTGGTGAGAGCTTAGTTCAAAGTTATGTAACTGGTTAGGGTCTTGATTTGTCCAACTCAAAGTCTGTGCTTTTTCTCCATCTCCGTTTCTTCGATTGTAAAATGGGGGTGTTAAGAGCACGTACTTCATAGGGTTACTATGAAGGATGAATGCTTTAATATGTAAAAGCATTCAAAACAGGACCTGGCAGAGAGAGTGTTCAATAAATGTCCACTAATAGTACTGTGCTATGCCTAGTTTTTCTTTTCTTTTCTTATTCTAAGCATTGGATTCCTGACTCATTTGTGGGAGGAGGAACCAGTTAGGCTTGGACAGTGTTATCTAAGATGAGGAATGAACCCGTTTCCCAGACTCAGAGCAGGCTGAGTTGGGACCAGAACAGATCCTTGCAAGCAACAGAACTGAGCTGCCCTATTGAGCCACATCCCCGCCTGGCTCTGACTGAGACCCTCAGATTCGGAGAAACCCATAAAGAGGATGGTGCAGGATGTTGAGGGCAGGAAGAACAAAGGTTTCCGAGCAGATCCCAAGATGATGAGGCAACATTTTACTCTGCAGTGTGCTGAAGGCCTTCTATTTTGAGGTGGTTCTAGATTCTTCATGACTGATATTGTACCTATGGTTGCTATAAGGTAGGGCCTGCATGAGGGGAGAGGAGTATCAAGAAGGACATTGGTTCCCTGCCAGAGATATGTACGGAAGCCTTCCAGTGGTTAGGGCCAGGGGCTGGAGGGAGGGCTCTGAACTCTGCCAGGTGCTTGGGAGAAGGCTGCCCACCAGCTTGTCTGGGCCAGGGACTTGACCTGTAGCTCAAGTCACTCTTACAGCATCAGTCAATATAAATAACAGCAATGCGTTCCTGCCATCCTGGGGACTCTGGAGAAAACCAAGGCAACTGGGCTTCGGTGCCTTTAGCACCAGGTCTGTTGCTGAAAAGAGGGCAATGAAAAATGCAAAATGGAATCAAGAAAGAGCCAGACTCTATAAAAAGGCTTAGCGAACCTAATCAAGGGAACTGAACACTCCACACTGTACTTCAAACACTGTGAAAAGTTGAAGTCATGTTCTAGCAGCTGAAATTTCTGCTGATCAGTCCACTCTCTCAGAAAAAAACCCCACCAGACCCACAAATAAAAGGTTTAGGGGCGCCTAGGTGGCTCAGTTGGTTAAGCGACTGCCTTTGGCTCAGGTCATGATCCTGGAGTCCCGGGATCGAGTCCCACATCGGGCTCCTTGCTCAGCGGGGG
>NW_023270494.1:5191217-5211097 GCF_011800145.1 Mirounga leonina
AGCCGCAGCGCCGAGGCGGAGCCGGCCGCGGCGGGCAGCCGACCCCCGCACCGCGCGCGGGGCGAGCGGCCGCGGTGAGGCGCGAGGGTGGCGCGGGCGCAGCGCCATGGGGGCCCTGACCAGCCGGCAGCACGCGGGCGTGGAGGAGGTGGACATCCCGTCCAATTCCGTGTACCGCTACCCGCCCAAGTCCGGTGAGGGCCGGCGGGCGCGGGCCGGGGCGCGCCCGGGGCCGGGGGTGGGAGGTCTGCGGGCCGGGGCGGGGGGGGGTCCTTGGCGCGGTGGCCGCGGTGGCCGGCCGGCCCGCCGCCCGAGGACGCGAGCGGCCTGCAGGCCGTGTGCCCGGTGGCAGAGACGCGTGCGGGGGGACTGCGGCTCCCGAGGGGCGGGGTGCCCGCGGCCCCGGCGGGACCCTTGCTCCGCGCCCGGTGCGCCTTTTCCCCTCGGGAGCTGAGGGCTAGGGGAGGCGGGCCTGGCATCCCGCACCGGCGCCTGTGCTGGGGGCGGGCGGGGGGGGCGGCCGGGGTCCGCGCATCCAGGCCTCTGGAGAGGGAGGCACGGGCGCAGGTTGGAAGTAGGTTTCTCAGGGCGAAGCTTCCAATGCCTGCTGGAGGATGGAGGCCCAGAATGCGTGTGCAGGGCTGCGCTTTTCAAGAGGCTGTCAGAAGCCAAAAGAAGTGTTTAACAGAAATGTTTGGGAGTCTGAGTATCAGAGTCAGCCGGGTTGTCCCTTTGCCAGAGTAGCGGCAGACCTGGTTTTTAGAATGGGGATAGCTTGGGGACAGGGCAGAGGTATTTAAAATGTGCAGAAGTATTCCGTTTGTTTTCAGAATCATTAAAAAGGTAAACGTGTCCAGCCTCTGGGTTGTGGCATAAAGCGTCAGAGCTGGAGGCGGATTTTGACAGAGAAGGATAGAGGATCACAAGTGGATTGAGCACCGGCCAATTCTGGGCTGCTGGTGCATGACCTAACTCTATGCTTTATTTTTCATTGCTTTTCTCAAGACTTCTGGGGGACCGGTGGCTACCATCTTCTCTTTGGCCTAGGACCTGAGGAGGATTTTGGTGATCTTGGAGAGGTGTCAGAATTAGAACCTTAGGATAAAGACATGCTAATGAGATGAGCTGGTTTCCCAGCAGTGTGTCCAGTCTGTGCCAGGTGGAAGCAGGGACCAGACAATGGACCTGCACCCTGCAGAGTGTCTGTGAGACCTGTGTTTCTGATGCTTTTGTGCCAAAGCATGAATCCTTGCTGACATGAATATGATTAAGAGCCGTTTTAGAACAGTCTAAGATAAAGCTGCGGATCTTTAGCGTTTTAATAGAACTCTAGCTAATTACGACTATATGAAACCAATGCCAAAAGAAGCATGCACTTTGCTTTTTAATAGACAAAAATATGCACAAGTATTTGTGGGTTTTTTTTTTCCCCCTGAAATCACTTAGCTTTTATTGATCACAATATGGAACATGTTTTGCTGAGCTTGGAGATTTCAGTAGAGTTTGCAGTCTCAGAAGAGGATTCACCCTCCCTTCACGTATGGGAATTAGCATAGGTAAATCTCTAGAAGGCTGTTCCCCAAAGGACAGTAAGTAATACAAGTATGAATCTTGGATGATGATCATAAAAGGATCAAAAGGCCGAACTAAAACTTTTCTTAACCAACACACTCAGTGCTAACAGTCTGAAATAATTCTCTCCACTCCATCCATGTTTTAGAAGTGTTAACTAGTTGTAAATAATTTTTTTTTTTAAAGATTTTATTTACTTATTTGAGAGAGAGAGAATGAGAGAGAGCACATGAGAGGGGGGAGGGTCAGAGGGAGAAGCAGACTCCCCGCTGAGCAGGGAGCCCGATGCAGGACTCGATCCAGGGACTCCAGGATCATGACCTGAGCCGAAGGCAGCCGCCCAACCAACTGAGCCACCCAGGCGCCTGTAAATCATTTTTAATTGGAAGTTATGTATGTGAGAAATCTTTACAACAAGGGGACCACATTATTTATGTTGAAGATAAAACACAAAAAATAAGAATCAGGAGCACCTGGGCAGCTCAGTTGGGTAGGCATCTGCCTTGGACTCAGGTCATGATCAGGCTCCCTGCTCGACATGGTGTCTTCTTCTCTCTCTCCCTCTGCCTCCCCGTACCCCCCCAACCCTGGTTCTCTCTCTCTCAAATAAAAAAATAAAATCTTAAAAAAAAAAAAAAAAAGAATCATAACATTCAGGTCCCAGTCAGCAAACCTTTGTGTACTTGAGAATTTCCATGAACTTGTATATGCTCTAGTGTGGAGGCATCTCCCACCCTTCATCTGATCTTTAAATTGACCTTTTTGTGGGATGATAGTTTTGTAGACCTGAAAGTAACCTTTGAGAGAATTTGGCCCAGGATACGCTCATCTCACCAATAAGAAAATGGAAGTCAGAGAAACAAATTAGCATAGCCAGGGTCACCCAGTTAGTGCTCTTCTCTCTAAGCCATCAGCCTCTGCCTTTCACAAGGAATTGGACTTGTGATGATTTGTGGAAAGGAAGCTGTTCTGCGCCAGGACTGAGACAAAACTCAAAGGTCTGTCCTTGTTGAGGGATCAGACTGGGTTGATTTTGAGAAGTCTTATCTTTTTAAAAAAAAATATTTATTTATTTGACAGAGAGAGACAAGGCGAGAGAGGGAACCCAAGCAGGGGGAGTGGGAGAGGGAGAAGCAGGCTTCCCGCCGAGCAGGGAGCCTGATGCGGGGCTCGATTCCAGGACCTGAGCCGAAGGCAGATGCTTAACAACTGAGCCACCCAGGTGCCCGAGAAGTCTTCTTATCTTCGGTAGTGATAGAGCAAAGCAAATAGCAGAGTCTGCTTTCTTCAGGTGACCGGCTAAGCCGAGACCTCTGGCTCTCTGGAAAGTCTCAAGCTCTGCTGCCTGTGGAATAATTTCAAAAAGCAGCTCTGTCATCTGTCCCTGTCTTGATGATCACAGTGCCCAGCAGAATTGCTTTCCTTATTTTGTATTTTTAGAGGAACCCCTTAGTTTTGTATGCTCACTGAACTGGAAATATTTAGAAATTATTGAGAACAGTGGATTTCATGTTAAAACTTAGGTTCATTTTTTTAGAGATGGGTGGAAATAAAATAGCCTAAATTTTTTACGATTATTTATTTTTGGGGGGCGCCTGGGTAGCTCAGTCAGTTAATTGTCGGACTCTTGATCTCAGCTCAGGTCTTGATCTCGGGGTCATGAGTTCAAGCCCCACACTGGGCTCCATGCTGGGTGTGGACCTACTTTAAAAAAAAATTTATTTTTTGAATAAGTAATGTAAGTTACATGATTCAAAGTTTTTTTTTTATTTTTAAAGATTTTATCTATTTATTAGAGCATGAGTGGGGACGGGGGAGTGGACAGAGAGAGAGGGAGAGAAAGAATCTCCAGCAGACTCTGAGCAAAGCCAGAGGCAGGACTGGATCCCATGACCTTGAGATCATGACCTGAGCCAAAATCAAGAGTTGGATGCTTAACCGACTGAGCCACCCAGGCGCCCCCATGTTTCAAAATTTAATAGAATGAAAAGTCATACAGTGAAAATCTTGTTCTCACTGTACTATTCATCTACCCAATTTTCTTCCCATACACCTCCCATCCCTGTGTAACCACTTTTAGTTTCTTTGGAATTCTTCCAGAGTTTCTTGTGCAGATAAAAGCATAACATGCAATTTAGACTGTTCTGCACCTTTTTTCTCACTTTTTAAAAAAGATTTTATATTTTTAAGTGATCTCTATGCCCAGTGTGGGTCTTGAACTCACAACCCCGGGATCAAGAGTCACATGCTCTACTGACTGAGCCAGCCAAGCGTCTTTTTTTTTTTTTTTTCACTTTTAGAGATATTGGAGGTCTTTTTATATTATTTCCATATTAGAGAGTATCTTTGTTCTTTTTTTTTTTTTAAAAGATTTTATTTATTTATTTGACAGAGAGACACAGGGAGAGAGGGAACACAGAGGGAGAAGCAGGCTTCCCGTGGAGCAGAGAGCCCGATATGGGGCTCGATCCCAGGACCCTGGGACCATGACCTGAGCTGGAGGCAGACGCTTAACAACTGAGCTACCTAGGCGCCCTGTTTTTAACAGCTGTATAATATTCCTTGGTATGCTAATGCCCTGTTTTAACATAGTCTTCTGTTGATGAACATTTGGGAGCTTTTTGTTGTTGTTTTTTCAATTTTTTACTGTTGTAAACAGTGCAGCAATGATGGATGTTATATAAATGTTCTTCAGTGGTATTTAGCTTTCTTAATAAACACATGATTTTTAGTCATTTAAATAACAAGGCATGGTGGGAGCTCATTTCTAGATAGTATTTCTGCATTAGCATAGAAGGCTATTTATAGCACTGTTCTGCGTTTGGTTGTACCTTTGTAATTTTTGAGTTAGAAGCTATGCATGCTTTTAAATCCTTCTCTAAGATCTTCCCTTCTTTAAAAGCCCATGATCATTTGTTTAGCAAAGGTATGGCTTTGCTGAGGTGGTTGTTTTTATGCATGCATGCTCATCTTTTGAAAGGGGTATCCACATTAATAAAAGTCATTAGGCCTGTTTTCTCTATCCAGCAAGAAATGGGCATACTATAAAGACAATTTAATTCATTGTAATTCAGCACCTAATGAATCTAGTTTATTTCTTTCTACATATTTGAGTAAATTGAAAAACAAGAGTAATTCACTTTGCTCAGGTTGTTTTTTTGTTGTTTTAAAGATTTTATTTATTTATTTGACAGAGAGAGATAGTGAGAGCAGGAACACAAGCAGGGGGAGTGGGAGAGGGAGAAGCAGGCTCCCGCCAAGCAGGGAGCCCGATGTGGGGCTCGATCCCAGGACCCTGGGATCATGACCTGAGCCAAAGGCAGACGCTTAACGACTGAGCCACCCAGGCGCCCCTTGCTCAGGTTGTTAAGAGCTAAACCTATTATAAAAATTCAGAATGGTAGAGTCCTGAGCAGTTAGCATTGTTATTCTCCAAATTTTTGTTACATTGGAGTACATATATGCTTGTCATGTGGGTCTGTCCTATGGCAAGAGCAGTTTTTAAAGCACAGGTCATGGGGTGCCTGGGTGGCTCAGTTGTTAAGTGTCTGCCTTCGGCTCAGGTCATGATCCCAGAGTCCTGGGATCGAGCCCTGCATCGGGCTCCCTGTTCAGCAGGAAGCCTGCTTCTCCCTCTCCCACACCCCCTGTGTACCCTCTCTCGCTGTGTCTCTCTGTCAAATAAAATATTTTAAAAAATAAATAAAGCATGGGTCATGTCTTTGTCCGTTAGATAGTTATAAAAGTTACTCTTAACTTTTAGGAACATTAATATTAGTTTTGACACCAAGGACTTAAAAATCTGGAACTCACTACAGAATAAAGAATTGTGTGGTTCTGGCACAGTTAGATACCTCAAAATTAAGTAAGTTCCTGAAATTCATAGTAAATACATTTAATACAATAAAAACCTCAGTGTTGATCCATTTAATGATGAAATCATCAAGATCAAGAGTTCAAATGCTAGTAATTTTTTTTGAGAGAAAGAGAGAGAGCGTGCACGCACATGTCCACGCATGTGCGTGCGAGTGGAGGGGAGGGGCACAGGGAGAGGGAGAGAGAGAATCTTAAGCAGGCTCTGCACCCAGCGCAGAGCCTGATGTGGCTTCACCTCATGATGTGAGCCGAAATCAAGAGTGTGTCGCTTAACTGACTGAGCCACCCAGGCGCCCCTCAAATGCTAGTATTATTTTTTTAAACACTTCAAATGTAGTACTTCTCCTGTTGTTTTTTTAAAGATTTTATATTTTTATTTGAGAGAGAGAGTGAGCGAGAAAGAGCATGAGCAGGGGGAGGGGTAGAGGGAGAAGCAGACTCCCCATTGAGCAGGGAGGCCTATGTGGGTCTCAAGCCTAGGACCCTGGGATCACGACCTGAGCCAAAGGAAGACGCTTAATGACTGAGCCACCCAGGCACCCACCTCTTAAAACATCTAATATTTTTGCTTTATTTGTACTTCACTTCATTGTTAACAGACTGATTTCTTTCACTTCTTGATTTTGTCCTCAGATTTAGGGCCTTTGATTTCCTTATATGATGGTGGTTATGTTCTTTGGTTCTTTAGCATCTCTTTTCTCTTTCTGTTCATTACCATCAATGTACATTATTGAGCACCTGCTATGCACCAGTATATAGATTCTGATCCTTGTGCTCAGTGATTTTGATTCCTATGGCAAGCAGCAGGATAGCTCTCAAATCAACTTTGTAAGTCAGAATATGGGTCACAGAAGGAAGTATTAACAATACAAGCTATTTGTATTAACAATACAAGCTATTTGGTGGCAGAATCATTTAGCATTCTCCAAGAAACAGAAGCAATAGGAGATACATTTTATTAAGATTTTATTTATTTATTTGACAGAGAAAGAGAGAGATCACAAGTAGGCAGGCAGGCAGAGGGAGAGGGAGAAGCAGACTTCCCGCTGAGCAGGGAGCCCGCTGTGGGGCCCAGTCCCAGGACCTTGGGATCATGACCTGAGCCGAAGGCAGACACTCAACCGACTGAGCCACCCAGGCACCCTGATATATGTATATTTTAAAAATATATGTATATCCCTTAAAATAAAAAGACTTATTTAGAAGAATTGGCTCCTGTGATTGTGGAGGCTGGCAAGTCTAAAATATTTAGGGCCCGCCAGCAAGCTGGAAACTCAGACAAGAGTTGATATAGTCTTGAATCTGAAATCTCTAGAGCAAGCTGGCAGAATGGAAACTCAGGCAGGATTTCTATATTAGAGTCTTAAGACAGAATTCCTTCTTTTCTGGGGAACCTCAGTTTTTGCTCTTATAGTCTTCGTCTGGTTAGATGAAGCCCACCCACATTATCAAGGGTAATCTCTCTTACTTAAAGTGAACTAATTATAGATGTTAATCATGTGTGCAAAATAACCTCACAGCAACATCTAGACTAATGTTTGGATAAACAACTGGCACCATACCTTAAAATTTAAGTTGACACATAAAATTTAACAATTATAGTGGTTTCCTATTTTAACTAATTATTCTTGCAAAGTAGGTGCTAAGCTCGAGGTTTTAGTTGCTGAAAGAGTGCTTGTGCTATGAAAACATTTTTTTAATCTAAAAATTATAGCCTTTAAAAATCCTTATTTAAAAATTATGCTCCTTCCAGAATTTTAGTGCTTATCATCTATATCAGAGGTAGAATGCAGGCATACAGAGATAAATAAGAATACAGATATACCATAACCAAGTGGGTTATATCCTGAGAATGCAGGGTTGGTTTGATATCTGAAATCAATGTTAATATTTTATATATCAATGCTTAATATCAATCAATATTAATATATAGTTTTAGTAGACTAAAGAATAAAAACCACATGATCATTTCAATAAGTGGAGACAAAACATTTGACAAATCCAGCCTTTTCAAGATGAAGAACACTTAGCAAACTAGGAATAGAAGGACATCTATGAAAAGCCCAGTTAATATCATACTTAATGGTGAAATACAGAATGCCTTCCTGCTAAGATCAGGAACAAGGCAAGGATGTCTGCTTTTGCCACTAGTGTTGATGGGAGATCCTAACTGGTATGGCAAAATAAACACACATACATGTGTAAAAAAATATCTTTAAGGTATTCAGATTGTAAGGGAAGAAGTAAAACTGGCTATTTACAGATGACATGATCCCGTATGTAGAAAATACCAAGGATTCCACAAAAATACTACTACAATTAATAAATGAGTTTAGAAGGTTGCACATCCAAGATCAACATACAAAAATCAATTCTATTTTTACACACAAGCAATAATCTGAAAAAGAAATTAAGAAAGCAATTCATTTCCAATAGCATCAAAAAGAATAAAATTCTTAGGAATAAATTTTTTTTTTAAATAAAGATTTTATTTATTTATTTATTTATTTATTTATTTATTTATTTATTTGACAGACACAGCGAGAGAGGGAACACAAGCAGGGGGAGAGGGAGAAGTGGGAGAGGGAGAAGCAGGCTTCCCGCTGAACGGGGAGCCCGATGCAGGGCTGGATCCCAGGACCCTTAGGATCGTGACCTGAGCCGAAGGCAGACGCTTAACGACTGAGCCACCCAGGCACCCCTTTAGGAATAAATTTAACATCAGAAGTATAAGACTTGTACACTGAAAATTCTAAAATGTTGCTGAGATTGATGCTTTAACTAAAGAAGTTTAAAAAGATCTAAGTAATTAAACATTTCATGTTGGAAAACTCAATATTGTCAAGATGCCAACGTTCTAAAAATTGAGTCAAAATCCCAACAGACTTTTTAAAAAATAAATTGACCAGCTGATTCTTATATTTACATGCACATGCATGTACAAGGATTTAGATTATCTAGAACAACTTTGAAAAGGAAGAATGGGGTGTCTGGCTGGCTCAATTGGTAGAGCATGTGACTGTTGATCTCCAGGTTGTAATTTTGAGCCCATCGTTGGGTGTAGGGATTACCTAGAAATAAAATCTTAAACAAACAAAAGGAAGAGCAAAGTTGGAGGACTTTCACTACCCAATTTAAAACATTATTATAAAACCATAGTGTGGGGCGCCTGGGTGGCTCAGTTGGTTAAGCGACTGCCTTCGGCTCAGGTCATGATCCTGGAGTCCCGGGATCGAGTCCCACATCGGGCTCCCTGCTCAGCAGGGGGTCTGCTTCCCCCTCTGCCCTCTTCCCTCTTGTGCTGTCTCTCATTCTCTCTCTCTCAAATAAATAAATAAAATCTTTAAAAAACAAAACAAAACAAAAAAAACCATAGTGTGGTTTGGCACAACAAAAGGTATATAGATCAATGGAAGAGAATTGCAAGTCAGAAATAAAACCTTATATTTACGTTCAGTTGATTTTGACAAAAGTACCAAGTCAAGGGGTGCCTGGGTGGCTCAGTTGGTTATGATCTTCTTTGACTCCAGTCCGATCTTGGGGTCTTGGGATGGAGCCCTGCATTTAGCCCCAGTGGGCTCCGTGCTCAGTGGGGAGTCTGCTTGTCTCTCTCCCTCTGCCCCTCCCCTCGCTTGTGCTGTCTCTCTCTCAAATAAATCTTTTTTTTTTAATTTAATTAATTTATTTGATAGCACAAGCAGGGGGAGCGGCAGGCTCCCCACTGAGCAGGGAGCCTGACGCGGGGCTCAGTCCCAGGACCCTGGGATCATGACCTGAGCCGAAGGAAGATGCTTAACCTACTGAGCCACCCAGGTGCCCCATAAATAAAATCTTAAAAAAAAAAAAAGTACCAAGGCATTTCAACAGGAAAAGAATAGTGGGTGTTTTTGTTTGTTTGTTTGTTTGTTTTTGTTTCAACAAATGGTTCTGGGACATTTGGGTAATAACAAGCAAAAAAAAAAAAAAAATGAACTTAAACTCTTCACATCACCAAGAATTAACTCAGAATGGGTCATAGAATGAAAACACAAGTCACAGAATGGGAGAAAATATTTGTAAATCGTATATATGATAAGGGATTTGCATCAAGAATATATAAAGAACTTGTACATACAATTCAATAAGAAAAAGACAACCCAACTAGAAAGGGAACAATGGTCTTGAATAAACCTTTCTCCAAAAAAGGTTATACAAATGGACAATAAACACATGAAAAAATGCTCACCCTCATTAGCCATTAGGGAAATGCAAATCAAATCTACAATTAGATACCACTTCACACCCACTAGGATGGCTATAATCAATATAACAACTAATAACAAGTTTAGTGAGGATGTGGAGAAATTAAAACTCTGGTACCCTGCTGGTGGAAATGTAAAATAGTGCAGTTGTTTTGGAAAACTGTTTCACAGTTGCTTAAATGATTCACTAATACCACTTCTAGGTATATATACGTCCAAGAAAAATGGGGAATAAATAAATCCACACCAAAATGTGTACATGAATGTTCATAGTAGCATTTTTCATAATAGCTAAAAGGTCGAAATAACCCAAATGTCCATCAGCTGGCAAATGGAATAGCTGATAAAATGTGGTAAGTCCATACAATGGAACATTATTTGGCAGTAACAGGGACTGAAGTATTGGTATTTGCTTCACCATGGATGAACCTTGAAAATATTAATGTTAAGTGAAAGAAGCCAGATGCAAAATGCTATGTGTTGTATAATCCCGAATGTCCGTGAGAGGCAAATCCATTGAGACAGAAAGTAGATTAGCAAGTGTCAGTGGCTGGAGGAAGGGGGAAATGAGTGACTGCTAGTGGGTTTCTTTTTGTGATAATGAAAATGTCCTAAAATTGTGGTGAATAGTTGCATAACTCATTTGAATATACTAAAAAACAATTGGATAGTACACTTTAAATAGGTGAATTGTATGGTGTGTGATTATATCTCATTAAGCTGTTTAGAAAAACGGGCCTAAATGTAAGAATGAAAACCATAAAACCCCTAAAAGAAGATATAGGAGAAAATATTTATTTGATTCAGGATTAGGCAAAGAGTTCTTTGATATAGCATCAAAAGCACAATCCAGAAGAGAAAAAACTGGTAAATTGGATTTCTTCAAAATTAAGAATGTTTCTGCTTCAAAAGACATTAAGAAGCTGAAAACACAAGCCACCTTCTGAATGAAAATATTTGCAAAACACACGGATAAAGGATTTGCATCCAGAATGTACCAAGAACTTGAGCAACTCAGTATTAAAAAGACAACCCAATTTAAAAATGGACAAAAGAGGGGCGTCTGCATGGCTGAGTTAAGTGTCAGACTCTTGATCTCAGCTCAGGTCTTGGTCTCAGGGTCGTGGGTTCAAGCCCCGCGTTGGGCTTCACGCTGGGCGTGGAGCCTACTTAAAAAATAAAAATGGACAAAAGAATAGAGATATCGCCAAAGAAGATACAAGAATGGCTAATAAACCCATGGAAAGGGACGCCTGGTGGCTCAGTTGGTTAAGCAGCTGCCTTCAGCTCAGGTCATGATCCCAGGGTCCTGGGATCGAGTCCCACATCGGGCTCCCCGATCAGCAGGTAGCCTGCTTCTCCCTCTGCCTGCCACCCCTCCTGCTTGTGCTCTCTCTCTCTCTCTGACAAATAAAAAAAATCTTAAAAAAAAAAAAAAAAAACCATGGAAAGATGCTCAATACCAGTAGTTGTTAGGGAAATAAAATTAAAACCACAATGAGGTAGTACTTCACAACCAAGAGGATAGCTACAATAAAAAAGACAATGTCAAGTGTTGGTGAGAATGTCGAGAAATTGCAATACTTGTGCATTGCTGTTGGGAATGTAAAATGGAAACAGCCACTTTGGAATAGTTTGGGCGAGTCTTAAAATGTTAAACATAAATTTACCTTATGATCTAGCAATTCCACTCCCATGAATCTCTCCAAAAGATTCACACACAGACATATATACAAGTGTCCATAGCAGCATTGTTCATAATAGCCAAAAAATGGGATATAATCCAAATGTTCATCAGCTGGTGAATGGATTAATGAAATGAGACATATTCATACAGTGAAATGCTGTTCAGCAACTTAAAGGAATGAACTAGTGATACAATCTGGACTACATGGATTAACCTCAAAAACATTGTGTTAAGTGTAAGAAATCAGATGTAAGACTATATTATATGAATCCATTTCTATGAAATGTCTAGAAAAGGCAAATTTATGGAGATAGAAAACAGCAGTGTTTGCCTCAGGCTGGGGAACGGAGTGGGAGTTAGTTGTAAACAGGCATGAAGGAACATTTTGGGGTAATGAATGTTTTCAACTGGATTGTGTGATAGTTAACCAAAGTTATTGAGTTGTACGATAGATGAATTTTATGCTGTGTATAGTATACCTCAATAAAGCTGTTAAAAATAACAGTACAGAGGGGTTTATACCAACTGAATAAAATACAGAGAAGAGCTTGATCAATTAGGGTAGAATTCTTGGGAGCAATGGCTCGTCTGAACACACTGAAGGGCTCCCAGATAGTCCAAGGGGAAGAATAGTATCTGTAATGGCCGGGAGGTTGCCGGTGTGCTTTTTAAAAATTCTTAAGTTTTTATTTTAATTTTTAAAGATTATTTTATTTATTTTTTTTTTTTAAAGATTTTATCTACTTATTTGAGAGAGAGAGAGTGCACAAGGCGGGGAGAGAAGCAGAGGGAGAGGGAGAAGCAGACTCCCCACGGAGCAGGGAGCCCAACATGGGGCTCGATCCCAGGACTTCAGGATCACGACCTGAGCCGAAGGCAGACGCCTGACTGACTGAGCCACCCAGGTGTCCCTAAAGATTATTTTATTTATTTATTTTATTCTTATGTAATCTCTACGCCCAACATGGAGCTCAAACTCACAATCCCACAATCAAGAGACACATGCTCTCTGGACTCAGCCAGCCAGGTGCCCCTTTAAGTTTTTATTTCATTTATTTATTTATTTATTTATTTATTTATTTTTAAGATTTTATTTATTTATTAGAGAGAAAATGAGAGACAGAGAGCACAAGAGGGAGGAGGGTCAGAGGGAGAAGCAGACTCCCCGCTGAGCAGGGAGCCCGATGTGGGACTCGATCCCGGGACTCCAGGATCATGACCCGAGCCGAAGGCAGTCGCTCAACCAACTGAGCCACCCAGGCGCCCCTAAGTTTTTATTTTAATTCCAGTTAGTTGCATACAGTGTTATATTGTTTTAGGTGTCCTTGCCAGTGTTCTTGATGGATTTAGAGAATAACAAATAGATTAGTTGGTTGAGGCAGAGAATTCTCCTAGAAGAAAGGTAGTGAGAAATAAAATTTGGGAAGGGGGTAGGAACCAAAAGAAAAGAACCAGATGGTGTTCTAAGGAAGATTTATCTCTTAGAGATATAGGTTGTAGGGATAAAAAGACTAGAAGCATAGAGATTTTCTAGGGAACTATAACCTGATAATCCACTGTCATCGAACTTGGAAAGGGCTGAGGTCTTGACAAGGATGCTTTGCACAAAAGCACATAATCAGTGTTTGTGTGATTTTGATGACTGTGACATTTTTAACCTGAGTGACCAGAGAAGTAAAGCACCATTGACAGAAATTGGGAATCTGGGGCAGAAACTGCTTTTAAAGTGAGTCCCAAATGTCAGCCAGGGCTTTACTGCTCCTCAAAATCCAGGCAGATTAGACAGAACCCCCCCCCCCCCCCAAATTATAGAGTATAGACTTCTCATGCCCCTTCCAAGATTTCTTTGAATTCCCAAATGACCCATGGCACAACCATGTTGGCTCCTGAGCTCCAGCTTGCTGTCCTTGCCCAACAATAAATGTGATTTCACTCCATTCTTCAGTTTCTCCAAAAAATTCCATTCGCATAAAGTATTCAAAGTGTAGATTCTACTGAATATTTGTGGAGGGTGATGAAGTTGGGGTTTACATTGCAGAAATACAAAGGAATAGTAAGCATCATCACCCTAAACTGTACTTCATCTGGGGAGTTTCACTGGCTATTGAGTTCACCAACCTGAGCCTTTCTTCATCCTAACGTTTCTTTCCTCTTACCTCTCCTTTTTTGACTCTTCTCCTTACCCTTTCCTCAGAAAAAAAATTACAAAGCCGTTCGAGTTGCATCAATAAGCAACAAACGTACCCGGCACTTGGTGTATTGCTCTCCATTCTAAGTAGCTCATTAAGGTATATTCCAAAAAAGATCATGCCTTTGCTAAGAGGAGTTCTGGTGACAGCTCTTAAGATAAAATGCTCTTTATTCCCCCTCTCCCAGAAAAAAAAAAAAGGTTATTCATTGAATTTGAAGCAAAGATAGGATATCTAGATGAAAGATGTGGCAGGTGGTTAAAGATTTGTACTGAAACCAAAGAAAGATCAGGGGAAAATGTTTGGGAGTATGGGAAAAGAGAAGCCAATGTGTGTTAATTGCCCACTGGGCCTAACAACAATCCTTTGAAAGAGGTGTTACTATCTGTTTTATAGATAAAGAAACCAAAGCCCCAAAAAGTTAAATAACTTGTCCCAGGTGACCCAGTGGAGGAAGGCAGCACCGGGATCAAATTCAGCTGTTTTAAATCAGAGCCTCTGCTTTGATTCTATGAGGAAGAGAAAGAGGGAGGGAAAGAATGAAAGAAAAGGAGAGACCTGAGCTCTTGAAGACACATCCATGTTTGTGGGCCGCATGAAAGCATGAAACAAGTTTTAGGTAGGAAGAGACTCAGAACCATGAGGATTTTGGAAGCCAAGGGGAAAAGAGCCTCAGAAATGAGCCTGGAAGTCTTCTGAGCATTCATAAGGTGAGTGAAGTGTGAGAATACACTTGGCCTGCTGGGTGTTCCAGGGAAGAGTTTCAATAGAGTGGTGGAAAGCACTGTAAAGGCTTGAGGAGTCACTGGATGTGGGTGGGAGCAGACAGGAATGACAGATGGGTGGCCAGTGGGCGGATTTTAAGGCATGGCACATGGAACTCTTTTTGTATTTGTTTTTTAAGTTGAGAAGACCAGAATATGCTTGCAGCACGAGGCAAGTAAAAAGCCTGTGGAAAGAGGAATAGAAACAGAGAAAGAGAGAGGTTGTTGATGAGATCTCAAGGAGGTAGAGACAGTTGGGGATGGGAACTCAACTGGAAAAGTTAACTTTGGAACGGGGAGAGGACTACCTTCTTGAGGCCAGAAGAAAGTAGGGGTAGAAATATAGGGAAGTTGTAAGGTTTTGAAACTTGTATAATGTTGAAGGGTTTTGAGGGAATGTCATAAAGTAGAAGGAAGACAGGGAGGTCAGGGTTGGAACCTTGAGAATGGGGGGAAGGCTTGGATCTGTTGACATGTGCCTTGCTTCAAATACTGTAAAGTTACAGTTGTTAAAACTATATGGTACTCAAACAAACAAACTTCATTGTGCTTGTTCAGAATAGAATAGAGTCCAGAGCTAGATATATATAGCATGATAAAAATAGATTTTCAATTTAGTGGGGGAAATGGAACATTCAATAAATGGTGTTCGTAAAGTTTCCTATTTGGAAAAAAATGATTAACACCTTATCCCACACAGTCCATAAGGACAAATTCCAGATGTAAAAACAATCAAATAGCAACAATACCACCCAGGAGGGAAGAAAGCAAGCTCGCAATGTAAACTAGAGAGGAGGGAATGTTCATCAGTAGAGAACCGGTTAATTAAATCTGGATGCTCAATGGGAATATAGTGTAATGGATAAGAGTACACATAGGCATTCTGGAATAAAAATAGCTGCATTTTGGACCTGACACTGCCTCTTACTACCTGTGTGATCTTGGATAAGTTACTTGCTTTCTCTGTGCATTTATCATCAGTTCGGTAAAATAAAAAAAAAAAAATTATATCACCCACCTGATAGGGTTGTTGTGAGGAATAATCTATTTGGTACCTGATAGTACAGTGCTGGTACATAGTAAGTCCTCAATATGAGTTATTGTTATGTAGTCATTAGGAATAATGAGTTCGATCCATAAGTGGACATGGAAGGATGCCTATAGTACATTAGGCAAAAAAAAAAAAAAAAAAGAAATATAACTTGCAGATCAGTATGTGTAATATCCCAATTAAGTTAAAAAAGAAAATAAAACAGAAAACCTGAACGTGTTTATATACGTGTAGGAAAATCTGGAAGGCCACAAACCGGTTGTTAATAGTGGAGTTACTTCTCACGGAGTTGAATTAGATTATCGCTTTTTAAATTACATACTTCTATGTATTTTTATTTTTTGCAAAGGCATGTTTTACTTGTGTAAATTTTTTTTAAGATTTTATTTGTTAGCATGAGCGGGGGGAGGGGCAGAGGGAGAGGGAGAAGCAGACTCCCTGCTGAGCAGGGAGCTTGATGAGGGACTCAATCCCAGGAGCCTGGGATTATGACCTGAGCCAAACGCAGACACTTAACCAACTGAGCCACCCAGGTGCCTAGATGAAGATTTTTCAAATACATGAAAACCTAGTAAGATTCCCATAGCCAATTTTCTCATATTTTAATTTTGTATAAAATTATTTTTAAATACAATTCCATTTTCTGCAGTAATCGAGTATATAGTCCATTAGTTCAAAAGCAGATAGTTGAAGATTAATATTTTTCACTTACAGGCAGGATATTTGTTTTACTGTGACATCCATAAAAATAAAAAGAAGGGAAGATTGCATCCCTATCAAAATACCATCAACATTTTTCACAGAGCTGGAACAAATAATCCTAAAATTTGTATGGAATGAGAAAAAACCCTGAATAGCCACAGGAATGTCAAGAAAGAAACCAAAGCTGGTGGCATCACAATTCCGGACTTCAAGTTCTATAACAAAGCTGCGATCATCAAGACAGCCTGGTACTGGCACAAAACATAGATCAGTGGAATAGAATAGAGAACCCAGAAATGCACCCTCAACTCTGTGGTCAACTAATCTTTGACAAAGCAGGAAAGAATGTCCAATGGAAAAAAGTCTCGGGGCGCCTGGGTGGCTCAGTTGGTTAAGTGACTGCCTTCGGCTCAGGTCATGATCCCGGAGTCCTGGGATTGAGTCCCGCATCGGGCTCCTGGCTCGGCGGGGAGCCTACTTCTCCCTCTGACCCTATCCCCTCTCATGCTGTTTCTCTCTCTCTCTCTCTCAAATAAATAAATAAATAAAATCTTTAAAAAAAAAAAAAAGACAGTCTCTTCAACAAATGGTGTTGGGCGAATTGGGCAGCCACGTGCAGAAGAATGAAATTGGACCATTTCCTTACACCGTACACAAAAATAGACTCAAAATAGATGAAAGACCTAAATGTGAGACAGGAATCCATCAAAATCCTAGAGGAGAACACAGGCAGCAACCTCTGTGACCTCAGCCACAGCAACTTCTTGCTAGACATGTCTCCAAAGGCAAGGGAAACAAAAGCAAAAATGAACTATTGGGACTTCATCAAGATAAAAAACTTTGGCACAGCAAAGGAAACAGTCAACAAAACCAAAAGGCAACCTACAGAATGGGAGAAGATTTTTGCAAATGTTTTATCAGATAAAGGGTTAGAATCCAAAATCTATAAAGAACTCATCAAACTCAACACCCAAAGAACAAATAATCCAATCAAGAAATGGGCAGAAGACATGAACAGACATTTCTCTGAAGAAGATAGACAAATGGCCAATAGACACATGAAAAAGTGCTCAACATCACTCAGCATCAGGGAAATCCAAATCAAAACCTCAATGAGATACCACCTCACACCAGTCAGGATGGCTAAAATTAACAAATCAGGAAATGACAGATGTTGGTGAGGATGCAGAGAAAGGGGAACCCTCCTACACTGTTAGTGGGAATGCAAGCTGGTGCAGCCACTGTGGAAAACAGTATGGAGATTCCTCAAAAAGCTAAAAATAGAGCTACCCTACAACCCAGCAATTGCACTACTAGGTATATACCCCAAAGATACAGATGTAGTGAAAAGAAGGGCCATATGCACCCCAATGTTCATAGCAGCAATGTCCACAATAGCCAAACTGTGGAAAGAGCCCAGTTGTCCATCGACAGATAAATGGGTAAAGAAGATGTGGTATATATACACAATGGAATATTACTCAGCCATCAAAAAAATGAAATCTTGCCTTTGCAAAAACGTGGATGGAACTAGAGGGCATTATGCTAAGTGAAATAAGTCAATCAGAGAAAGACAATTATCATATGATTTCACTCTTATGTGCAATTTAAGAAACAAAACAGGAGCATAGAGGAAGGGAGAGAAAGATAAAATAGGACATAATCAGACAGGGAGACAAGCCATAAGAGACTCTTAACCATAGGAAACAAACAGGGTTGCTGGTGGAGGATGGAGTAACTGGGTGATGGGCATTAAGGAGGTCCTGTGATGTAATGGGCACTGGGTGTTATATACAACTGATGAATCACTGACCTCTACCTTTGAAACTAATAATACACTGTATGTTAATTAACTGAATTTAAATTTTTTTTAAAAAGGGAAGATTGCTTATACATCTTGCAATAAAAACTCCCACTTAGGGCGCCTGGGTGGCTCAGTTGGTTAAGCGACTGCCTTCGGCTCAGGTCATGATCCTGGAGTCCCGGGATCGAGTCCCACATCGGGCTCCCTGCTCAGCAGGGAGTCTGCTTCTCCCTCTGACCCTCGTCCCTCTCATGCTCTCTGTCTCTCATTCTCTCTCTCGCAAATAAATAAAAATCTAAAAAAAAAAAAAAAAACTCCCACTTAGCATAAGATAGCAGCTAAAATCCCAAATACATTTTACTTTATCATTTAATCCACACAAATTATCAAAATTTTTTGCCTGCTCAACATTTTTGTTTTAGTTTTATAAAACATAAAGTTTCCATGACTTAAAAAGTTTAAAATCTTTGATTTGCAATTGTGCTACGACAGTAAATAAATTGCTATTACTTAGAGGCCTAAACAATTTTTTTCCCTAAGTCTGTTTCTATAGGCAGACATACTTCAGTAATTTCACAGATTTGAAAGAAAAGTTTTTTTTAATTAGAATTTTTGTTAACATGTAGGGTACCCATAAAGTTTAATGTGTACAATGTGATGATTTGATATATGTATATCTTGTAAAAGGCATACAGAGTTGTAGAAAAATGGGAAATAGATTTAATTGTCCTTCATTGTGTGATGTTATACTTCATAGCAGTTTGGTGGCAAATGTCAGAATATCTCATTGGGCCAGATGTAACTCATGGGATCAATTGAGCAATATTTAAATTTCACTGTGATGTTAGGAATATGCCCTAATAGCTTACATTCATTGGGTAAATTATTTAAGACAGTGAATTTTTTTTTTAAGATTTTATTTTTAAGTAATCTCTACACCCAACATGAGGCTTGAACCCACAACCCCAAGATCAAGAGTCGCATGCGCTGCCGACTGAGCCAGCCAGGCGCCCCAAGACAGTGAATTCTAACTGAGATATTTTGTTGTTGTTCACATGATGAGGAACAAATAGCTGTATTTTTCTTTGTGGGCAGTTGAAGTCAATTTATTGATTTGGACTCTTGGCTCAAAAGTTGTCCTTAGTACAAGTTCCCTTGGAGTTGCTCTGACATTTCTGTAGAGCCAGAAAGTATTGATAAGTGGTTAAGATTAAATCCGTTGGTGAGGAGGAGTGTCTGGAGCTATGCTCTCCACTGTGGTAGCCACTAGCCTCATGTGGCCGTAGAACACTTAAAATGTGGCTAGTCCAAATTCTCTGTAAACAGCAGAGAATATGCACCAGATTTTGAAGACTCCATGCTTTAAAAAAAAAAAAAGAATGTAAATAGCTTCTTAATAATTTTTATACTGATTGCATGTTGATAGAATATTTTGGATATTTTGGGATATTGGGATATCCAATATTGAGACAAAATATATTTAAAAAATAAATAAAATAAAAATAAAACTAATTTTGCTGGGCACCTCGGTGGCTCAGTTGGTTAAGCGACTGCCGTCGGCTCAGGTCATAATCCCAGGGTCCTGGGATCGAGCCCCACATCGGGCTCCCTGCTCAGGGGGAAGCCTGCTTCTCCCTCTCCCACTCCCCCTGCTTGTGTTCCTGCTCTCGCTCTCTGTCAAATAAATAAATAAATAAAAATCTTTAAAAAAAATACTGAACTTGGATTAGTGTTGGACATTCTGAACCAAACCTTTTTTTCCCTTTATTTCTTTTTATTGTAGTGAAAAATATGTAACATTAAATTTATTATCCTACCATTTTTAAGCATATAGTTCAGTAGTGTTAAGATCGCTAGAACTTTTGAGCGCCTGGGTGGCTCAGTCGTTAAGCGTCTGCCTTCGGCTCAGGTCATGATCCCAGGGTCCTGGGATTGAGCCCCACATCAGGCTCCCTGCTCAGCGGGAAGCCTGCTTCTCCCTCTCCCACTCCCCC
>NW_023270494.1:5211107-5284192 GCF_011800145.1 Mirounga leonina
CTGCTTCTCCCTCTCCCACTCCCCCTGCTTGTGTTCCTGCTCTCGCTGTCAAATAAATAAAATCTTTTTTTTTTTTTAAAAAGTCGCTAGAACTTTTTCTTCTTGCAAAACGGGAACTCTACACATTAAACACACTTCCCCCTTCTCCCTCCCACTCATACCTTATGTTTTAAATATAATTTTGGAGATCTGAGTATGATGTGTTTTCTTTTTTTTCCCCTTTCCTGATATATAATTGACATATAACATTGTGTAAGTTTAAGATGTACAACGTGATGATGTGATATAGATCTGTCTTGTAAAATGATTACCACAAGATGTGTCTTCTTAAATCCCACAAAGAAATTGAATATGAATTTTGGTGAAGAAATTATAGCTAACTTGGGGCGCCTGGGCGGCTCAGTCAGTTAAGTATCTGACTCTTGATTTTGGCTCAGTTCATGATCTCAGGGTCATAAGACTGAGCTCTGTGTTGGGCTCCAGGCTAGGTGTGGAGCCTGCTTAAGATTCTCTCTCAGCCTCTCCCTCGGCCCCTCCCTCTCCCTGTCAAAAAAATAAATAAGAAATTATAGCTAGCTAATAATGAAAAACTTGCAGTTTATCCATTAGTCACATATGTCCGTATTAGCAAACAGGCGAAGTATTGTAGTATAGCTCTTTTCCCCTACCATTTCTGATTTTAGAGCATGGTTCATGCTAAGAAGTAAGAATGTGCACAAACTGTCCAAAAGGCGTTTTTTTCAGGGACTGTTAGTGTGTTAGGTGTTATTGTCTGCTGATATGGTAGCTCTCTCTACATGACCCTGCACTGGTTTGTCCCTTTAGACAGCTGGGGCAAAGAGAAAGCTTTATCCAGGCTGCAGATGGCGGATTTGTTCTGTCTCACTAGCCTAACTAGGGCAAGTTATTAGACGGGTCCATTTCAAAAGAAAGCAACAAGCCAGCTTTTGGTTGCCTTAAGCTCATTTTTTCTTTTAACTGATAAGGTATTTTCATTTTAAGTGCATCAAGGGAGATCATCTTTTTAAAGGAATTTTGTACCAACTCTGCTACTGAAATGAAAAGTCCTTAATCTCTCAAATATTGACCCTAATTTTAAATCTTTGTATATTTGTGTTCTTGATTTTTTTTTTTTAAGATTTTATTTATTTATTTGTGAGAGAGAGAATGAGAGAGAGCACATGAGAGGGGGGAGGGTCAGAGGGAGAAGCAGACTCCCTGCCGAGCAGGGAGCCTGATGTGGGACTCGATCCAGGGACTCCGGGATCATGACCTGAGCCGAAGGCAGTCGTCCAACCAACTGAGCCACCCAGGCGCCCTGTGTTCTTGATTTTTAATGTAAGGCAAAACTACAATTAGCTTTACACTGCTTTCTTGATAATCTCTTCTAATATTATGGCAAAAAAGAAAAGCCATTTCCAGTAGAACCCTATCACCATCTTTAACCCTATGCGCCCCAAGTCATTAGTGCTCTCCTCTTGCTGGGATCAATCACTACCACCTGTAAGTTGATTATCTATCTGGATGTCATTGTCCCTTCATCCCTCACCTGACTGTTCACACGTGCTAGAAACTCAGCATGTCCCCTACTGAACTGAACCGTATAGCTCCAGACACCAAACCTGCTTCTCTCCATTCTTTATTCATGTCTTGGGCAAGCCATCCATCAATGTAAAATCTTTTTATTTTATTTTATTCTAGTAATTTCTATCCCCAACGTGGGGCTCAAACTCACGACATGGAAATCAAGAGTCACACTCTCTACCAACTGAGCCAGCCAGGCTCCCCAAAATCTTTACCTTTTAAAATTTCAGCTAATGTATAATAACTATATAACCTCTAATGTGTAGAAAATATATTTTGGTAAGGTTCAATAGTAAATGACTTAATTATTTGAGATGACTGCTTCTACTTAAGGCAACTGGGCACCTCCCCCCTCTATAAATTATGCACTTGGAAAATAGGGCTTGCAAGTGCTCGACATAAATAATTGATAATTAAGCTTTCCTAAGTGATGAAACTCACTGTTGTATCACCGCAGATGGCTGCCATTTGTATTTTTCAGTTTTGGTGGGTAACTTTCACGAGTTCCTCAGTGATAGATTTTGGCTGTTTTTACTCTCAAATGATGTTTTCCTATTTGTTGTTTAATTAAAGAATTGCCTCACTTTGTGGTGAGTGATTTTATCCACATTGCTTTGTGTAATAAGTGTTTCTAGACTAAAGCTCCATGGGAAGAAAGCCCAAGAATGAATATTTGGTTCAGTTTTTCTGTTAGAATTTTCTTCTCTGTCTTCCTTCCTGTGGCTTCTTCACAGGCTGAAAGTGCTGAATCTCACTGTTTTTAGTTTGCAGTAAACTTCCAACAAAAGTTGAAATTGGTTTAGAAAATGTATCTATACCCTCACCGTGTGACGGATGACGACGAAGCCTCTCACTGTTTCAGAAGTTCTTTGCGTTAATCCAGGAATTGAGGAGAGCCTTGAGAAGTCTTCCCTTCGGATGGCTTACCTTCCTGGGAGTATTTAGATTATAGAAATTTGGGTTAAGAGGCATTCATTTAGTCATCTAGGTTGGAAAGTATTCCCAGACGGAATTTGCAGCGTTACGTAGGCCTCCCATGGTGACTTACCAGTTCTGTCACGTCCTGGCACAGTCCTCGTCTGTCTGGGCGAGGCAGATGGGGATTCTGACCCCCGACTGCTGATCGCCTCTCGTTATTATCGTGTTAGAAATATCCCTGCCTCCTGGCTGGTCAAGGTGGGGCAAGGAGCGCCTGCCCTAACTGACATCCCTGAAACCCTGGCCGTTGGCAGTTAGTGAATTTGAGACTGAGGGTGTGTGTGCATGAGTGTGTGTGTGCATGAGTGTGTGTGTGTGTGTGCATGAGTGTGTGTGCATGCAGGTGTCTCTGTATCCTAGCACTGAACTACTGTCCTGTTAAACTCCATAATCTGTGTGGTAATTGGTAGGTAAAGCCAAGGACAGCTATATTATTTACATTCGTATTTTCCTGTTAACGATCATTTTGAAGCAAATATGGAAAAGGAAGAGCCTTCGTTGGAAAGGGTTATAGAGGTCTATACATAGTGGTAGGCAGGTACTGAGACTTCTGTCTGGCTGGCTTAGGAAGATCGAGGCAAAGAAATGTGTGTGTGTGTATAGGCTGATACCTGCAGTTAAGATTCCTGAATATACAGAGGATAGAAACTAACCACTTCAAGTTTAAGGGGGAAAAAAACAGGAACAAAATACATGTATATGTTCATTAATGTGCACTGAGGGGCCTTCTGGTCTTTTGGCTGATGGTATTACAGACAGATCATGATAAGGATTCAATTGATAATGTTAAAAGGAAGATCGATTTATTTACGTTGGGTATCTTGGGTTCTCACTGCTATGATTTTGCTTATTTTGTGCCACTGTCCCAAATCGAGAGACAGCTCTCTTGGGATTAACAGTTACGCTAATTATTTGTTTGAAGGGTTAACATTTTTTTTGAGTTGGCTTTTTTACTTGGTTTAGTTTGACTGGTTTCTGTTTGATGTTTCTGTCTCTCCCTGTCTAGGAAGCTATTTTGCCAGCCACTTCATTATGGGAGGAGAGAAGTTTGACTCCACGCACCCTGAGGGTTACCTGTTTGGAGAGAACAGTGATCTGAACTTTCTGGGGAACAGACCAGTAACGGTATGGTTATAACCTGTTTACTTCCAGGTGGGGCTTCGGTGGCCAATTCAAACAGTCTTATAAAGTTTGTAACCACTGGCTCAGCAGTGCGTGTAGCTTGGTGTGAGTTGAGAGGGGCCCTGGGAGCCAGACCACAGTCCTTTTGCTAGCAGTGGGTCTCTCGTCCCTAGAGGCTGACCCGTGGAAAGGCTGCTGGAGTCTGCCTAAGGGTGAGGACATCTCCCATGCTCTGGCTGCCCTAAGGATTCTTGTCTCTGCCTAAATACCACCTCCACAGACAGCCCCCTCCCAGCTCTGCTAGCGCATCCTCACCTTGCTTTTTTCCTTCCTCATAGCACTTAACAGCATATAGGCTTTTATTTCTGTCTCACCCTCTGTTTATTATCTGCCTTTTCTTTTAGAATGTAAACTTCACAGGACAGGAGGTATTTTTACTGTTGCACCCCAGCACCTAGAACAAAGCCTGGTACATACTGACCAGCCCTTAAAGATTTGTTGAATGAATGACCGAAAAGTTTTCCCTTGATATCTGAATTGATATTAGACTATGTCTCTGTTCATTCAACTCATTCCATAAACTCTTATGGAGCATCTTCTCTGCACCCAGCTGAGGCTTCGGAAGAACGGCTGCCATATGGCTTGTGAGTAGCCGCTGGGTGCCAAGGAAGGTCCTCAAGACTTTTCAGACATTATTCCTAATCTTCATAAGGAACCACCTGACAGATTTATCATTATTATTTTTTTTAAAGTAAGCTTTATGCCTAACGTGTGAGACTTGAACTTACCACCCCGAGGTCAAGAGTCTCGTTCTCGGGTATTAAGGAGGGCACTTGTGACAAGCACCAGGTGTCGTATGTAAGTGGTGAATCACGAAATCCTACACCTGAAACTAATATTACAGTCTGTTAACTAACTGGGATTTATTTTTTTTTTAAGATTTTATTTATTTGAGAGAGAGAGAATGAGAGAGAGAGAGCACATGAGAGGGGGGAGGGTCAGAGGGAGAAGCAGATTCCCCGCTGAGCAGGGAGCCCGATGCGGGACTTGATCCCGGGACTCCAGGATCATGACCTGAGCCGAAGGCAGCCGCTCAACCAACTGAGCCACCCAGGCGCCCAACTAACTGGGATTTAAATAAAAACTTGAAAAAATAAAAGTCACGTGCTCTGCCGACTGATCCAGCTATGCGCCCCAGAAGATTTATTATTTACCCCATTTTATAAGAGGGAGACCTGAGGTTCCAAGAAACGAGTAATGACAATACTAGCGTTTGCGAAGCGCATGCTATGTTCCAGGCACTGTTCTCCAGGCATGAAGTTTTCCCAAAGTCAAATAACCAGGTCTGCATGGCCGCAGATCAGTAACCTTTCCACTGCTTCCCATTGCTTCAACATCTCCTACCTTCCTCCAGAAGCTCCCAGTGTATGGGGCAGACAAAACATAGGAACAGGAAATGTCTGAACAGCAGCAGAGGTCTGAAGTGATGGGATGCTGTGGGGCTCGAAAGCGGGAGAGGAGGACAGCGTGCGCAGGTCGCTGGTGCTGAGAAGAGGTGGAGGGTGTTGAGCGAGGCTTTGGAGATGCCTGGGTTTTCACCAGCAGGGTGGGGAAGGGGCTTTGCAGGAGAGAGGTGCAGAGGATGGGCCTAAAAGCATTCCCATTGTTGAATCAGCAAACATTTACCAAGCAACTGCTATGTGCCAGCACTGTGATAGGTGCTGGGGATACAAAGCTGAAATGAGCATGGTTTGTTTTTCCCTGGAACAAATAAGGAAGCCAGTCTGGCGGGAGTGGACATTTCCTGATGGCAAAACACGATTGGAAAGGTAGGTGGGGGACTCCATTACCTCCAGAGGTTTTTGACTCGTTCCTGTAGGCTGTGGGGAATAGTGAAGATTTTTAGGCAGATAAGTGACCTGGAGAAATTTTTTTTTTTTTGATGATATGTTTCCATTGTTTTCTTCTTTTGTATCTGGAGTGACCCCCTCCTCTCATTCACAGTCCAGGAGTGCTTTCAAAATGCCCCATCCTTTCTGCTTCACGTTTAGTCCTGCCAACTAATGCTCATCCAATGTCTGCTCTTTTTTTTTTTTTTAAGGTTTTATTTATTTATTTGACAGAGAGAGACACAGCGAGAGAGGGAACAGAAGCAGGGGGAGTGGGAGAGGGAGAAGCAGGCTCTCTGCAGAGCCGGGAGCCCGATGCGGGGCTTGATCCCAGGACCCTGGGATCATGACCTGAGCCAAAGGCAGACACTTAACGACTGAGCCACCCAGGCGCCCCAAATGTCTGCTCTTTGATTTTGTTACTCTGCCTTAGCAATTAGAGTAGAGGGATCTTTCTTTTTTGATAGAGCCAGTAAGAATTTTGTCTCCCTTCACGGGAGTCAGCTCATGCTTGGAAAACGGCCCTTTCTTCTTCTTCTTTTTTTTTTTTTAGATTTTATTTATTTGACAGAGAGAGACACAGCAAGAGAGGAACCACAAGCAGGGGCAGAGGCAGAGGGAGAAATAGGCTCCCCGCGGAGCAGGGAGCCCAATGCGGGGCTCAATCCCAGGACCCTGGGAACATGACCTGAGCCGAAGGCAGACGCTTAACGACAGCCACCCAGGCGCCCCGGCCCTTTCTTCTTATGGGGACTTGCCATTTGCATCGGTTACTCCCTTTCTGTTTCCTACCCTCTGTTGTCAGAATAGGGGTTTTTTTGTTTTTAATTTTGAACTTCTCAGGCCATAGAGATTATTTAAAAACAAATAAATGCTTCCCTGGGGTCATTTGGAGCTTTCTGCTGGCTGGCACACCTTCCCAGTTCAGTTGCCTCGTTGACACTTCTCTGTGAACCCGTGAGGGACTGAGCTCCTCCCGAAGCCCTGAGCAGCTTTGGCCTTACACTTGAGACTTTTTCCCAAGGAGTGTCAACACTGGACTTTTTGTTGTTGTTTCTATGTGGTCATCATTAAATATGTTTGATGCCGTACTAAGCAAATGTTTCCAAAAGACATCAAATCAGAGTAACTTCAGATAGGCAGCTCGAACTGTAGTATACAGAATGAACGCAGCATGTTCCCTTTTCTTTCCCCACACGTTATTCCATAGTGGTAACAGCGAACGTTTACTGGACACTTCCTGTTTGCAAGGCCTGGTTGTTCTAAGCTCTTCATCTGTGTCCTCTCATTTTGTCCTCACACCCTGATGAGGAAGGTCCTTACTGGACAGATGAGGAACATGGGCACCAGGAATTTAAGCAAGGATCAGCAAGCCTGTAAGTGATTGAATCAGGATTTGAACCTAGCAGTCCAGCTCTAGAGGCTGAAGCGCTCTGTTGTTGCTGCTCGTCAGGGCGTGTGTGCTCAGGATCTCTGCCCACATCATGTCGGTGAGTCTGTCCGAGTAGGTCATCAAGTGCAAATTGTGAGATGCGGAGAAAGATCTAAAAGTAGACCTAGTGGCAGGGACATGATCTCTTGGAGTATCTCTTGGGAGAGCTGCTATGTGGTGTGTAATTCCATCTGCCGCCGTGACCTCTGTGTTTTGCTGTTACTGCACATCACACCTGATTAGGGGACGGCCCAGAGATTGGGGATGGACTTGTAGCTTGATTTCTGAGGAATGGACTTCTACTCTCTAGAAACATGTCCCTGGGGTCCATAACTGGGCATCCGGTTGCAGAAGAGAGAAAACAGCCTTTTAAAGGCATCAAGCAGCTCCTCCTTCCAGAGAGTATGGAGTATGAAGATGGGGAGAGGAAGATGTTGAAATAAATTGTTATATAAAATATAAATACCATAGACTTCTTGGCTTGTGGGACTTGTGGTCTTTCCTGTCATTTCTGACTGATCAGACTTCAAAGTATCTCCTGCAAACGTATCACTCGGCCTATAGTTTGTACCGGAGCCCTGCTGATCTAAACTTACAATAATCTGTCAAAGCCAAATTTAGTATCAAGTCCTAAGGGTCAGATTTAAAGAACGAGAGTGTGCATATACCTAGAAGGATGGTGGAAGAGAGGCTAGAATTAAGATTTCAGGTTTTGTTTACATCTTACCATTAAACCCTTTGCAACCCTGGCAGATCTATTGCTAAGGCTCTCAAATTACCCAGTGTAAATGGGGAGAGTTCTAACATTATAGGAATGTGATGCTTGAAAAATGCCTTGGAATTGCTGGATAAAAAGAAGCCCAGAGCAATGGTGGCTACAGTGCTATCCCCTCAGGTCGGTTATTTATGCAGCTACTGAGAGTTTTCGGTGGAGAGAATATTCACTGGCTTTTAAGTAACTGTCTTAAGTAGTGAACAGGGCTTCTGAAGGTCTTTCTGCTCTGATCCCTGCATCTAGAGGAGCTAAGATCCCTGTGTTTGTGCATCACAGTTATAAAATGTTAAATAAAGACCATCCTTCCCCTTCCTAGGTGGGGAAGAGCCGGTGCTGATTTTTTGCTCCTTTACTGAGCTAGGTCTTCTTTTGTCAAGGTAAATTACTGCGAAAACTCTAAGTTATTTAGAGGCTCAGTGAACTGAGGATTGACAGAGAATCAAATGATACCTGCGTCCAAATGTATCCTCTCATCTTTGAGGAAAGTAGTTGAGTTTTGGTCAAGCCCCTGATACTCCACATCATCTTGTGTGTTCTGTCCCTGGGCCGCTGGGGACGGCTTTTTCCTCCTCATGCTCCCTGCAGCCAGGGCTGCACAGCTGGCCTTAAGAACCAAGGTGCACACAGGTGGGCCTTTCTTCTCCCCCTAATAGAGATACACCCAATCAAGTCTCTCTAAATTGAGCCCCTTTATTCACATGTGTGCAGGAAGAGCAGGGTATTTTATTATATTTTTTATTTATTTGAGAGAGAATGAAAGTGAGAGAGATCACAGAGGGAGAGGGAGAAGCAGGCTCCCCGCTGAGTGGAGATCCTGATACAGGGCTCGATTCCAGGACCTGGAGATCATGACCTGAGCCAAAGGCAGACACTTCATGGACTGAGCCACCCAGGCGCCCTGAGAGCAAGTTATTTAAAGGAACTTGACAGTATATCTATTTGTGCAGTAGAGTTTTACACATGTGGAGCTTTGTGTCAGTCATGGTGCCATTCATTCGTTCAATAAGTATTTGCAAATCATATGCTGTGCTAACAACCGGGAGTGCAAAGATGAAAAAGACTTGGCCCCTGCCCTGAGGCACTCCCAGTATGATGGGGCAGATTGCCCCTGACTGTGATGTGTTCTGGTAAGTTCTATGTGACTGTATGAGAGACAGGGCCAGAGTGCTCTGAGAGCAGAGAGGAGTGAGGATGCCTTCTACCCAGGACACTGGCTCTGAGAGATGACTCCTTGGACTGGGCGGGATGAGCAGGATTTCCCAAGTGGATATTGGGAAGGTCATCAAGGCAGAATTAACAAGCAATGTAAGGAAGCAACTAAGATGCAGACGTGCCTGTTGGGTTTCCAGAATGATGAGTGGGCTGTAAGGATTGGATTTTGAGGGATGTTGGTGAGAGATGAGGTTGAAAAGACAACTGGGCCCATGTTTGAAGAGTCATGAGGATTGTACTGAGAAGTTTATGCCTTTCTCTGTAAGGCAGCAAGGAAGGTCATACTCATGAGTTTCTTTGTCACTGACCAGCTTTGTGGTGGTGCTGTTTCAGGTATCAGCCCTGAGTGAGCCTCAGTTTTCCCGTCTACAAAAATACCTATCTTGCAGATACATTTTAAGAATTCAAAGAATGACAGCTATTATGATTTGATTGACCTTTCAGAAAGTTAATTCTTTTTTTTTTTTTTAAGATTTTATTTATTTATTTACCAGAGAGAGACACAGCGAGAGAGGGAACACAAGCAGGGGGAGTGGGAGAGAGAGAAGCAGGCCCCCCGAGGAGCAGGGAGCCCGATGCGGGACTCGATCCCAGGACCCTGGGATCATGACCTGAGCCGAAGGCAGACGCTTAACGACTGAGCCACCCAGGAGCCCCTAGAAAGTTAATTCTTTAAATCACCTCATGGTGTAGAGAGTGAATTGGAAAGACAAAAGATGAGGGACCAGTTAGGTAGTGGTTTGTTTTAGTTAAGGAAGAAGATACAAAGTGCCTGAGCTAGAATAGTGGTATTAAAAATAAAGATGGTGCAGGTTCAAGAATTGTGGGCAGTATGACTTGAAGGCAGGGAGTAGTTAGGGACATGAGGAGCAACCTCTGTGGGAGAGCTAACACTTAGACTGGATGCTGTGTGTGGGTTTTATCTGCAGTTTGGTTTGTGCCCAGGCCCCAGTGTCCTCAGATGGGTCAGTCACAATACAGGCACCCTGCGTTCGACTGCTCGGGCTGCTGAAACAAAACACCGTAAACTAGGGGCCTGAACAACAGGTATTCATGCTCAAGTTCTGGAGGCTGGGAAGGCCGAGATCAAGGTGCTGGCAGATTTAGTTCTGGTGAGGGCCTTCTTGCAACTGACCTTCTTGCGGGGTCCTCACATGCTGGAAAGAGAGTGCTCTCTCCCTCTTCGTCTCTTTTTAAGGGCACTAATCTCATCTTGAGAGACCCACCATTATGACCTCATCTAACCCGAATTACTTCCCCAAAGCCTCATCTCCAAATACAGTCCCATTGGGGGTTAGGCCTTCAACATATGAATTTTTAGCAGGACATACAAGAGCCCATGGCAAGAACATGCCTCTTTTCTGTGGGTATGTGCGTATGCCTTGTAGATTGAGTTATTTGTCTTTTGCATGCTATCATCTTTCTTCCTTTATAAATTGTAGTACAACTATGTTTAGCATTTAGTTTGGCAGTATTTATATTTTTAGTTATGCAGACCCTTTAAGTCAAGCGACTTCATGGGGTGCCTGGGTGGCTCAGTCGGTTAAGCGGCTGCCTTCAGCTCAGGTCATGATCTCAGGGTCCTGGGATCGAGCCCCACATCGGGCTCCCTGCTAGGTGGAGAGCCTGCTTCTCCCTCTCCCTCTGCTGCTCTGCCTACTTATGCTCTCTCTCTCTCTCTGTTAAATAAATAAATAAAAATCTTAAAAAAGAAAAGTCAAGCGATTTCATTTCTCTGAATCTCTGTATAAAGGAGAAACACTCTCCTTTATATTCTGCTACAACACTGATTCACTTTTGATACCAGACGTGGGCTTTGCACGCATCAGGCAGGAATTGTTAAATGAATTACAGTGTGTCTACACTAAGAACTGATATTCAGCCAAAAATAAAGTAGATTTGTACCCACTGAGATGAAAATATGTCCATGACCACATGGTTTGCTGAAAAAGCAAGTTGTTATGTATAATGTGGAATCTGATTCCATTTCTGATCAAAATAACAGTGTGTCACAATATACGTATGCTTGTGTATTTATATTTGTAGGTACATAAAATACGTCCGAGAACAATGCATTTTACCCTGTCACAGTGGTAACTATTGGTGTACATCAGTGAGGGGAGGTACTTCTGACTTTGTATTCTTCTATATGAATATGTATTTGAATTTGAATTTTTCCTAATGAACACATTTTTATTTTTAAAACAGAAGCATTTAAATTTTCTGTAAAAATAGGAAAAGGGACTACTTACTGCTGAGCAGGGGAGGAAACAGTTCTAGGAAAATACATGGAATAGGAAAGTTAAGGAAATTCATAAAATAATGGCTTAATTGTTTAGTGAACTGCAGGAAGGGTGTGGCCTGCTGAGTGGGGTTGGGGGCTTGTGGAGAATAACAAAAAGATCAGAATAGGCATGGTGAGGACTGGAGCCAGGTAGCTGCATCCCATTGGTGTCAATATGCAATGATTTACCTTTAGCAACATTCAATTCGAGGTGCCTGGGTAGCTCAGTGAAGCGTGTGCCTTCGGTTCAGGTCATGATCTCAGGGTCCTGGGATCAAGCCCCAAGCTGGGCTCTCCACTCAGCAGTGAGTCTGCTTCTCCCTCTCCCTCTGTGATCTCTCTCACTTTTGTTCTCTCTCAAATTTTTTTTAAAGATTTTATTTATTTATTTGGCAGGGATGGAGCGAGAGAGGGAACACAAGCAGGGGGATTGGGAGAGGGAGAAGCAGGCTTCCCGCCGAGCAGGGAGCCCGATGCAGTTTAAAGAAACCGTAAACAGTTTAAAGAAACCGTAAACAGCCTGTACCCGCCACCCAGATCAAGAAGTGGAACATTGGCAGCACCTCCGAGGTTCTCCCCGTGCCTGACCCTGATTGCATCTGTATTACTTTGTTAAATAACAGCTTTATGGAGATATAATTCACCATGGGTTTCTGCATGGTAGAGTTACCATCTTTCTCTTTGTCGTTAATAAGTATCTTGGGGAAGATAGTTTGAAACTACTGCTTAGATTTCTTTTTTTAATGCAAAAAGCGTCAACTAAGTTTGCTCCTTCCTTTAGCTAAATATGCTGCATTGGCCAAGTCTAGTGAAATAGGGCGTTCCATATTAGATCTACTGCCTCACTTTGAGATGTAAGATGGGGATCATGGTTTTCTCTCTGGTGTGGAAACTTCAGGGTATAGTTATATGGATAGAAGCTATAGAAAGGGGGGCACCTAGGTTGCTCAGTTGGTTAAGCATCCGACTCTTGATTTCGGCTCAGGTGGTGATCTCAGGGTTATATGCCTGAGCTCTGCGTCGGACTCTGCACTGAGTGTGGAATCTGCTTGAGATTCTCTCTCTTCCTCTCCCTCTCTCTCTCCAAAATAAATAAACAGGGGTGCCTGGGTGGCTCAGTCATTAAGCGTCTGCCTTCGGCTCAGGTCATGATCCCAGGGTCCTGGCATCAAGCCCCGCATCGGGCTCCCTGCTCGGTGGAGAGCCTGCTTCTCCCTCTCCCACTCCCCCTGCTTGTGTTCCCTCTCTCGCTGTCTCTCTCTCTCTCTCTCTGTCAAATAAATAAATAAAATCTTAAAAAAAATTTTTTTTAATTTATTTATTTTTAGAGAGAGCATGAGCAGAAAGGGCAGAGGGAGAGGGAGAGAGAATCCCAAGCAGACTCCACGCTGAGCACGGAGCCCGACGTGGGGCTCAATCGCATGACCCTCAGATCAGGACCTGAGCAGAAATCCAGGGTCTGATGCCCAGCTGACTGTGCCACCCAGGTGCCCCTCAGTTACCATTTTATTGAACACCTGTGATATTCCAGGCTAACGTTAAACACTAGAGAAACAAAGGCAGATAAAGTGCGTCCCTGAACTAAGAAACTTCTCCAACAGCCAGGAAACGAGAACATCTTGGAGGAGGGGCTGAGGAGCAAAGGTACGCAGGCAGCTAAACAAGATGAGGGCCATGTGCTCCGGATGATTCCATCTAACAAAAGCTTAGCATCCAGAGGGCTGTGGAGCCGGGCCTAGAGGGAGAGGCCTTGTCTGCCTTCCTGCAGGCTTTGGACTTTTCTCCTGTAAGCATGGGGAACCACTAGTGGGTTTTAAACTGGGAGTCCTAGAGTACACATTTTGAAAGATCACTCAGACGACAGTATAGAGGATGAATTAGAGGGTCGTGAGGACAGGTAAAGGGGCACCAGATGTCCACAGGAGATTCGATGGAAGTCTGTTCTCAGGTTGCAGTGGGAGTGAATCAGGGAGTGGCCCTGATTCCTGAGGCAGGATTTACGTTGGTAACCAATATAAGCAGCAGAGTCTCGGCTTTGGTAACTGGACTGTCTTCGAGGCCCCCCAAAGGACATGGCCAGCTAGTGGGTTTTCCTGTTCTGTGCGGCAGACCCATCCTAGCGTGCCGACTCCTTTACGCCTTTTGATCTTTTCTTCCAACAACTGCTGTGGCAAGTTCTGGAATCCATTAGTGTGGTCCGTTGCTTTTCTGAGTTCCCATGAGGCCACCTTCCCCAGCCCAGGTTAGACCCAGGGCCCTTGCCACGGTGTTAATTCTGTATCAAGAGAATATGTCCCCACACCAGCAGGCTCTCCCTCATCCAGCTTTATATTCCACACCCCTTGATCCAGCACCCTCAGACGACTCCCACATACTCTGTTCCGACCTGTGCCTGTTAGCCTGGGCCTGCATATCTTTGGCATAATAACCCCCCCTTCTCTTAGCAGGCCTGCAGGCCCCAGGTGAGTAATACTCAGATTTGACCCTAATTATGGCCTATGGCCTGGAGGGAGGATGGGGCAGCGCCTTTGTAGGGCAAGCACTGTCTTGTCTTGTCTGAGACCGCTGTGTCATCTTCAAGCAAGGGGGATTCCCCTATCTTCCAGGGAGAAGAAGCCGGCCACTTTGCAGGTCCAGGGAATCTGGGGTTCACGGTTCTCAAGTGAATGTACATAGACATCCCCTTCTTAAGCCTTAGAGTCCACTCTTTCCCCACCGGGGCCCTGACTTTGACTTCATAGGCTTACCTGGGCTGAGAGCTCAGCCTTCTCTTTGGTTCGGCCATTCCTTAAAATTAGGTCCCGTGCCTGTAGGAGATGACTGTCTAAAATTTGCCAGGGGAGGCTGGCTGACTGTCACACTTGGCCTTAAATTGTTGACTGCTGTATCCGAGACTGGCTTTTTCCCTTTTTGATGAACGGATGGCTCTTAATAGCCGCTGCCCGCTTCTCCGGCTTTATTAAATCCATTTCTCCTGTACTTCCTGTACCGGAGACCATGAACCAGCCAGTGCATCCCCTTCCTGTGTCGCACCACCGCAGCACGCCAGGGACCATCTGGGCGGGTGGGTAACCTACCCCCAGATTCCACCTGCAGAGTCCACTTCCTTAGGCAGCTGCTGATAGCAGTTTCTCTAGAAACAAACCTGAGATGGAGACCTTTGTGAGAGCTATTTATTGAAGGAAGGCTCTCCTGGGAATGTGGATAGCAGAAGCCAGATGGGGCAGGGGAGCAGAAGTGAACGATGTGGTCTTGGCAGAGACTCGCTTCTGCCTGGTCCCTCGGGAAAGCTTTGGAGTACAACTTGTACTGCGGAGTCGTCCTGTCTTGAGGCAAGGGGCCTGGCCTTTGTACGCCCTTGCCCGTGTCTCACTGGCCACTGACGGCCCCGCGGTGCTATGATGAAGGGGAGATCAGGGGTACTTTCTTGGACCAGGAGGCTCTGGTTCCTAATTGCTGGAGAAGAAGCCACGATGGGCTGTTTGTCGCCAACATTCTCAGCAGCTGGAGAACGGGAACACAGTGAGGGGGTGGAGGCAGGATGCGAGAGCATCACTGTGCAACTCATTCTCACATCTGCTCTTGCTTTTTTCTCGCCTTGCTTTTTTTTTTTTTTTAAGATTTTATTTATTTATTTGACAGAGAGAGACACAGTGAGAGAGGGAACACAAGCAGGGGGAGTGGAAGAGGGAGAAGCAGGCTTCCCGCCGAGCAGGGAGCCAGACATGGGACTCGATCCCAGGACCCTGGGATCATGACCCGAGCCGAAGGCAGATGCTTAACAACTGAGCCACCCAGATGCCCTGGCTTGTCCTTTTTAAAAGTGATATTTATTGAAGTACAACAGATACACCAAAAGGTAACAAATCCTACATGTACACTTGATTTTCACAAAGCAACCACACCTCTTATGACCAGTGTCCAGATCAAGAACTAGAACACGGCCAGTCCCACAGAAGCTCCCCTGATCCCTCTTCCTATCACCACCCCTAACTCAGGGTAACCGCTATCCTGTCTTCTCTCCTGATTTGATCTTTATATAAGTGGAACCATACAGACGGGCCCATTTATGTCTGGTTCCTTTCACGCAGAACGGTTGTGAGATTTGCTTGTTTCGTTGCATAGAGTGATTGTTTATTCTCATTGTGCATGTGCTCCGTGTGTGAGTGCCCACAGTTCATCCACACGATGGTTTATAGCATTTGGCATTCTGTTGTGTGGGGCTATGACAAAGAGTGCTGCTTTGACCATCCTGTTGTATGTATCTCAAGGCGTGTATGGATGCATGTGTCTTCTGAGTGTACCTGGGACTGGCATTGCCTTGGCACGGGAGTATGCTCTTGTAGATACTGCTGAGCAGTTTTCTAACGCAATTGCACCAATTTTCCTCCAACCAGTTTGGTTTAGAGTCCCCACCACTTAGTATTTTCCACCTTTTTCATCCTGGTGGGTGTGTAGGATTAATTTTCATTTTCCTGATGACTCATGAGGTTGAGCACCCTTACATAAGTTTATTGGCCATTCGTTTTCCTCTTCTGTGAAGCATCAGTTCAAATCTTTTCTATTAGCTTGTTTGGTTTTTCTATTAGCTAATCTGCTTTTTCTTTCTTGGTAAGGAAATACTAAGAAAATAGGAGTCCTTTCTCAGATAAGTATATTGCAAATGTCTTTTCCCACTCTCTGCTTGCCTTTCACTCTCTCTTTTTCTTTGAATTTATGTATTTTTATTGAGAAATAATTGACATACAGCATGTTGATCAGACATATTTATGTATTGCAGTAGGTTTGTAGTCTTAGCTAACAGCTCTCTCAGGTCACATGGTAGAGAACCCTAACCCTAACCCAAGCCCAGCACAGCTCTTGGGTGCTTCCTGCAGAATTCAGTAAAACTTCAGTATTTTGAGGCCCGAATAACTCAATGTGAGGTCAAGCCAGATCTGACAGGAAGAACATCCTATTGAAACTCAAGCTTTTTAGCTTTTTTTTTTTTTTTTTTAAGATTTTTTTAATTTGACAGAGAGAGGCATAGCAAGAGCAGGAGCACAAGCAGGGGGAGTGGGAGAGGGAGAAGCAGGCTTCCTGCTGAGCAGGGAGCCCGATGTGGGGCTCGATGTGGGGCTCGATCCCAGGACCCTGAGATCATGACCTGAGAAGAAGGTAGACGCTTAACGACTAAGCCACCCAGGCGCCCAAGCTTTTTAGCTTTTAACAGAATTTTCTTGTTCATCTATATTCAGTCCCAGCTACAGTAATTCATGTTTTCCTTTAACACCAGAAGTTCATCTAAACTGAAAGGAAATGTAGTTCTGTCCAGTGCTGTACCATCATGGAAGAGGAAACTAGGATGTTTATACAGAGACACTTTAAAACAGGGTTTTTGTTTTTGGACTTTAAAGAGCTGCTCCCCATCTCACCAGGATGTGTCTGCTTTCGGGAGAGGGTGTATAGGCATCTCAAGCTGCAGTGAATTTCGTTGCCCTTTGTACCCCTCAAGTCCTGGCTTCTCCCCTCTTCCTAACATACACGAGAGGCCCGTGTGGCAACGGAGCACACGGTGTTGTGTGCGAGCTGAAAGAGGCCTTTGGGTATTTTATGTAAGCATTGTAAAGAATGTATCTTGTCATTCTGGAAAGGGCAAAACTATAGGGATAGAAAACAGATCAGTGGTTGCCAGGGACTGGGGTGCAGGGAGGGGTTGCCTACAGAAGGACGTGAAGGAACATTTGGGGGCGGTGGAAGTGTTCTGTATCTTGATTATGATGGTGGTTACATAGTTGTATGTGTTTGTCAAAATTCAAAGAACCGTGTACACTAAAAAGGGTGAATTTTACTTTTGATGAAAATTAGATCTCAATAAACGTGACTTAAAAAAAGAGAGTATGTCTTAGAAAGGAGGAGTAGGTGGGCGCCTGGGGGACTCAGTTGGTGAAGCGTCTGCCTTTGGCTCAGGTCATGATCCTGGAGTCCCGGGATCAAGCCCCGCATCGGGCTCCCTGCTCAGTGGGCAGTCTGCTTCTCCCTCTGCCCCTCAGCCCACTCTCACTCTCTCTCTCTCAAATAAATAATAAAAATAAAATCTTTAAAAAGAAAGAAAGGAAGGAGGAGTGGTTCATAGACATGCCAGTGCTCTGTCTGAGGCCAGCTGTCTACGTAGCTCAGGGGGCCCCTGTCCGTGGGCGGACACCACTGAGTGAGGTGCAGAGCTGGGGGTGCACGGGGTGCTGGGAGGGGTGCAGGGCAGCCTGGCCTCTGTATCGGCAGCCCTCAGCCTCAGTCCTTAATCCCAGCTCCCCAGAAGCGGGTACGTATGCCTCCCTGCAGGACAGAAGCTGGTTGTCTCAGACCTGTGCTTGGTTTTCCTCGGTGGCTCCTGGTTGTTTTGGGTCATGCTGCAGAAGTCCTGTTTGTTAGACTGCCAGGGCCACAACCTTGCTTACCTCCCACTGCCTTCCAGTCATGAGCTGAGAACCTCAACGAGCCTTCCGGTCACTATGGTAGAACTTTATATGTCCCCCTGATAGCCCGCTGTTCCTGAGAGGTTAAATTCTAATAGAGCATGTGGCAGATTTGCAGTAATTCTCCTGGGTCACAACAAAGTGAGATAGATACATCCTAATGCTATTTACTCCAAGTGCTTTAGGATTCATAGATAAGAGATATTTATCTAATTGCTGATATTTCATTCATACGTTCATTTTCCTAAGTACAGGCATATACCTTTTTCATGGCGCTTCACTTTCTTGTGCTTCGCAGATGTTGAGTGTTTTACAAATTGAAGGTTTGTGGCGATCCTGCATTGAGCAAGCCCAACAGAATTTGTTCGCTTCATGTCTCATGTTGCATTTTGGTAATTCTTACAATATTTCAAACTTTGTCATTATCATATTTGTTATGGTGATCTGGGATAAGTGATGATGACTGACTCGCTGAAAGTTCAGATGGTGGTTAGCATTTTAGCAATAATATATATATATATTTAAAGATTTTATTTATTCGAGAGAGTCAGAGAGAGCACAAGCAGGGGGAGCAGCAGAGGGAGAGGGAGAAGCAGACTCCCTGCTGAGTGGATCCCAAAGCGGGGCTTGATCCCAGGACCCTGAGTTCACGACCTGAGCCAAAGTCAGACACGTAACCAACTGAGCCACCCAGGCGCCCCAGCAATAAAATATTTTTAAATTAAGGCATCTACATTATTTTTTTTACACATAATGCTATTACACACTTAAAAGACTACAGCATAGTATGAACATAACTTTTATAAGTACTGGGAAACCGAAACATTCATTTGACTCACTATTGCAGGGGTCTGGACCCGAACCCACAGAGTCTCTGAGGTATGCCTGCATTCACAGCTGTATTAAAGAATTTAAAGAATTCTTTAAAGAAGATGGTATCATCGGGGTGCCTGGTTGGCTCAGTCGGTTGAGCATCTGATTCGGTTTCAGCTCAGGTTATGATCTCAGGGTTCTGAGATCGAGCCCCACATTGAGCTCGGCACTCAGCATGGAATATGCTTGTCCCACTCCTTCTGCTCCTCCCCCTACTCTGTCTGTCTCTCATAAATAAATAAAATATTAAAAAAAAAGATAGTATTATCACTAATGATAATCATGAATGATCACTAACGATCAACAATATTTTCATAGCATTGTATGATCTTTAAAACATTTCTTATTTGATTTTAATTACCCTAGGAGATAGACGAGGGCTGTAAATCCCATTTTACAGATGAGGAGACTGATGCCCAGAAACAATAAATTACTCACCCGAAGTCTCACTTATCAGTAAGAGCAAGAATCGAGGCCTGAAACTGGGTCTACTAGCTCCTGGTGTTGCCATCACTTTATTAAATAGTCTTTTTTCTTTTTCTTTTTTTTTTTTTTAAAGATTTTATTTATTTGACAGAGAGAGACACAGCGATAAGGGAACATAAGCAGGGGGAGTGGGAGAGGGAGAAGCAGGCCTCCCGCAGAGCAGGGAGCCCGACGCGGGGCTCCCATCCCAGGACCCTGGGATCATGACCCGAGCTGAAGGCAGACGCCTAATGACTGAGCCACCCAGGCGCCCCTTAAATAGTCTTATTTTCATTCTCTGCTCCCGCATGCAGTTCACTGGCAGGACCAGAGGGTCTTAGCTCCCAGTTAAATTTAATAAATGTTGTTGCACAAACCCTTTATTAAAAAACACTTGGCAGTGTGTGTTTTCCAGTTACTTTGTAAAGAACACTCTTTGTGCCAGCCTACCGTTTAGCCTGAGGGGCAAATATTCAGAATCCTGAGAGTCATCATGGGCACATGCTATGCTCTTCTGAAGATCTTATTCATGTATTCGTACCTATTTCTATCTTCTCCATGTTCTGGTCTAATCACTCTGGGTGATACAAAGACAACTGTAACATGGATTTTTCCCTCAAGTTTATAATCTCGCAGGAAGAGCAGACATACACACACATGGGGAGGACGTGATACACGAGTTGTTCAGTTTCACAGAAGCTCTGAGAAAGGAACTTTATGACATAAGTTTTGCTGACTCGGAAAGTGCCACTAAAACACTTGAACTTGCGGTTTGTTGGTTAATGCTATTTCTTAACAAACCAGAACACAAAGATCTGAGTGGTATTCAGCAGTGAAACTAAAGCATCTGTGTTGTAGGAATTTCCTCGAAATTTCTTTGAAACATACTGAAGCTAAACGTACACACTCTCACCTCTGTTTCCTGTTGTCATTGGACACGCCACCTTACGGGAAACTATGCTTATTGCTGTTGCATTTCAAAGAAAAATTTGGTTAATTTTTTCAGCTTTTAAAGAGATGCATAGTGGCCTTAATTTGTAATGAAACTGTTCTACAAATTCTATAAAAGTCAAAGACTTCTGAGTCCAGTAACAGTTCACTACATGTACAGAATAGCATCCCCAAGAAGCACACTTACTGTAATCTCTAAAATGGTCTTGCCAGACCCATCAGGTAAAATAGCAGCCCCGATTATTACAGAAGTCAATCTTTAGAAGGCAGCACTGGTAAATGAGCTTTGCAGTAAAGGTTGCTATAATAAAAGAAGAGAATGTAGTCCCTAGCCATTTTTCTATTTATTAATATTTTAAATGCTGGAAACAAAAACAAACAAACAAACAAACAAAACCCAAAAAAACAAAAAACAAAAAAAACAAAAAAAACCCAACCAAACAAACAAACAAAAAATGCTGGAAACACAAGTGTATGTCCTCAGTTAACCCATACCTTAAAATATGTTTAAAAGAAAGAGGAGAGGGGCGCCTGGGTGGCTTAGTCATTAAGCGTCTGCCGTCAGCTCAGGTCATGATCCCAGGGTCCTGGGATCGAGCCCCACATCGGGCTCCCTGCTCAGCGGGAAGCCTGCTTCTCCCTCTCCCACTCCCCCTGCTTGTGCTCTCTCTCTCACTGTGTCTCTCTCTGTCAAATAAATAAATAAAATCTTAAAAAAAAAAAAGAAAGAGGAGAGCATGTGGTTGGGCTGAGCACTTCACAGAAGTAGTGATAGTAATAAGTACCAGTGGGCAGAGGTGACGGTCTACAAAGTTATTTCACAAATAATAGCTAAGCCATTGTCTCCTGGCCTCTAACCTCCCCAGATGCTGGGGCTGGGGCCCAGGGGTCACATTTCTCCATCACCCACTGCTCCCTGCCAGGCTCCGCCAACACGGGGTACTGGAAGGACTGGAGGAAGAGAAGGGCCCACCTTGGAAGTCCAATAGGGACTGTACCGAATCTGTAGATTGCTTTGGGTAATATGGACATTGTAACAATATTAATTCTTCCAATCCGTGAGCATGGAATATTTGTCTTTTGGTTTGTCTGTGTCATCTTCAGTTTCTTTCTATCAACTATACTCAAGAAGAAGAAGAGAAATTCTGAGTCCCAGGTTCAGCAGGCCTCTGGGATCTGATAACCCCCACCTCTCCCCTCTGTTCCCTCAGCCCAAAGGGGAGGGAGCTACTTCCTGAGGTCACTCGCTGTCAGCTCAGTGTCCCCTTCTCCTGTTTTAGTTCTCTAATGCCTGTTTAACCAGTGCCTTATATTAAATTCTCTCTATTAAAATAACCGGTGTGGTTTCTGTTTTCCTAACTGGACCTTGATTAATAGAGCCCTTAATCTCACAAGTTATGAGGTAGCTAATAGTAAGCATATTTTACTGGTAAGGAAGTGGGGACTTAGTGAGGTACAGTAATTTCGTCTGAAATTATATGACCAATAGTACAAGAGCCAAGACCCACACCTTCTACTTTGAGATCCTCTGATTTCCATTGCATCTTAGCATTTCTCTTGCTGAATAACCTCTTACACAACCATGGTCCATTTATCCAAACTAAAAGTTAGCATAGGTGCATTGCTATTTTTTAAAACTACAGACTTTACTTAGCTTTCTTTTCACAAAATCCCCCCTCCCCCCCCAAAAACCCACTACAGACTTTATTAGGACCACACTAGTTTTTCCACTCATGTCTCTTTTTTGTTCCCGAATCTAATCCAGGATACCACACCTTTGCTTGTCACATCTCCTCACCTCTGTTAATCTGTGACAGTTTCCTGGTTTTTCCTTATTTTTCATAACATTGACAATTCTGAGATGTACTGGTTAGGTATTTTGTAGAACTTCCCTTGGTTTGGTTTTCAGGTGTTTTCTTGTGATTAGACCAGGGTTATAGATTTGGGGGAAGACTACTAGGAGGTAAGTGCTCCCCTGATTGCACCACCCCAGAGGTACATGACAGCTCATCTTAGTACTGCCGATGGTGACCTTGATCAGTTGGTCAAGGTGGTGTCTGTCAGGTTTACCCACTATACGTCTTTCCTTTTCCATAATTTATTTGTTAGAAGCCAGTCACTAAATCCTTGCTGAACTTTTGACTTCCCACTTAATTAGGGAGCTATGCTTTCTTAACAGATTATTAACTAGCACTTAAAGAATCTTTATATTAATGGCCAAGAATTATAAACCTAAGAATCAGATTAACGATGTTAGGTGATGTGACCATGTATTGCTTCTTGGGGAATTATTATCCATTGTACTATCTTTGTTTTGTGCCATGTTTAAACTTGGAACTTGGCTATTTTTAGTCTCAGAAAGCTTATGGTTAATGCCAGGACACCTATTTATTCTTGATGAACTGGAATCATCCCGGCAGGCCCTAAAAGATGATCAGAAGCTCAGGGTCTTAATAGCCTCCGGGAAATCAGTTAAAAGAGGAAGAGCCATAGAGACACAGTTGCTGAGAAGAGGAAAATTGGAAATGTTAAATGATGTGGCTAAAGGAGTGGAGATTTGCAAGAATGGGCTGAGAGGTGACAGGTGACGGAGATGGAGATGCGGAAGTCTCAAGGAGGCCAAGGGAGGGATGGGGATGGAACACAGAAGGAGAGGGAAGCCAGTGACAAAAATCGACCTTGGAGTTGGACTCTGCCCCTGGTATATTGTAATATGTGCATTTTGTCTCTGAGATTCACCATTTATATTCAACCTATGAAGGTTATAGTTCTAGCTGCTAGGTTTCACTGTATAGCATACTTCAATGAGCTTAGGCTTTCAAAGGAGCCAGATAAAGTAGTTCAGTTGGGTTATATAACCTTAGGTATTCACTGCTGTTAAAGGGTGACTGAAAAATAATCAGAGCTCTCAAAACTTTTGGAAGTTTAGCAGGACAAAGTGGAGCGAATGTCGCCTTGTTAAAGTAGCTGCAGGATACAGATCATAATATTAATAACTTAGAAATTAAAGTTATCGGGGCACCTGGGTGGCTCAGTCGTTAGGCGTCTGCCTTCGGCCCAGGTCATGATCCCAGGGTCCTGGAATTGAGCCCCACATCAGGCTCCCTGCTTGGCGGGAGGCCTGTTTGTCCCTCTCCCACTCCCCCTGCTTGTGTTCCTGCTCTCGCTATCTCTGTCTCTGCCAAATAAATCAATAAAATTAAGAAAAAAAAAGAAATTAAAGTTATCAAGACATATGCTGTAGGTTTTTATTGTATGCTAATTATATGGAATTTACAAATCTCATGGTTAGCTGAAGAAAATAAAATCTCAATAGGGTTACTGACTCAGAGTAATGGCTTTCTTCCTAGGGATATATCTGCAAATAGATAGCCTAGGCAAAGTCACCAGACCTTACCAGGGCTGAGAATCCTGTCATTGATTGGCTTGTAAACTTAACTATTTCTGTATTTCATACTGTTATTCTTTTTTCTCAAGCCAGAGCATATTTTCTTTCCAGGAATATGAGAACAGACTTGACCACTCTTGTAACTAATCTTGGACCTTATTTATGTCATATTAGAGTCAGTGTATTTCAGTGGGAGCACAGGACAGCTTGGAGTTTTTCAACTTGAAGACCAGCTTATGGGGTTTTTTTTGCTTTTGAAATATGGAATGGGGCGCCTGGGTGGCTCAGTCGGTTAAGCGACTGCCTTCGGCTCAGGTCATGATCCTGGAGTCCCGGGATCGAGTCCCGCGTCGGGCTCCCTGCTCGTCAGGGAGTCTGCTTCTCCCTCTCCCACTCCCCCTGCTTGTGTTCCCTCTCTCGCTGTGTCTTTCTCTGTCAAATAAATAAATAAAATCTTTAAAAAAAAAAAGAAAGAAATATGGAATGAAGAAGACTTTGTTCCTCTTGCCTGTCTTAGTAATTGGCCTGTTGAAAAATGACTGGAAAACTAACACTTGGTGGCATTGGAACATTCATACGCTTCTTTGGGGACAGAAAAAAATATGTGTGGTATATTTTAAAATACCTCTTTCGACTAATACCGGTCCTTGTCTCTCTGGGCATATTCAGTGTCAGGCATCTCAAAATCTCTTGTTTAAAAGTGGATTCTTATTTGTGAGCTGGGTTATGAGTCTTGCGACCAGATGAAATCCGGAAGTCAGGCGTCTAGAATGGCGTGCTTGTCTGAAAGGAGTAGTTTCTCTGACCATTAGTCATTATTTACCAACTTGCTGGAGGGAAAAGATGACTGTCTGCTTTAATAAAAGCACTTCTTTTTTCCCTTTTAACCCCCTTTAAAATTATCTGGTGTTAGGCAAAATCCTTTATAGCTAAAAACAGCTCATCTTCAGGAAGGTACTTTTATTTTAGAAGCACAGTATGAGTGGGTTGTGCTTTATCTGGGTCCTGTGGGGGGGGGGGTGGTGTCTTGGTGAGAGCTTTCTATCAGTGGGGAACTGAAAGTCGGGGAGGTTTCAGTTGTCACCAAAGCAGTACATAGCAATGGTCATTGACCCAGATCTGTGTGATTTTATGGTGGATGCTTTACTCTGCAGTGGATTTTTCATGCTTTTCTTATCACCTGTTAGGGTGATTGGAGAGAATTGGTTAATTGGACGTAATCTCATCCTAGGGTTTAAATATTTTGGAAAAGGTCAACATCAGATGTGATGTCACATAGCCATGACATTGGTCCTGTGTGCTTCCTGCCAGGGAACCTTGCAGAGGAGTTAACAGACTATAAATAGACTGCCTTCTTGGATTGATTCCTTTGGTAACCGAACCTGGACACAGAGCATCTTTGTGTTAAGGTCATCTTGTGACACCCTCTTAATGTCTCCCTCACATCTTTGATATACGTGGAAAGAGTGTCTCGCATGTTATCAGCTTTGTGATCACCAGTCTTTCTACACTGGTGATTGACTCCCCACGAGTAATGGGAAATCGAATGGATGGGAAATTAGTGAAAAAAGGTTTCACTGCTATAAATATAGCTCATTTGACGTTCTGGTCCACCGCAGGCCCAATACAGTCTGTCTCAGGGCTGGTTAAATAGGCAAATTTGTATTCATTTCACAACGTTCAAGCCGAGACTAAACTGTTCTCCCCTGACACTGATTTAAGAAAATGTTCTAAAGCATCACCAGCCTAAAAATACCCACTGGTAAGTCTTGGACACATTACACATCTGAGAAGAGGGGAAGTAGAGAAAGCTGAGAAAATAAGCAGACATTAAATAAAAAGGAACTGAAATTTAAATATAAAAGCCCTAAAATCTATAAAAGAAAGCATGCATGTAGTGCTGTAAATGAGTTATTCATACGACCCCAGATGTTGGTTTCCATAGTAACTATTATTTGATTCTTTGGCACAAATATTACATATCTGCTAATGTATAAAATGAGTACTTTTCTATCTTAATTATAGATTATCTAAAATAATATCCTGTCTCTTTGAAGCAGGGCTTTGGCATTCGGAGCATTTTCTTTCCTAAATGAAAACTGAATTAGTGCATTTTAATTTGTTTTTCTCCCCCACCCCCCTTTTTTTTTTTTTCTATTTTTCAGCCTTTTTTCCTATTAAGTTTCCTTTCAAGGAATGTTCATGGCATCATTGTTTGTAATTGTGAAAACTAGAAACAGATCAAGTCTTCATTAGTGAAAGATTAGTGAGTACATAATGGTATGAAGTAGACTTCCCTAAAAAATCCAGGGCTCGGGCGCCTGGGTGGCTCAGTTGGTTAAGCGACTGCCTTCAGCTCAGGTCATGATCCTGGAGTCCTGGGATCGAGTCCCGCGTCGGGCTCCCTGCTCGGCAGGGAGTCTGCTTTGCCCTCCGACCCTATCCCCTCTCATGTGTTCTCTCTCATTCTCTCTCTCTCAAATAAATAAATAAAATCTTTAAAAATAAAAAAATAAAAAATCCAGGGCTCTTTGGAGACATGATCAATTCCAGGGATGGAGAAAAACATAAGATTAACCTAGAATATCTTGTGACTCTAAAAAGTAAGGAAGTGCTCACAAAATGATGGAGGCATTGTCAAAGGACAGAGTAGCCAACTGAGGGAGCCCCCAACGGCCACATGGAGGCTGCTGTATGCATATGACCAAGGCCGAGGCTAATAGCAAATGTTAGCAAATTATGTGGTTTTTTTTAAAGATTTTATTTATTCATTTGACAGAGAGAAACACAGCGAGAGAGGGAACACAAGCAGAGGGAGTAGGAGAGGGAGAAGCAGGCTTCCCGCCGAGCAGGGAGCCCGATGTGGGGCTCGATCCCAGGACCCTGAGATCATGACCTGAGCCGAAGGCAGACACTTAACGACTGAGCCACCCAGGCGCCCCTCAAATTATGTATTTTTTTAAAAAAACCTTATTATTGAAGTTAATTAATTATTTTTCTGAATGACTGTAGTCCTTTTTATAGACTGCTGGGAATTGCCCAATAATTTACAACTAAAATAAGATATCTTATTACCTCATAGGCATTGTGAACATATTTTCTACAACAAAATCTGAGTGCATCTGTTGGGGTAGTTTAACAAAAAAAGTGAAATTAGAAATTAGAATGGTTTAAAAAATCTAGGACGGGGCGCCTGGGTGGCTCAGTCAGTGAAGCGTCTGCCTTCAGCTCAGGTCATGATCCCGGGGTCCTGGGGTCGAGCCCCACATCGGGCTCCCTGCTCAGCAGGAAGCCTGCTTCCCCCTCTGCCACTCCCCCTGTTTGTGCTCTCTCTCTCTGTGTGTCAAGTGAATAAATAAAATATTTAAAAAGAAATCTAGGATATATGGTTGCTACACACACACTCACACACGGACTCATTCAGTGGCGCACGACGCTGCTTCTGTTCCGTCTAAACTGGCAGTTCCTCCTTTGGTCACTAGGTGGCACTTGGCCAGTGTCCGGCAAGTGTAAAAGGAAACTGATGAACGCTAGGATAAAAGGCCAAAGAGGAACTTACTTGCTCAGTGTTCACGCACAACCTGGATGGGCAATCCCCTGGGGCCCATTGAAAGAAAGAGTTCATTTGGCTGAGCCTGTGCTAGGCTCCTGTGCTGGACTTGCGATGTTCGGGATTTAAAGGACTCTGAGATTTGGGCTACTTTCAGTACAGACACAGCAGGCCAGTCCTGGGAGGGTGCTGGACCAGATGCAAGCTGTCACAGCTCTGGGCCCCCTACGGACAGAACCGAGAGAGGGGTGCCTGGCCCCTCACCGAATCCCAAGCCCAGCACGCGACTCAGGGTGAAGTGAGAGTATTCAGTGGATGGATACACATCTTTGTTCCTTAAAAATAGTTTCGAGGAGAAACCACTGTGTTCTAGAAATATCTGTCAGCACCACGCTTTTGAGCAGCTCAGGCAGGAGGTGAGCAGTGGCTGCTTCTGCCGCTGGCGGTGTTCTCTGGCGCCGCCATGCCCTGAATGTATGTTCGTGTCTTCCGCAGGGGCTCTTAGATCTTGCCAATGAAAGGATTCCGTCGTGCTGTGCTCCAAGGAAGCTTTTCTCTGAGACCTCAGATACTCCCGTTAAAATCTAAAAGGAGTATTGCATTAGATCTGCTTCTGTAGGTACCGTTGGCTAAGCGTAAGGATGTAATCCAGAGTTTCGACTCGCGTTCAGAACCTGAACAGGATTTGGTATCTTTTGCAGTGAGTGTTTAACTGTCAGACTCTCTACACTTTACACAGCCTCCTAGAGAACTCCCGGGATCGGAGCCGCTTGCCCTGCACTAGCTGAGGCAGCTGCAATGGAAAGAATGTGGCTTTGGAGTCAATTCCTGGTTCTGGGTTCAAATCCTGATGCTGCTACTCATTAGCCCTGGGTCTTCAGTAATTACACAAATCTTTTTTTTTAATTAATTAATTTATTTATTTATTTATTCATGAGAGAGAGAGAGAGGCAGAGGGAGAAGCAGGCTCCCAAGGAGCAGGGAGCCCGATGCGGGACTCGATCCCAGGACCCTGGGATCATGACCTGAGCCGAAGGCAGATGCTCAACCATCTGAGCCACCCAGGCGCCCCTACACAAATCTTTTAATTCAGTTTTCTCATCTGCAAAATGAGGATGTTAATACTGACATTCATTTATCTAATCAACCAACATATTTTTGAGTTCCTTGAGGACCTGACAATCTGGTGTGCATGGCAGACATGTCTCTTAGTGTTGAGCATATCAAATAAGAATGTACTTTTTATTTTATTTATTTATTTATTTATTTATTTATTTTAAAGATTCTATTTATTTGAGAGAGAGAATGAGACAGAGAGAGCATGAGAGGGGGGAGGATCAGAGGGAGAAGCAGACCCCCACTGGGCAGGGAGTCCGATGCGGGACTCGATCCCGGGGCTCCAGGATCATGACCTGAGCCGAAGGCAGTTGCTTAACCAACTGAGCCACCCAGGCGCCCCAAGAATGTACTTTTTAAATTTTATTTTTTGAAAGATTTTATTTATTTTTTTATTTGAGAGAGAGAGAGCACACGAGCAGGGGCAGAGGGAGAGGGAGAAGCAGGCCCCTTGCAGAACAAGAAGCCCGACCTGGGACTCGATCCCAAGACCCTGGATCATGACCTGAGCCAAAGGCAGACGCTTCACCGACTGAGCCACCCAGGCGCCCCAAATAAGAATGTATTTACACTGGAGGTGGATGGTGGTGATGGCAGCATGACGTGTGAATGCATTTAAGGCCACTGAACTGTGTGCTTAAAATGGTGAAGGTGAACATTTTCATATTATGTGTATTTTACCACAATTAAATGAAGTAACATAAAAAATTATATATATATATAAAGAACCCAGCCTGATCCTGGCACATAGTAGATACTCAGTAAACATCCACTAAATTAAGGAGTAAATGGTGATAAAGAAGGACCAAACAGAGTTTCTTCTCTCAGATACAACCTTGGCACAACTAGGCCTGTCAAGGGAAAGAGATGGCCTTTTCAATCTTGTACAAAATATGCCACCAGGTCCACAGATGGAGGAAGACTGCCAGGCCTTCTGTAAGGCCTATCCTGACTTCTTGCCTCAAGCTCAAGATGGCCTTATGGAATGCCTTCCCATTTCTCAGACATCATTCTGGAGTATATAAACTGAGCAGCTTCATGAAGGATACCTAAATGCAGTTTCTGGAATTCTGTGGCACTTTTCATAATGAAGACAGGCTTTAGGTAAAGACTAGTGGACAAAGAATAAAGTTTGGTCTGCTCGGAGACTAATGGACAAACCCTCGAGGTCAGTACCTTTCTGACAGAGAACTGAAGCTCCAGGATTATTCTAAGTGGAAGACGAAGAACACTCATCTTTCTTTTTCACTTTCCTTTTGTTTTTCTTTTTTTGGGGGGGGAGGGTGAAGAATGAAAGAAGAATCGCCTTTTTTTTAAAACTCAGGTAGGAGTTATGGATAACTCCCAAGTACCTGTGCAAATGAATATGATTAACTTTGCTACTCCAGAAAAAAATTTTAATCCCAAAGTCATTTATTTTGGCTTTAGAATAGACTAGCATTTGTGTCGGATTTTCTTGCCTAATTACTTTTTGCTTAAGCTTATTTTAAAATTGTTTTAAATTCCTTTAGTGTGACAGCCTAGGGAAGTGGGGGGTGGGGAAATGGGCCACAGAGAGGATCTGAACTAGAATTGCAGCTTTCCTATAGAAAAGCCTCCTCGTATGCTGCCAGTGGGAGAGCAAAATTGGAATCAGCTTTCTGGAGAACAATTTGGCAAAATATTTTTTAAAGTCTTAAAAATATGCTTACTCTTTGATCCAGTAATTCCACTTCTAGGAATTTGTCCTAAGGAAGTAATCAAACAAGCCTGCAGAAATGTAGGAACAAGGCACTCACCACAACATTTGTATCGGCAAAAAAAAAAAAAAAAAGACGACGACGACGAAAAACGAGTAAAACCAATGGAAAACATTGAATACTGTGAAATTGATTAAATAAACTATGTCCCTTTCTCCAACGTGTGTAGTCATGTTGTCTGATTATAGACTTTTGAAATGTTTACCACATCTTTCTAAGTGAAAAAGAGAATAAAATAGTGGGCACAGTTTGAAACCGTGCCTAGATACAGAGAAGGATAGGTGAGGAGATGGATGGATGGGGGAATGGAGGCCTATCTCTCCAAGACACATTCTGCAGTGTTAACTTTGGTATTGCCGAGTGGTGAAATTGTAGCCTATCTTGTATTTTTTGTGTGTTTTTCAGATTTTCTACTTGAACATGTATTGCTTTGTAACTAGAAAAACCAACAGTCCTATATTTTAAGAGAATATATGTTTAATGTATCAATGAACACATTTAGTGTTGCTATATAATACCCACAAAGTGGGTAATCTGAATGCACATAAGGTAGACGGAATGTATTTACTTCAGGGTCACATTCATACAAGTGAATTATCAGCAATCATATTAAATACATAAAATCAGATGTACCGTAGGTTAAATTATGTTTCCCAAGAAAAAGAACCACATTCAGCAAAAATCTGTGAAGGCACAATTAGAGGATCATGTCGGTGTCCTATTTTCTGATCCCAGCACTAGGAGGTAGACAGTTCTAGAGCTAGGAGTACCACAGTTTTGCCAAGCTACAAAGACTGGTCGGTGGGTTTTCTGTGAATTATGTGTAAAACATGTTTATTGTCCAGATAACACTAGAACAATACTGGCAGCATTAAAATCATTCTTAATTGTCTGAAAGCAAACCCCATTTAAATTTTCTACTGCGTCCCCTTCCTTATCTCATTATCATCATGCAGAACTCCACATCTCAATGGGGAAAGAGTGAAAGCATAAGGTAAATGACAATCATAAACCTTTGATGACCCCAAAATAGCTCTTGGCTACATTTTCAAGAACTCTGCTTTATATAACCAGCTGCAGGGAAAATTTGTTCTTCACTGTTTGCAGCCTCAGCTCTGTACACATGATGGGGTTCTCTTTTATTTGCAGTTCCTAAATTCCGAAGACACCATGTGGCTTCACTGAAGGAAAAACCTTGCAGGTCTGGCTCCCTGTTGTCTCAGGTCAGATGGAAAAGCCTTTTGTGATTAACTCGGCCACAGTGTGTCCTTTGGTATTTGGAACTTCAGTAGGAGTTTTTATTAGTTATCCACATTTTGAATGCTGACTCAAATAAGCTGCCTACAATGGAAAAAGCAGATAAATCTAGCCCTTTTGACGCCAAATCGAATCCCCGTTCTCCCACTGGCTGTGACCTTGAGCAAGTTCACTTAACATGTCGGGTCTTGGTGTCCTCAGTTAGGAGAGTGGGGCCTTCCCATTTCACCTCGAAAGGCTGTTCTTTGTCAGCCATGAGGCTTTGTGCCAGGAGGGGACAGTTATGGTCTCTCTAAACACACTGCCTTCTCCCACTTTGTTTCTGACAGTTTCCTTATGCTGCCCCACCTCCCCAAGAGCCCGTGAAGACTCTGAGAAGCCTGATCAACATCCGGAAGGACACACTAAGACTCGTAAAGTAAGTTCCCCTGGGGTGGGGCTCAGGCCAGGTTCTAGGTGCAGCGCAGCCGACTCCCCCCAGAGACTTGGGAAGCAGTTTCTGCCAGACCCGGAGTCTGATCCCCCGGGGCTCAGGGACGTGAACCGCCCTGGCACTGACCGAGCAGCCCTGGCCCCGGAGATTAGGTCTTCCTGCATCTAGATTGTTCAGAACTTGGCGTCTGTGTTTGTGAAGGATTTTCCCTTTCCTGGAAGCAGTCCTTATTATCCTTGTTTTATTATTTTTTTAAAAAAAAGAAGAATTATTGCGAGAACAATTGAATTTTGCCACTGCTTCAGCAAGCCTAGGGAAAAATGGGATATTTGAAGTTGGAATATAACATCCTTATTTTATTGCTTACATTTACTCTTTATCTCATGTGTCCTTCCTCTGAGGAACTCATAGTGCCCTCGGCTGGTTGGTTAATCATCATCATCAACATTAATGATCATCAACACTTGCCTTCTCTGTGCGATCTCTAAGATAGTGTAATTTCGACACTGATGCTGCAGATAGCCAGTCTGCTAATGCACTCGCTGGTCCCCTGGGAAGGCAGATTTGGCTAGGGCAAATGACGGGTCCCAGGTTTTTCTAAATGGACACGGAAGATGTCAGTCCTGTTAACATTAGGAAGTTTATTTCTCTCAGATAATTGTTTTAATATAACAACTTTATTAAGATAAAACTCACATGCTGTACAATTCACCCATTTAAAGTGTACAATTCAGGGGCGCCTGGGTGGTTCATTTGGTTAAGCGTCTGCCTTTGGCTCGGGTCCTGATCCCAGGGTCCTGGGATTGAGCCCCACATCGGGCTCCCTGCTCAGCGGGAAGCCTGCTTCTTCCTTTCCTGCTCACCCTATTTGTGCTCACTCGCTCTCTCTCTCTGTCAAATAAATAAATAAAAATCCTTAAAAAAAATAAAATAAAGTGTACAATTCAGTGGTTTTTAGTATATTCAGAGTTGTGCAATCATCACTACCATCGAATTTTAGAACATTCTCGTCACCCCCCAAAAGAGACCCTAGACTCACTCGTGGTGACTCCACATTCCCCCCTCAAAACTCTCTTCCAGACCTAAGCAGCCACTAATTTACTTTCTGTCTTTTTCTCTTCATTTTTATGTTTCATTTGTCCCTGAAGTTTTGACTGCTTCTCCAACTATTCCCCCAGCCCCGGAGTCCACTCTGGGGACCAGGCAGCCTCAGAGGGAGGTGCTCTGCCGGGGAGCAGCCTGCAGCTGGGGGCTCGCCCTCCTGGGGGCGCTTCACCCTCCCTGGGGCAGTCCCCGAGGCAGCAGAATGGATTGAGGCTCCTGAGGCCACTCTCTGCACTGTGTTTCTCTCTCATCACACGTGGCTATGGCTCAAGGGCCACACTCCAGCAGACTCTGCAGTGCTGGGAGGCGCTAGCAGAACCCCGCCTGGAAGCCGAAGACCACCCTGCTTCCCAGCTCTGCAAGCACCGAGCACGTGCTCACATAAGTCCCTGAGCTTAGAGAGCAACACCACACTTTACCTTTCTCGGCTGTTGTCAGGATTCAACAAGATAATAGGAGGAAAAACACCTGCTGTTCAATAACCGTTAGAGTGAAGGGTGTTCTTGCTCTGTTTTTCCAAGATTACGGGAATAGGGTAGATTCTGATTCACAGATTTCCAGGTAAAGATGGAGGATTGAACATCTTTTGCTTCCAGTCAAAACCCACTAATACGAGTATTTTTTAAAAGCATTAATCCAGAAGACCTGGGGGGGATGGGAAAGAAGCCACAGCAGTGCGGTTTAGGGACTAGAACAAAGGCCAGTGTTAAATAACTTAGCAGGCCCTGGAGATCAGAATCCTGAGTGAGCAGAAGGAAAAGCTGAGAGTCACCCAGTTAAACTGTTACCCCTGAAGGCTCAGGAATTGGCAGTACCAGGGCCTCTGGACACCAAGATGGGAGGCAAAAATGAAGAGGATTGGTGGGAAGCATGCTGAAGAGGCTGTCCGATCCCCCGCTATGCTGCACAGCCAGAGTTGCCCTCCCCACACCCTGGCGGAAGGCTGGCAGACGATTCTCAATGGAAAAGTTAAAACAGAGACCCTGGACTCAGGGGACCCAGGCACAGCTAAAGTTGAACTCAGTACTAAAAATGGGGGTTAAGTAAATTTAGGTACACTGGATGTTGAACCCTCCAGCTTGCCGCCCTCACACCTTCTGCCCCCAGGCCCTCGTCCAAAGAGAGGAACACTGTCTCTGAGGAGTAGAACCCTCCCGGATGGGAAGACCAAAGAGACTGGCCTTGGAGATTCCTCCAAAGACCCAGATCAGTCTCTGGGGAAGCCCAGGGTCCCCAAACTACACCATGCATTCAGAGTTCCAATTAGGGCTTTTAACTTTCGTTTTTTTAAGATTTTATTTTATTTAGTGCACCTGGGTGGCTCAGATGGTTAAGCATCTGCCTTCAGCTCGGGTCATGATCTCCAAGTCCTGGGATTGAGCCCCGTGTCGGGCTCCCAGCTCAGTGGGGAGTCTGTTTCTCCCTCTCCCTCTGCCTCTCCCCCTGCTTGTGCTCTCTCTGTCTCTCTCTCTCTCAAATGAATATTTTATTTGAGAGAGAGACAGCACCCACACAAGCCAGGGGAGGGGCAGAGGGCAAGGGGAAGCAGACTCCCCACTGAGCATAGTGCCCAACCCTGGGCTCATCCCAGGATCCCAAGATCATGACCTGAGCCAAAACCAAGAGTCAGACGCTCAACTGACTGAGCTACCCAGGCGCCTTTGGGTTTTAAATTTCTTTTTTTTTTTTTTTAAGATTTTATTTATTTATTTGACAGAGAGAGCCCACAAGCAGGGGGAGAGGCAGCGGGAGAGGGAGAAGCAGGCTCCCCGCTGAGCAGGGAGCCTGACGTGGGGCTCTATCCCAGGACCCTGGGATCATGACCTGAGCCGAAGGAGACACTTAACCGACTGAGCCACCCAGGCATCTCTGGGGTTTGAAATTTCTTAAATATGAGCAGACAACCAAAGCTTCTTAGATGTGTAAGGAATGCCCATAATATGAAAGACAGTGGCAGAACAAACCAACAGGGGAAAAAAAGACTCAGAAATTAAAAACATAGTAGCAGAAATGAAAAAGCCAATAGAATGGAAGAAGAAAAGTTGAAACATTCCAGAAAATGGGGGTGAAAAGGTTGAGATACAGAAAAGAGGAAAGATACAAAGAATAGAGTGCCAGTGCACAAGGTCCTACATCCAACTAATGGTTCTGGAAAGAAAACAGAAAATATAGAAGGAAGGAAATCATCATTAATGACATAACTAATTTAAGAGAATTTCCCAGAACCAGAGGGCCTGAGTTTCTAAATGGCAAGGACCACTGGAGCGCCCAGGTCAATGGATGATAAGGCAAAGGCCCTACATCAAAGGAAAACAGGGTCAGCAATCAGAATAGCTTCTTCTTGGGAGCAACACTAGAAGCTGAGAGATAATGCAGCCATGCTTTCAAATGGCTTTTTAGAAGTATTTGTAACCTGGAACTCCTTACTCAACCAAACTTTCAATGTAGTATGACTGTAGAATAAAATCTCCCAAAGAGTTTGTCCCTCCGACACATCCTAGTGGAAGAGGGGCCCTGCCACAAGGAAAGCGTACCCTGATGAAGAAGTTAGGAGATGCGGGAAGGAGGTGGCGGGGACTTCCCAGGGTCATGGGGGAGGGTGGTCCCTGGAGGCTGTGTGCAGGCACATAGCAGGCCTGGGGTCCCCTGGGCACCTCCTCAAGAAGACGAAATGCACGGAGCACCTGGCGCTTCTGAACATGGAGAGAGATTTAACCAGCCAGCAGAGGGCTAGGGTTTGGGTGGGTGATAAAAGACACAGAAAACTGAGCCACTGAAAAAGGAAATGAGCCCAAACTCCAACAAAAACTGATGCAGGAAAAGACAAATAATCAGCGATTACTCTGTGGCTAGGTTGGGGATCATGTGAATATAATCGCAGTAATGCAGACACGAAGGTACTGAGCTACCAGAATCATGAAGTATGCACTGGGGGGCGGCGTACTTATATGGGGCAGCGAGAGGAAAGAGAAAGAAAACCTGCCTCCCATGGTAGGAAGTCTGTGGATAACACCTGAAACTGAAAAGTCAAGAACCGTGTGAGCATGTTCTGTAGAAACATGCAGGTAAATGCCAAAATGATCAGCTAAAAGAGGTAGAGATGGTTTCTGAAGAGGAGGCGGGGGGAGGGGGGCTGCTGCTTTTGTGACAGGCCTTGTGGAAACTATGTAAACTATGTGAGTAGTAACTTCAATTACAGTAAAAACAAAAACAAAAACAAAAACAAAAAAATTCTGGCCAATGCCCAAGCGTTCACTAGCGCTGTGAAGTATCAGACATCACCGAAATGCCCCCCCACAGTGTCATGAGGGACTTGGCCAGCATTCAGAATGAAGACAGAGGCCTAAAGTCTATGGCCATGGAGAGAAGCTCACAATGTATTAAGTTAAAAAAAAAAGATAAATCTAAAAATACTGATTTGCTATCCCCCAAATGCTGAGTCTGTGTGGTTTCCCAGGTGTGCGGAGGAGGTAAAGACCCCTGGAGAAGAGGTTGGCAGAGCTAAAGTCCGCTACAACGTGGAGTTCACCTTTGACACTGACGCTCGGGTGGCCATCACCATCTACTATCAGGCCACGGAAGAGTTCCAGAATGGGATTGCCAGGTGAGAACCAGAGACCAGGTGAGCCGCGTCCTTCCCACACGGGTGAGGGTCCACGCCTTCCACACTCGTCCGTGGAAGGAAACCTGCTGCTACCGCCAGGTGAGATCTCGCTCCTGAATTTGGATTTTCGTCCCAGAGCCCCACCTCTTTACCTTTTCCCTGCAAATTGTGCCATCCTGTGCCGTGGCAGGTGGCCGCGGAACCTTTCATTTCATCAAGATGCTGTTAAACATCAATTAAGCGACCTTTCTGCGGATGGGTGGGTTGAATGGATAAGTTTAGCGGCATGACGGAGCAAGAGCAAAGGAAATGGATGATAAGGGAAATATTTTCTTTCCTTTCCTTTTCTGTACCCAGAGCCTGCTGATGTTGAGACCAGGCGTGGGACAGAGGAAGTGGCCCCTCTGTCTGGGCTCGCTGCTGACTTTCGCTTTGCTTCCCTCTTTGCTCCACAGCTACCTCCCCAGAGACAACAGCCTGCAGTCGGAGACGGTGCGTTACAAGCGAGGGGTGTGTCAGCAGTTCTGCCTGCCCTCCCACACCGTGGACCCCTCCGAGTGGCCGGAGGAGGAGGTGAGCGGCCTCTGGACCAGGCGGCAGGCTGCTGGCCGGAGGGGCAGGGGCAGCTTCCTCACGTGGACCCAGAGGGGCCTAGGGCCTCGTCCAGACTATGGCCAGCAGTGCCTGGGCTCCCTGGAAGCTCGGAGGCCACGCTGTCCTTCAGCCCTGTGACTCCTTCACGCCCTTAAGAGATACCTGATGTCGTTAATTTTTCTGTTCCAAAGTAGCCCATTCACCTCAGATACTTGGAGAAAGCCATGCTCAGAGAAAAGCACCTGCAAGTTAGAGGATTTAATAGCCACAAGGCTTTAGAAAGAAACCGTGGAGGGTGCCTGGGTGGCTCAGTTGGTTAAGCGACTGCCTTCGGCTCAGGTCATGATCCTGGGGTCCCGGGATCGAGTCCCTCAGCGGGGGGCCTGCTTCTCCCTCTGACCCTCCTCCCTCTCATGCTCTCTGTTTCTCATTCTCTCTCTCGCAAATAAATAAAAATCTTAAAAAAAAAAAAAGAAAGAAAGAAAGAAACCGTGGCCTTCAATGAAACAGACTTAGGTGGTCACAAGGTTGACGAACCAGAGCAGAGATGAAGTTAATGCTGCTGCTTTTTTTTTTTTTTTAAGATTTTATTTACTTGAGAGAGGGAGAGCATAAGCAGGGGGAGCAGCAGAGGGAGAGGGAGAAGCAGGCTCCTCGCTGAGCAGGGAGCCTGATGCGGGGCTTGATCCCAGGACCCTGGGATCATGACCTGAGCCAAAGGCAGACGATTAACCGACTGAGCCACCCAGGCGCCCCGAAGTTAATGCTTCTTGACGACATCTCCCTCCCTGATGGACTACTGTGCCATTTCAACATGTTTTTTTTTTTTTTCCTTTTCTCTCCCTTCAGCTTGGCTTTGATCTGGACCGAGAGGTTTACCCTTTAGTGGTCCACGCCGTGGTGGATGAAGGAGACGGTAATGGGCACTTTCTGTCTTCTTTTCGCTGTACACACTGCCCTTTGGTGGTGCACGAACAACAGGCCCTCTCCATCGGGATCAGGCAGGTGGTCTCTACGGCCCCGCGTGCTCCCGGACGAGAGCAGCATGGGTCACAGAATGTGCCCCTTCTCCTCACACCCCAGAGCGTTGGTTTGCTGGGTACGGGGAGTCGGGGAAGGTAGACGGGCATCAAAGTGTGGTGTTGGGCTTTCTTCCTCCTCCATGTGCCTTTTTTTTTTTTCCAGAGTATTTTGGCCATTGCCATGTACTGCTGGGCACTTTCGAAAAGGTGAGTAACTTCACAGGGCCTCACTTTATTACTTTTAACTGGCTTTTGTGTGGGGACGCGGGCAGCCCTGTCTGCCGGCTGCCTGAGTGCAGCAGGATGGGCCTGGCTCGGAGGCCGTGGTCAAGCCGGAGGCTACCCTGGGGTCTAGTTGCAGCCCTGCTGCCAACTTGCTGTGTGACCTGCAGCTCCCGAGGCCTCAGTTTCCTCTTAAAATGGAAAGGTCAGGCGCCTGGGTGGCTCAGATGGTTAAGCGTCTGCCTTCGGCTCAGGTCATGATCCCAGGGTTCTAGGATCGAGTCCCGCATCGGGCTCTCTGCTCCTTGGGAGCCTGCTTCTCCCTCTGCCTCTCCCTCTCTGTCTCTCATGAATAAATAAATAAAATCTTTAAAAATTAAAAAAAAAAAGGAAAGGTCAGACTGGATACTTGGAAGGCCCTGCGGGTGTGAGGAGTCTGTAATCGCACACATGTGTAACTGAGAGCAGTAACCAAGAACACCTGGTACCGTCTTGCCCCTCCTTCCAGGTCATAACTGTTCTCTTTCATTCCAGCACACAGATGGAACTTTCTGCGTCAAGCCCCTCAAACAGAAACAAGTGGTAAGTATTTGACAGCCAGGGGTCCTCTGTGTCCCCCCACCCTTCTTTCTTTTGATCTTTCTCTTTTTTTCTCTTTTGCTAAGCACCCTTCTTCTCTCCCACCACCCTTTTTTTTTTTTTAAATCAAAGAAAAGTAAAAAAGGGAGTACTTTTGTGTGTTAGAAACTCCTTGGGTGGCCTGAAAGGAATACTGATGTTGGGTGTCTTTATTGTTCCAGAATTGTTGGTGTTGCGGCGGCCCTTATGTGAGCAAAGGACTTGAGAAATGAAAGGGCAAGATTTGTCTCTTGACATTAGGTTTAGGGAGAGCTCTTTTTATTTAAAATGCCAGGGTGAGAAACATTCCAAGCTAAAGGATAAAGTGTTGGGGTCCAATTCAGAGCCAATTAAGCCCAGGGCCCTAATTCATCCCACCACCGCTTTTCTACAATCCCAAGTTTACTGGCCACCTGCCCCCTTCCAGAATGACCGGCAAGTTCTGCTCCTAACCCCTGCTAGGTGCCAGTACTTTTTTTTCCACTTTTGCTGGAGTGGGAGCAGAGTCAGAGAGAGTGAGGAGGGGAGAGTGGTGCCAGGGGCATTGGCAGGCCTCCCTGCAGATGCGTGATAGATGCATTATTCATTCTTGGGGGTTAAATGTTCTTCCCTCTTCATGAAGTCAGTAGCAGTTAATAACACCTGAGTATAAATTTGTTGATAATATCCTTTCCAATTTAATCAATTAGTAGGTTGAAACAAGTTTTAAAAGGCAGAGGAGAAAACAGATCCTGAGCCCAGGGTACTGCCTAGGAAGGCCAAGCCTTGGTGAGTTGTCTCATGGGGAGGCCTTGTTCTCCAGGACACCTAGAGAGGATGGAAAGGCTAGGGTAGCTCAAGGTAAATGGTTTATCTATTTTCCTATTGCCAGCTTGACATTAGCAACAGACTCTGTCAAACTGGAGAGTGGGATATGAAATCAGTGACAGGCTCAGTCTCAGGGGAGGACCTCAGTGGGACAGAGGTGAAGCAGAGGGAGGAGTGGGCTCACAGAGAGAAACAAGGGAAGGGCCTGCTTTGGCACTGACATGGCCCAGGCTAGGGCAAGTGGGCATTGAAGTTGGGGTTTTAAGGAATAGGGCCAAGAGGGCTCCTTGGCCATGTGGGTGGTGGGGTGGCTCGTGCAGGTGGAGGGGCTCAATCGGCCTCCCCTTCAAGGTCCTACTCTCTTTCTGTCTCTCTTCTCATGTTTTCTCTTCCACTCCTTCCCTTGCCTGTTTCTCCTCTCTTTCTTTCTCTGTTCCATTCCTTTATTATTTTTTTCTAAGATTTATTTATGGGGCTCCAGGGTGGCACAGTTGGTTAAGCGTCCAACTCTTGATTTCAGCTCAGGTCGTGGTCTCAGGGTCGTGGGACCCAACCCTGCATCAGGCTCCGTGCTCAACGGGGAGTCTGCAGGAGATTCTCTTTCTTCCTCTTCCTCTGCTCCCCCCCCCCCCGCCGCTTGTGCGCTCTCTCTCTCTAAAAATAAATTAATTAATCTTTAAAAAATAAAATCTTTTTAAAAATAGATTTATTTATTTTAGAGAGAGCGCGAGGCAGGGAGGGAGAGAGAAACTTTAACAGACTTTGTGCTCAGCATGGAGCCCGATGCAGGGCTCAATCTCGCCACCTGATCATGACCTGAGCCGAAACAAAGAGCTGGACACTTAACTGACTACACCACCCAGGCGCCCCTCCTTTCCTTTATTTTTATAATGTCCACACTTCACTTCTATTATACAGCTAATGCTTTTCTTTTGATGCATATTCTTCCACCCTTTTGCTAGTCTGTGCCTTTCTTAACTATGCTTTCCTGTCCGTAACAGTGAGCTGCAGTACGCAATTAGTGTTGTAGTAAGTTTATGTTCCCTCTTGGGCATAATGGTGGGTGAATTAAACATTTGATTTTCTTTTCCCTGTCAGGGGAAACATATGTCAGAGAAAACATAAGTAAATAAAAGCATCCTTTACTTGTCTAGGCCTTTGAGTTTTTTCATTGTGGATCAGTAGTCCTTGGTTACCAGAGAAGGTTGAGGGGCGAGTTCCCACTTTCTCTCCGGAGTCAGCCTGCCCTTGAACTTTGCTGTTTGCTCTTCAGGTAGATGGGGTCAGCTACCTCCTTCAGGAGATCTATGGAATTGAAAACAAGTACAACACACAAGATTCTAAGGCAAGTTCTATCCAAAATTCTGAATGTACTTTTCCCAGGAGGCAGAGGGAGAAACGCTCTGATGAAGCTAGGATCTAGGGGTTTAGCATGCCAAACTCTGGAATCAGTTTGGTCCGAGGAGGGTATTTTCTTCCTCATTCCAGATGCTGATGCTTACATCGCTTTGGAAATGAAAAGCCTTGGCAGGTTTGGAGGAGTTCCTCTGCAGAGGTCTGGCCGCTCAGTTACCCGGCTACCCTGCAGAGTTCCCACATGGCCACCACCCTTCCCCGTGTGGTCTCCTTATGTCTCTGCCCCGACCGTCTGAGCCCCCTAGGATGGCTTGAGATAAACAGCTCCCAGAATAAGTGAAACCCAGTATGCAAATGCACGTGCTAAACTGTAAAGTCCAAAGTAAATGTAAGATTTTATTCTTACTCCCCGTCTCAGCTCTTCAGGCAAGCTGCTTGCAAAGAAAACAGAGGACGCCAAGGTCTTTGTGTCACTGGCTACGTTTCTGTCTCCCGGGACAGGTGGCTGAGGATGAAGTAAGCGATAACAGTGCCGAGTGTGTGGTGTGTCTCTCCGATGTGCGGGACACTCTGATTCTGCCCTGTCGCCACCTCTGTCTGTGTAACACGTGTGCTGACACCCTGCGCTACCAGGCCAACAACTGCCCCATCTGCCGCCTGCGTGAGTCCCAGAGCCGCAGGCCGAGACCCACCGGGAGGGTCTGCAAACTGACCGCCTGCCCGGCGCGCGGGAGGGGGCCCTGTGGCTTGTGCCCCGGCTCCTGTTCATCCTGACTCCTGCACCGGGATGGCCTGATGTTCTGTTTCCTTCTTCTAGCCTTCCGGGCACTGCTCCAGATCCGGGCCATGAGGAAAAAATTGGGCCCCCTGTCCCCAACCAGCTTTAACCCCATCATCTCGTCCCAGACGTCTGACTCAGAAGAGCATTCGGTGAGTTGGGCTGGGCACCGGGACCACCCGGGAAGCACGCGCTCTGGTCTCCTTGCTGGCTCTTTGCACCTTTCATCCTTCTTTACCTGACTTTGCAACAAGTAATTAAACCTTGACAAGCTGCAGTGTTTAGTAAGCTGGCTGAGGTCACGTTGTGTTAAAACCAACCAGTATTACAACGGAAAATTGGATACTGATCATTAAATCCCCCTTTTCCTCCCTGGAAATTCGGCGTCCAGTTAATATTCGCCGTGCCTGGAGCAGCCTGCTTGCCTCCTCACCCCAGTCAGGAGCTCCCCCTAAGCAGGAACAAGGGGATGACTGTTTTGCACTGGAATACCATTTACGTTTATCTGGGTCCTCGAAGGAGGTAACTGTTTTTCTTTATCCCATTTCATGGCTCCAGCAACTGGGAGCCAAGTGGATGACATACTTCACTTCCGTGTCACGGTGCAAGTAGATAGCGCTAGAATGCAGCCTGGAAGCTGTGTGGTCTTAGCGGACGCCGTCTCCACATTCACACACAAGTGGAGGAGAGCCCTCCTTCAGTACGTGGTATTAGGATAATTAGTTAGCTATTTAGGGAGGAAAAATCAGCTTAGAACTTCACTCCTTACCAGCTTAACAAGTAAATTCCAGACAGAGTAACTAGTTAACTATATTAAAGCAAAAGCAAAGCAAACCAAACATTAAAGACTGAGTAAATTCTAGGTGAGTCTTTAGTTGACTTTGAATGGGAGAGGACTCTCTAAGCTTAAAAGCAGAGGAATGCTACAGAAAAAATAAAGTGTAGATTTTACCACATAAAAAAATTAAAAGTTCAGGTGTGTAAAAGATGTGTAAAGGATTAAAATTAAAAGGCAAACCATGAATCATTTAAGGAAAAAAAATGTCTTCACAACATTTATATCAGAGAGAAACCTAATATCTTTGCCATGGCTCCCATGAATCAAACAGAAAATAAATGGACAAAAGATATTTTTTAAAATTCTCAGAAGAGGAAAAAAAATTAAAATTAAAATTAAAAAAAATAAAATTCTGGGGCACCTGGGTGGCTCAGTCAGTTAAGTGTCTGCCTTCGGCTCAGGTCATGATCCTGGAGTCCTGGGATCGAGCCCCACATCGGGCTCCCTACTCCACGGGAAGCCTGCTTCTCCCTCTCCCACTCCCCCGGCTTGTGTTCCTGCTCTCGCTGTCTCTGTCAAATAAATAAATAAAAATCTTAAAAAATAAATAAATAAAATTCTTAGAAGAGGATGCTTAGCTGGTTAAACATCTTTTTTTTAAGTTAACTACATTAAAAATCCACAATATGCAAATTAAAATGAGATACCATTTTTCACCTTTCAGATTCGGAAGCTTTTTATTTTTTTATTTATTTTATTTTATTTTATTTTATTTTATTTTTTAATTTTATTTATTTATTTGACAGAGAGAGACACAGCGAGAGAGGGAACACAAGCAGGGGGAGTGGGAGAGGGAGAAGCAGGCTTCCTGCTGAGCAGGGAGCCCGATGTGGGGCTCGATCCCAGGACCCTGGGATCATGACCTGAGCCGAAGGCAGACGCTTAACGACTGAGCCACCCAGGCGCCCCTTGGAAGCTTTTTAAAAGAGACTCCATGGGGGGCATATGCGTGGTGCAGTCTGTTAGGTTAAGAGTTCCTTCCGCTCAGGTCAAGATCTTGTGGTCCTGAGATGGAACCCCGCACTGGGCTCAGGGCTGAGTGAGGAAGGAGTCTGCTTCAGATTCTCTCCTTCCCCTGCCCCCTCTGCTCCTCCCCCTGCTCACTTGCACCACATGTGCCCTCTCTCAAATAAATAAATAAATAAATAAATAAATAAATAAATAAATAAATAAAAAATAAGGGGCACCAGTCGGTTAAGCGTCTGCCTTAAGCTCAGGTCATGATCCCAGAGTCCTGGGATCGAGCCCCACTTTGGGCTCCCTCTTCGGTGGGTGGGGGTCTGCTTCTCCTTCTCCACCCCCCCCCCGCTTGTGCTCTCTCTCTCTCTGACAAATAAATAAAATCTTAAAGAAAAAAATGTGGTTTACAGTAGGAAATGTTGGACGCTGCTAAATCCCCAGCATGAGTAGAAGAGGTAGGAAATGTGGACTCTATGAAAAGGGGACGTATGTGAAGGGAAATATTTATGTTTGCTGACAGAAGCAGGATATAAAATTGTTATTTACAGAGTATAACTGTGTAAACCATACAGAGAAAAAGATTGGAAGAAAATATACCAGAATGGTAATGAAGGTTTTATTTTGGGAGATTTTATTACTGATTCTTCGCCCCCCCCCCTTTTCTTTATCTTTCTGTATTTTTCAAATTTCCTGTAATAAACATATATTTCCATTACGATAAAAAAATAAACATTACTAAGAAGTTCATCTCGAAGCAGAATCTAAGAATATGGGTTTCTGTGACATTTTATCTTTCTTTGGCCTCTTACGGAAGCTCTTCTTGCCAGACCAGATGTAAAAGAAAACATTTTTCAAGTGTAGAGCAAGAAACACGATCATGCCATAAAACAAAGAGTACTTAATTAATTTTTCAACCCGTCTCTGATTGCCCTAGTCCTCAGAGAACATTCCGCCAGGCTATGAAGTGGTGTCTCTTCTGGAAGCCCTCAATGGGCCCCTCACCCCGTCCCCAGCGGTCCCAGCCCTCCACGTGCTTGGAGATGGCCATCTGTCAGGAATGCTGCCCTCCTACGGCAGCGATGGCCACCTGCCCCCTGGCAGGACACTCTCCCCGCTCGACCGCCTGCCTGACTGCAGCAGCCAAGGAATCAAGCTCAAAAAGAGTCTTTCCAAGTGAGTGGTTGGTGCTCAACCGTGTTGACCCTGGGGTCCCTGGTGATACGCTTTCACTCCATCTTTCCCCTCCTCGGTACTGGCTCATGTCCTGGGTCCCCAGGGCAGGGTAGACCCTTTGGGCTGTTCCCGAGCTCTTCGTTTCACGGAAGACCTGGGGCTAACACTCATGCAGGTTATCCCACTCCTTAGGGGGCGGAAATAAGGTGGCATGTGGGTACTTAGGAGAATCCAGACAGGCACATCTTGTGTGTTTTTGGTAGGGGGATGGGGTATGGGGAAGAGGACATCCCTGGGGTCAGTGAGGCCCATGGGGAGCATAGTCTAAAGACTGAAGGACATTATGATCTGTACCTGTACCTCTTAGGCATTTAAACCCAACTAGGCACCAGCCATGAGAAGCTTTCTGTGGCAGAGTAAGGAGCATATTTTATAGATAAAAATAATTGAGACCCTAAAAATGTCAGTGGTTTTTTCCTGGTTCGGACACGAGTTATTGAAGGAGTTAAAGGTAAAGTGGAGATTTTCTTTTCTTTTTTTTTTTTTTTAAGATTTTATTTATTTTTTAGAGAGCGAGCGAGAGAGAAACAGCACGAGAGGGGAGAGGGTCAGAGGGAGAAGCAGGCTCCCCGCCGAGCCGGGAGCCCGATGCGGGACTCGATCCCAGGACCCTGGGATCATGACCTGAGCCGAAGGCAGACGCCCAACCACCTGAGCCACCCAGGCGCCCTAAAGTGGAGATTTTCTGACACCCAGAGGGCTCTCAGTCCCTCCAGAGGGCTCTTTCCCACCTCCATCCTCCTTCTTAAGACCTAGGATCCGCCCCTCCCCTCCCCTTCCCTCTGGGCCTTCTTCTTCCTGTGGAGTCTGGCTAACGGGAGTGCAGGCCAGTTCCATTCTTTACATGGACACTGGCTTCAGATGCTCCTCTCTCTGGACTTTTGCAGGTCTGTGTCCCAGAATTCTTCCGTGTTGCATGAAGAGGAAGATGAGCGTTCTTGCAGTGAGTCAGAGACCCCGCTCTCTCAGAGGCCTTCAGCCCAGCATCTGGAAGAGGTAATCTCGTTCTCCGTTTCTTGGACCTGCAGGTACTTTTGTCCCACCAGCCTCTCCAGGTCCATCCGCTTTCATTCGCTCCTCAGGCCAAGGTTTCCTTCCGTTCCTCCTTTCAACAATACATTGAGCCTGTGTTAGGTGCCAGGCGCCGTTCTGTACTCTGAGAACAGTAGCAGTAAGGAGACGACAAAAGTCCTCGCCTTTGGGGTGCTGATATTGGGGTTGTCTTGATATTGGGGTTGTCTTGGTATTGGGGTTGGGATGGACACCAGGGCAGTAAAAACTGGCTGTGGATCCGTGTGTCAGATAGGGGAGAGAGGGAGCTCGAGGCTAGAGGAGGGGCTTGCTGCCTTTAAAGAATAGTCTGTGGACAGAGCTGGAAGGAGGTGAGAGTGTGCAAACGTCTGAGGAAGGCGGGTTCCAGACATAGGGACAGTGGCTGCAGAGCCTGGCCGAGGTGCGCTGGGAGCCCAGTGCGGTGGGGTGCTGCCCGTGAGCCCCACGGGCTCTATTTAGCAGGCTTATGACACCTGCTCTTTGTACGGCAGTGAGCTAGGTGAACTGCAACAGGCAAAGTTGATAAAGCGGTCCCTGACCTTGGGTCCTCGGGGTCTAGTTGGGGACAGGACAGGCACACAGTTTCCAGCACTGTGTCTAGCACATAATTGTTGTTCAGTACGTATTTGTCGGGTGGGTGAATGATGCTTTTTCTCTGAAGATTTATTTATTTACTTGTGAGAGAGAGAGCACGCACGCACACATGCTCAAGTAGGGGGAGGAGCAGAGGGAGAGAATCTCTGCCAAGCGCAGAGCCTGACACGGCACCCATTCCGCAGCCCATGAGGTCATGACCTGAGCCGAAACCAAGAGTCAGATGCCCAACCGACTGAGCCACCCAGGCGCCCTCGAGTGAATGAATCTTAACTATAGAGAATGAATGAACATGAACTATAGAGAGCTCCCCCAGAGCAGGGACAGTACGGTGCGGTGGCAGAGACATGAGAGATTATGTTAAGTGGAGAAGACCAGGGAGGTGTGCTGGAGGAGTAGCATGTAAGCTGGATCTTGGCGTTTTTTAGACTCATAGAGAAAGGCAAGAGAAGCATTCTAGGTGGTGGGGCAGTCCGTGCAAAGGCCCAGAGCCAAAGCTGGGGTGCTGAGCAGGCCAGGGGTATGGGAGAGCATGGCCCACGCAGTTGCAGACCGGGCTCCCAGAGAGCAGCTGAGCCCTCGGCAGGCCTCCCTGGCTCAGGCAGGACAGAGTGCCTGAAGGCCAATAAAAACAGAACTCCTTGGGGCGCCTGGCCGCCTCGGTTGGTGCAGCTAGCGACGCCTGATCTCAGGGTCATGAGTTCAAGCCCCACGTTGGGTGTGGAGCTTACTTTAAAAAAAAAACAAAACCACAGAACTCGTGGAGAAAAGGGGGTGGGGACAGAACCCCCATCTGCCCGGGACGGGGTGAGGGTACTAGCGCAGGGGGCTGCTAGCTGGGTGTCCGGAGGGGGGTGGGAGGCAAACGGGGTGTTTGTGCGAGGATCGTAGAGCTGGACCTAACCCGATATCCAAGGGGGGGCCGCGTCGCAGGCCGTGAGGCCTCTGCTGGTTTTGTGTTCTTCAGAAGGAAAGCGGTTTCTAGTCCTGGGAAACCCGGGGTGTTCCCATGTCACCTGAGCTCCAGCCTTTGTATGGCCCGAGCAGATGCTGAGCCCCCGGCAGGATGTGCTGACTGAAGTCGGCACCTCCCCTGGGAGGCAGCCCTTCCAGCCCAGGGCTGCGGGGAGAAACCGCCCCTGCTCCGCACAGAGCCTCCTGACGCTGGGGCCCTCGGCCCTCCCGGTGCTCCCTCCTTCCCCGGGCCCCTGGCCCTCACACCCTTCCTCCGTTCCCTCCAGGAATGTGGTGTAACCCCAGAAAGTGAGAATCTTACCCTGTCATCCTCGGGAGCTATCGACCAGTCATCTTGCACGGGGACGCCTCTCTCTTCCACGATCTCCTCCCCAGAAGGTACATGAGGGAGCGGGAGCGATTTCACGTTGTTCTGCTCGGCCCAGTCCTCGGCGCTCCCGACAGCCCCTCCAGAGGGACTCGGGCCAGCAGGTTGATACCTAAGCTATGTGAAAACCAGGCTCCTCTCAGAGGCCGGGGGGTCCTGCTGCCGACTGCGGGGAGGGCTCATCTCACCCCCCGGCCCTGCCATCATGGGCTCCTTGAACGCTGACTCAGGGACAAGCAGATCCTTGCTCCCTGGGTTGGGTTCTGAGCTCTAAAATGTGAAGGAGCAGAACCTCGGAAGACCTGAAACCTAAACCTTTGTCGATGAGGCTGTGACGAGGCCACTGTCGTGCCTGCTGCGTGAGCACAGGGAGGCCGCTCTGCTCCTCGGTTTGCTCCCAGAAGCCATGCCTGACCTCCCATCTCCTTCCTTCCTCCCCTGGCTCTGCAGACCCTGCCAGCAGCAGTCTGGCCCAGTCGGTCATGTCCATGGTGTCCTCCCAGAGCCAGCACTCCCAGATCAGCACCGACACGCTCTCCTCCATGTCCGGCTCCTACATCGCCCCTGGCACTGAGGAAGAGGCGCTCCCCTCGCCGCGGGCCGCCAGCAGGGCCCCCTCAGAAGGAGAGGTAGGGGAGGGATGAGGGGGCATTGTCTCTGCTGCTCTGTGCTCTGCACACGCGTCCAGAGTAGCTCAACCCAGGGCCTGCCAGGGATCCCTGCCAGGTCACCCGCTGTGCTGGGAAGGAGTGCCATGGAAAACAAGGTGGGGCCGTTGAATCAAAACCTCCCTCACGCCTGACTCCTCCGTCTGGTGCCACGTCTGTCCCAAGGACCTGGTTTGGGTTTGCCGGCGGGCCAGGTGGGAGAGCAATGGTGTCCGGGCCTTGATTTCTGCTGCTCTTTGGCAGGTGATGCCCACACGGTCTGCAGACAGCAGCTTCATGGGCCTGGCCGCCGAAGAGCAGGACGCAGAGGTACCACGGTAGCGGGCGGCAGGGCTCCCTCCCCTCAGAGGGACTGTTGGCGCTGACGGGGGGTGCGATGGGACGGGGGCTGTTCTGGAAGAAGCCTTCCGAGGGGGCGTGTTTGGCTCAGTTAGGGGTGGGGTGTGGTGTAGAGGGAAGAGTGGCTATGCGTGCTGGTCAGCGGACTGTCCCTTAGCACAGCACAATGGTCGCGTGTAACAGGCGTCCTGGAGGGAGTCCTAGAGGGAACTCTTCCCAGCCAGACCCTAGACCTGAGGATGTGGTCGTCCTTCGTTCACTTAGGATTTACACAGAATGACTGCGGTGCAGGAACTTCCTGGCACTGGGAGACATGAAGACCCCAGTGACCTGGTTTTAGCCTCCCCCTGTCCCCCCACCCCGACTATATATCCTCATCCAGGGGCGCCTGGCTGGCTCAGTCAGAAGAGCATGCAACTCTTGATCTCAGGGTTGTAAGTTCGAGCCCCACGTTGGGTATAGAGATTACTAAAAAATAAACAAACTGTTTACTCATCCAGGAGCCCCATGGCAGGTGGTGGGGACAGGATTCAGGTTCAGCATAGAATGCCCTGAGGGAGGTGCTCAGGAAGTACATGAAATGCCCAGGTCACAGTGAGGGCACTAGAACTTTTTCTTGAGCCAGATGCTCTCATGGGAGTATCTGGATAGGGTTTGGGATCCTAAGGAATTTCTGGAAGTTTTATGATCTTACTGTTTGCTTCTTCATTTGACAACGTTTATTTCCACCTTCAAGAGACAGTATGAGCTAAACTGTTACCAAGGCTAATCCTGACATTCCCTGGGTACGTCTGTAATGGGGCTCAGACCTAGTCCCTGTGGGCAGACCATGCCTCCCCAAGCAAAATCTGTCTCTGCCAGGCCTCCTAGGCTTCTCAGCCACGATGGGAAATGTGAGCTATTGACGAAGGCCCTGGAGTGAGATACCTTAGGCCAGTTACTTCTGTCTTCAGCCGATCAATATATTCACTTCACTGCTTCTATAGACTCATAGCACCTTCCTTCTGTCCTAGGGAAATGATGTTATAGAGGAAGAGGATGGATCGCCCACACAGGAAGATGGTAAAAGACCTGGTCTTTTGCTCCCTCTCATTAGATTCCTTTCCTGGGTGATCTTTAAAGGGTACAGAAAGGGGCACTGGTATGACTCGGTGGCTCCACTCAGTTGTGTGGCTGTTGGGGAAGGCTTGTCTTCCTGATGGAATAGCAGAGCAAGCAGAGTATTCGAGGACCACAGTGGTCTTCTTGGCTCTTTCAAGGCCTCAGCGCCACGGACGTCAGGACGAAGCTGCTGCAGAAGGCACACGGGGAGCTCTGTACCTGCGTGGACTAGGTTCTGAAGCTTCTTGGGCAGCCCCCGTCACCTTCCTTCCCGCTTCCACTTTTCGGCCGGGTCCACAGAGCTGCTCTGGCGGCTCTGATGTTTACCAGCAGCAGTAAAACAGTTTCCTCCACTTGGGAGAAAGGCCTGTCAGGCAGGTGGTTTGGTTCCGCGTTAGCCAAGAAGATGGCTGGTGTTTCGGTAGCAGAGAGACCTTAGGGGCCAGCGGGCACAGAGCAGGTGTGAGAAAGAGTCCGACACCTGCAGCCCAGCGTAGACAAGGATCTGTAGGCTGCTGGGAAGACTCTCTTTACTGTGACTCAGGCCTCCGTTATATCTTCAGATGGAAGTGTTTTGTGTCCAGGAAGGCTGGGAGAGAAGGAATGATCTCCAGAGCAAGGAAGTGGGAAGAGGAGGTGCGGCGGGGAGAGTCCCCTGGGAATGGAATCGCCCCGGCTCCGGGAGCCAGCATCTCTGTCCTGTGCTGCTCTGAGGGGCCTCGTTGCTTCTGCTTTAGCGCTGGCCGTCGCTTGGGGAGTTGAGGGGTGTGCATGCTGGCCTGACCACTCCCGCCTGACCCAGTCGCCCCGAAGGAGGGCCTGGCCGCCAAGGCTGCGCCAACCCAAGACGGGGTCGGGCGCTTCTTCCACTTGGTTGATGCCTTCAGTCCTCGAGGTTCCCAAGTCTCACCCTCTGTGAGCGCTTCCCCCCCCATAGAATGTTCGCTTCTGAAAAATGCAGGGTGGCGGGTGGTTTCCGCCTGACATTCCAGAGCCCACACAATGGATTTATGTTTTTTCCTCTCCCTTTCATCAAGAGAAGACCGGAGGCGTGGGGGAAGCTAGGAAAAATAACATCTGAAACCTTCCCCTTCCCTTTACATGTCCGTAGGTTTGTGCTCAGACCCTTAAAACACACTCAGAATAACAAACTAAGTTTCATAGGAAAATAAAACATAATTTTGTGAAGGTGGTGATCCTGACTAATATGCAAAATTATGGAACCTGAGAACTTTAGTTTTTGTTTTATGTATTTATCATTTTACAGAGCCTTGCGGTCATAAACACCCGACGGGCCCCGACAGACGCAGGCAGGAGCAGGGGCAGCCTCTCTCCACGCCCCCTGTGCGGCTCTCTGTGGAGCCCACGTCCCGCAGCCCTCCAGTGGTCTCCCCACCTGCTGGGAAGGGGCCAGTTCAGGAGACAGGGCAGGACAGGGCAGAAACACAGACAGGCCCACGCAGTTTGATTCCTTTATTGTCCACTCTTTACCCACTTAATTACTGTCTTTTTCTTAACATATGATTTGATTTTTTTTGTCTCCATCCTTAAGATTTTTTTTTTTTTTAAGGACAGCAAAGCAGAGAACAAATACAGCCAGCCCCTCTCTAACTGCGTTAACTCCGTTACAGGCGAGAGGACATGCGCATTTCTAGGTATGGAGTGTGAAAATAACAATGACTTTGGCATCGCCAGCGTGAAAGCACTGGACAATAAGCTGTGCCCTGAGGTCTGCTTACCCGGTGAGTGGCGGTCTGCTGAACATGAACTTGGTGGGAGACGCTCCCCTGCTCGCACCCCTGCTCTCACCCTGGGACACCCACCTCCTGCCCTGCCCTTCCTGCAAGAAGGCCTGGGCTGTGCTAGGACGCTGGAAGCCAGATGCTGGAAGGAAGTGAGGAGGCCTCGGGAGAGTCCTTGAACTTTGTGCAGACAGCAAACCCTGCTCTGAGCAAGACTGTTAGGACAGGAAGACAGGAATAAAACCCCCTCTCCTTCCGAATTGGCCTGACTTCGCCGCCCTCCACCCCGATCCTGGGTGGGGGGCGTCCCATGGCAGGTGGCCTGGTCTTGTTTTCATCAACAGGAAGTTTGAGGCAGACCCTGCCTCTCTGAGAAGGTCTTGGAAAGATAGCCTGAGTCCTTGAAAAGGGGATCCGATCCCTAGCTCCTCGGAAGGAATTTGTTTAGTTAGGAGCAGGGAGGAATTTGAAAGCCGACATGGTTTCGATTAGCACATGGCTCTCTGAGCCAGTGAGCTTTGGGTTACCAGTCGCGTTGTACTTATTATACTTGGAGGTCAGGGGTCGAGGATGACTATGCTCCCTGGAGCCCTAACTTTAAATTTGGTCAGGACTATCGACATGCCCCTTGTCCCTTCTCCTGATACTAAGCTGAACCTGGGATAACTTCTTACGCAGGAACCAAGCTAATCACACTGAGCACTCACCTCCTTCTAGTCTATGTGCTCGTTCAAGGGCTCCACGAACTGCTTCTCTGAAGCCAAGTCTTGCCCGGGTGGACTAGGTCAAAACTGCCCTCACAGCAGAGATTGTCCTCCACGTTGTGGTGTCTGTAATCCCTTCAAGATCCCCTGCAATGAAGACTTATTTGAACTCAGAACAGCCACGTCACATCGTGGGTCCAGTGCTTTACTCGCTCAGCGAAGCGGCTAGAGGCTTTGGAGCGGTGCAGGCGGCCACCCTCCGTCAGCCTGTGAGAGACACCAGGCCTCTCATGCCTGGCCCCACACAGGCTGGTGGCCCGGAAGCCGTGATTCCCAGAAGATGCTTTCTCCAGCCTTTCAAAGGCCTCTCTCCGGTTGTTTTCTATTTAGTGTGTCCTGAAGATACTGCCCAGGACTCTTGACATTCAGTGAGGCCAAAAGATGCCATGTCAGTCCTCCTGCTTCTCCCGCCTGCTGGTGGAGGAGGGAGCGTGGACCCAGTCGGGCCTGGACTGGAGCTGTGGGGCCCGGGCACACGTCACTTCCTGCCTTCCCACTCCTCACCTCGCTTCCGTCTGTCCATTTGTTTTTCACGTCTTTTTGCCAAACGTAAATCTGTCTGTCTGGTTTGTTTCTTTTGAAGCTCATTTCTGTTACGTAGACTTCGTGTGGAAGTTCATGTTCACTGCGCCAGCACTGTCCCCTCCCCTCCCGCCCCCCCGCCCCCGGCCACGCTGTGTCCGACACCACGCTTGCTGGGCGCGCACATCCCAGAGGCTCCTGCTTACGTCTCCAGCCCTAACTGGCAAGGGCCTGCATTCATTCGATAGATTCTCTGAGAAAAAATATTTGCAAAGATAAATTAATCCCTGCTCCACAAAACATGGGGATGCTTCTGTGGCAAGCATTACGAGAAGGATTTGAATTGGCATCCCGTGTCACTAGGCAGGACAGATGACATCTCTGTCCTCTGCCCTGTGTCTGTGGCCGCTCTCTAGCAGCCATCCTTTGGCTAGGCTCCTGCCTCCCTCGAGGGGTGCCCGCACCCACCCCCGTTTTTTGGCAGAGGGAGCTGCCGGGAACTGTTTTAAGCCATGCTGGTGGAAACGGAGCTTGTTCTTTCTGCTTCCTCCTGCCCCTGACCCCCTCTGGCCAACCTGCTTGTTGATATTTATTCCACTTACGGGATTGCTTATGGGAAGAGGAAAGGACCCCGGGGTCCCTTATGGTGCTCTCAAGAGCCAGCGGGCTGAGACGAGACTAGGTTCACAGTTCAGGCCAGTCGTGCAACCAAATGCCTGTGACGCCTGGTGGGAGAGCAACTCAGGTCGAAGCACTTGAGGTGTCCCCTTGTCCCCTCCCCAGAGGTCACAAGGGCTCTTAGGGGAGACGGAAACACGTCTGCTTTCTTGGTAAAATGTTTCTCTGGTTCTGCTGTTAGCATCACACTGGTAGCAGTGGGATGGGGACCTCTCGGGAAGCATCTGTTGGGTTAATAACAGGAGTATCCACTGCGGTAGGTCCCGTGGAATAAATAGGCCTCCTCATGCTCAGCTCTTAAGTTCACACTTCCATCCTGTGACTGAGACGCCCGCGGGCTGGCTTGGCTCCATGTTCTGCAGCCGTCAGGACACCTTCTCAGGCACTCGGTCTCTGCTTGAGTCTGTTTCCCTCTCCAAGTGGCACCGCTCCCTTTATGGAGGACTGAGTTTCTAGAAGCAGAGCTGTGGGGAGCCTCCCATGCTCTCCCCTGCACCACATGCTGTCCTCCCCATGCTCACGCCCGCTCTGCCGGGAGACCCAGCTGATGATGAAAACCACGCGGATCCCCATCCTCACCACTCTCATCGCACTCATGGGGGTGCCACTGGGAGGGCGCCCGTGTCCCACCAGCCCTTCTTCCCCTAAGAAGCTTCTGAGCCTTCTTGGGCCCCAAGACCAAGGGGGTGGCGTGTTCTGAGATTGTTCTCAAAGGTCTCAAAGGACGGAAGTCGAAGTTGACAGGTGCAGGTGGTGAGCAGGTTAGAATTGTGAAGCCAGGCTAAGTAGATGCAGTTCCAAGGAATCGGATGGAGTAGCACACAAGCAGCAGCAGGGGCCAGGGCACCAGTGATGAGTCTGTGAACAGGTTCTGGGTAGTGTATGTGATGGAGAAAATAAAGCAAGACTCATTTGGGTTTGTTGGTGGAAATAGAAATATATTTTTAAATGACCTCATTGTGCAGGAGTGGACGTACCCAGTGAAACGGAGCAATACCTACAGAAACCTGAAATTCAGGTCACTCCTCTCTTCAAGCCTCACAGCCTGAGAGGGAGGTGCTGCTAGGAAAATTTACACTTCATAGACACGAAGGGAAAATCTGAATTCGGTTTCTCTTTCCACTGGAAACTCTTTGAGACAATCACACTATTCTCGCGCTTACATCTAATCAGTGGCTTGGTAGAGGCAGGAAAGGAGTGTGCGGAATTCCCCTAAATATGCTCCCCAAATCTACCTCTAGAGGTCTCTCTGCTCGCCCATTTCTCCTCCTCTAGATGGGACTTGCAGGGAAGGCACCTTGATCTACCTCCACGAAGGATTGCAGTCACCAAGCTCCAGTGTCTGGCTGGAGGGCTGCACGGGGCCTCAGGAGAGCCCTAGCAGGGTTTTGCTGAGGGCCCATCACATCCCGTGCAGGGGGGAGGGCACCTCGTTATCGCTGGTCAACCTCCGCCTCGCCGCCGAGTGGATCAAGAAGCCCGGGAGAACAGATGCTGGAGCTCTAGTCTTGAGGCTATTCCAGAAGGAACGGTTTTCAGCCCTGGCTAAGGCTTCTAGAGTGGTGGAGTCGGTAGCAAGCACTCCTGTGAATTCAGAGTCAGGACAGCCTGTTGGTCCGGCGTCCTGTGGCGAGCTGGTTGGTGGCGGCGGCAGCGTGGATTGTAATGTGTGCGTGTGTGTCTTCTCTCTTGTTCACCGTTTGCTTTTGGTCTCTCCCACTAAACAGCCGCCGTTCCGGAGTCCTGCCCCATAAACATTGAGGACTAGGTATGACATCTACCAAATTCTATAAGTGAACGAACAACTCATTGCATTTTGGGGGTTCCTAACCTAAAGGGCAATCTTGCCTTCTCTTTGTCCTGTCACACTTGAGCACCATCCTTAGAGGAGAAAGCACTTTTGACCCATGTCCCAGACTCCAGGGAAGAGAAATCTCCAAATTCCATCTGGGTGTGAGAGATACCTACGAGTTTTCTGTTTCGCCCACTTTTCTTCCTGGGGGCCCACCTCCACAGACTATTAGAGCCTTAGGATGGATTATCACACCAGGACCCTTACGGTAAATAAGCAGTTTATACCTACTGAATCCTAGTGTTCAGACCATTAGAGGGGCTTGGGCTGGCCCTAGTGTGAGGCTGACCCCAGACGTTGGAGAGCAGCCCCCTCAAACACGAGCACAGGGAGCCTCGGGCCCTCCCTGTGCACCCGAGCAGCCGGGTCTGTCCCCTGCAGGAGTCCTCTGAGGGGCCAGGCCTGCCCCGGAGGAGGGCAGGGGTTCCCGATTCCCTCGCACTCTGAGATGCGCACTGTGGCGGTGCAACAGGTTGGGGGGCACCGTGGAGCAAGCGTGCCTCACCGGGCTGGGGGTCCTCATGAAGGCGGGCCGCGCAGAGGTGCAGCTCTGGAGGGCTGCGGGGAAGGCCGCAGGGAGGGCCGGGGGACCCCATGGAGTTAGGTCTTCACCCGGTGCCTCTGTCTCTTGGGGGGGGGGGTTCGCGCTGCACTGCATTGGATGAGCCTGTCTGGGCCAGGAAGACAGTTGAGGGGAGACCCCGGGAGAGATGAGGGTGGCCTGATAAGCGTGGGGGCTGCTTGTTGAGCACACCCTATGAGTCAGTCCTGTGAGGAGAGCACTCAGCCCCCATTTGATGGGTGGGAGAACCAAGGCTCCCAGTGAAGTGAGCTGCCCAGGAGCATGCAGCCAGGCAGTCAGGACCCAGGAGTGAAGCCCGGGTTTTCTGACCACAGGCGGACAAACAGGAGGCAGGGATGGATTCAATCCAGAGCACCAAGGACAGGGGAGCCAAAGATGGGCTTCCGGCCCCAGCAGCCGGTTCTGATCGTGCAGGAGTGGCGACGGATTTGGGGGAGGATAAGTTCAGGGCGTGCTGCCTGGGGGATCCCAGGGCTCTCGGGCTGGTGTCTCCCGGGGTTGACGGTGACCTCAGCAGGCTGCTAGGGGCAGGAGGGGACGAACAGCCCCAGGTGTGCAAGACGGGTGCTGCAGACATCACATCGGCTCCCCACCCCCATGCCCTCTGTCCCTGGCACCCTGCTGGGCTACTAGCCCCCACAGCAAACACTGACACCAGACCCACATTATCACGCTCTTCTCGCTCGTCCACTGCTTCCTGCCCTGGCGAAACCTCAGCTACACCTGGTTTCTTTGGCCTGTCCACCACAACATACAGGCAAACTTAAACAAAGACACGGAAGTGCATTGCAGGGCAAGTTCACAGAACAAGAGCTACCCTGCATGTTCCTCTCCGTCCATAGTCTCCACAGTGGCCATGACTGTACTTAGCCCGGTAGGACAGGAGCAGTCCCCTGCCCCCAAGGCACCCACCGCACCCAATTCTCTCTCCCTCGCTGTGGCCCGTGCACACGCACGGGAGTTTCAGATAACATGCACCCTGCTAGACTCCGTGCCGAACTCCTGGGCTGTCCCGCTGGAGAGGCCGTCTGGACCCGGCCAGAGATCGGCTTCTATACCCTTCCTTCTCTCCACTCCAGGCACCTGGCAGGCCGATGACAACGTTGTCAGTCGTCGGAACGCACAGCGCCGGCGCTTATCATCCGGCAGCCTGGAGGACCCCGAGGACAGGCCCTGTGTGTGGGGTCCTTTGGCCGTCTGAGAGCCCCAGCCCGTGCACCTGGGCTCCCTCCTGCCCCCACCTTCCCTCCTGGCCTCACTGGACTGCTGGTCTCCTGGGCATCCTCAGCGAGACCATGAAGACTGCATCCAGATGAAAGCTGGACGTGGAAGCCACCTGCTCCTGCTCCCAGCCCGGTCTCCTCCATAACCATGACCCTTCCCCTACCAGCAGGAACTCGAAGCCTCCTCTCTCCTTGTGGGCTGGAGCCTCTCAATGAACTGCTGCTCATGGGACCCTTTGCAGGACTCTCTGGAATGTATCCACCCTATCTTGATCTTCAGGTGGAGCCGAGATCCACAGGCTGGTTGTTTCTCATCTTTTTCTCCTTAGGGGGCGTACCAAGAGGACCTGGAGTTTTGGCAGTTTCATTACAAACACCCATCTGGCATTTTCTTGTCTCTGGAACATCATAAGCAATTTGAACCCTCCACTTTGGGGTGGGGTTGGGGGATGGCTCCTGTGAGAAGGGAAAGCCATTTTGCACTCTAAGCCAAGTTTCCCCCAAAAAGCATTAGGAGCTCTTTTCTCAAGGATGAGAAACGGTGGCAACCAAAAAGTTGGTTGGAAAAAACAGTTCTTGCTTCTGGTCACAGAGCTAGTGTCCTGGGCCTCATGTGTCTGTCTGCTTAGGAAGGAGGCCTTGGATCGGAGAATCCCCTAGTTACATGATTACTTACCCTTAAGAAGGTTATTCATGGTCAGGTGCATTCATGAAGGCCTGGGACGCCATCCTAAGGTGACTTTTCAAAAAACACATTTTTGGCCACTTCTGTCTGCCAGGCACTGTGTTGTTAGCTGTCCTATATTCTCACATTTCATCACTGCACCCCGTCAGGTGGCATTCTTACACCTATCATCCCTGTCTCCACCCCTTCTTGTGAATAGTTGAAGAAATAGGCAGAGGGACGGGGTTGAGCAGTGATTCTCAAGTTGGAGCCCAGGAGTCCCAGAGGAGGAGGAGCACGCTGCCGAGCTGGGGCTAGCGGTGATGGGGGAGCCTCCCCACCCCGCGGGTTTCCCTCCCCTGCCTTCCAGATCTGCTGAGCCTGGCGGGGGAGGGGGATGGGGAGGTACTCCTTCCCCAGGCTCTTTAGAGATTCAGAGATACTGTTCAAATCATGTGCCCCCCAGCCCTCCTCAGCCCCGTGTAAGGCATGTAGACAAAAGTCTGAAACAGCGAGGAGTTACTCCTCCTCTCTCAACACTGGTGTTGCCAGTGGGTTCCACCTAGTTCTTGGACAGATGTGTTGTCCACTGGCTTTGGGGAAAGGTGGTCTTTTAGTGGAGCATGAAATAGGGAAGCAAGGTCACATACAGCCATTTGTGAGGCTGAGATGCCGTGGAGCCTTAAGCTCTGCCCATCATGATGGCCTGTCTTCATATTTGGAATCGTTACCTGAAAGAGTTTTTTCAGGGCCGTTTCCAACACCCCAAAGAGAGCCCGGTGCCCAGGGAATCCTTCGCACCTTCTGTGTAGCTTCTTTGCACTGTCAGGCCTTGTGGTTATGGCTTAGGTCCTGCCCTGGTTGGGGGAAGGCCTGTTGTCCTGACAGACATGACATGAACCAAGCCTGAATCGAAGCTTCTGTCCTGAGTCCCCATGTCCCCCTCTCCGAGGGCCTGCCATGGACTCTGCTGCTTCAGGCCCCACTCCTTGTCCTTTCTTTCCCCCAATATTCTTACAGCCCCTTGTGTGTTTGACATTGGAGCAATAACCCCACTTCCTGATGTCCTTGAAGTTTAAGCCCCAGGGAATGGGGAGCTTCCCTCAGCCTGGGGTGGTGGCACACAGCCTCGTATTCACAGTGTGGTGTTACCCGAGATGAAGGAGATGCAGGTAAACAGTAGCCACAGTGGCCAGGAACCCTGAGGGGAAACCATTATCACCCTCTTCTGAGGAGGACCAGCCTGTGTCCTTCCTGAAGCACATGCTGGGTCCTCCCCCCAGCAAGAGGCTCACAAAGATTCTTCAAGGCCTTGGTTCCATAATCAAGACATGCCTGCGTTAGAAATGGCCCTTTCACCCCTGTTTCTCAGACCGAGCTTTCCATCTTTCTCTCTCTCTCTTCCCCTCCCCCTCTCCCCTCTTTGTTCTTATTTGGCTCTTAGGCAAGCAGAAATACCCCATCCAAAGGAGCTGCTCTTTAGTCAGCCTGATCAGGGAACAGGGCAGCTACCAACCCTACTGCCCCAGTCCATCATCTGGAGACAGTCATGTTCCGAGCAATTGACCCAGAGAGAATGGGAGGGGGCCTGGCCCTTCACTTGAGGGCACTGACTGTCTGGAGGCCCGTGGCTTCTCCCGCCAGCTCCCGCCAGAGGTCTGAGCTCTCCCGTGGCCTCCAGGTGGTGTGGTGATCCAGAGCCTTTTTCCCTTCCTCACCCAGTTCCACACACCAGAGTTTATGCCCACATAAACTCTGGGGCATCTCCTGGGCACAGACCCACACACTTTGAGCCGTCTCACCTGGGGAGAGTTCGTGTCCTGCCCGCCTGATCTTGGCATGCTGGTTGATCACTTCGCTTTAGGACCTGCACACCTGGTGTGTGCACGTGTGTGTGTGTGTGGACTGTTGGTACCATCCGTGTACCCCCTCCCACTCATGGGTACACTCATGGGCACACTACAGTGGGGACGTCAAGGATGCAATATTTATGGATTGCTGCATGATTCTTAAAAACGAATAAAACTGTTTACAAGGGAAGGAGAGCTGTTAATTGTGCCCTTGGCTTATTTGTGAAAATCTCTGACTTTGTCCAGTGCTCAAATATTTTTATTCAAGAGAATCTAGAAGTGGAGGAGTGGGAGAGGGCATGGGGTAGGGAAAGACATGCTCCGGGGTAGGAGGCTTCCCCCCCCTGCCCTCCTGCTTCTGGGCAGAGGCCTGAGTGAGGAGCCCGCACCCCACCCTCACCCTTAAACCGGAGAACTTCCACCACTGCAGCTCCTCAATAATTGGAGAGCAGGAAAGCTGGTGGGAGGAGGGAGGCCAGGGGAAGGGACGAGGAAGCCCCTGGTGTCCCCCCACCCCTAGTCCCTGCCACTTAAAAGTTGGTGACACTAACGGGGCAAATGACCCTGCGAGGAGAGTTCAGCGAGTCGCGGCTTCTCTTGAGTTTCACTCACGGCTCCGTTTCCTCAGCTATCTGAAAAGGAGGGAGAGCCCCTCCGCAGAAGCCTCTGGAAAGTCAGCTTCCGGGAACCTTGCAGAGTACAGGGGAGGGGAGGGAGCCGCTTACCGGGAAACCCTACCCGCCGCGGGGCGTCTGGGACCGGCGCAGCCGGGACCTGAGCGGCAGGTGGCATCGGAGAGTCGGACCTGCCTGCGGGCCCCGAGACGACGCTCAGGGTGGGGAGGGTGGGAGAGGGCACAGAAACGTGAGCCCAGAAGAGAGGAAAGGAAACCCTAAGCACACGGTGCCCGAGCCCGCTCCCAGCCTGGGCCCCCGCGGAGCCGCCAACGCCCCGGAGCAGCCGGGACCGGAAGGGAGCGAGGGCAGGAGAGCGGCGGCCGGGGCCTCGGGCGGGACCGCGCGCTTCTCCGAGCCCTGCGCGGGGCCCTCGAGCGCGAATGCGCGGAGCGGGGACGCGGTGGCGGGTAGGGGGCTGGGTGGCGCGGGAGAGGGCGGCAGAAGGAGGGAGTTCCAGGAGAGTTGCCGCCAGAGAGAGTGGCCAGGGCCCGCGGTCTCCTTGGAGACGTGCTGACCAATAGCAGCAGCGGAAGCTGTTTATGGGGGCGGGGCGTCGCCATGGCAGCAGAAGAAGCCTTTGCAGCGGCTACTTAATGCCGGTCCGGGGGCCACCGGCGCTCAGAGAGGCGCCGTCGGGCGGGGGGGCGACGAGAAGCGCTGGCGGGGCCCTCGAGCTGGGGACAGAGAGCCGCAGGGGGTGGGAGGAACTTCTTCCAGAACCTTCTTTTGGCCCGGGCTGCTCTCTGAGCCAGGTAAGGGACTGAGACGGCTGCGGCCGCGGGAAGGGAGGGTGTCGGTACCAGCCCGCTCTCCCATCCGTCCTCGACGGAAGTGGTGGACCCGGGAATGACATCTGAGTTTGGGGGACACTTACTTCTCGCCCCCCCATAACTCCTATCCTGTTTCCTTCCTTCCCCGTTATCCCCCATCCTAATATCTCTTTTCAAAGATCGGACGACCTCCCCGTCCCCCTCCCGGTGATACTGCCCTCCTGGGTTCCCTCGCCCCATTTCCACTTGTTGCGGTGGGGGGGGTGATTTCTCGCTCTTGGGGAGAAGGTGATAGCCTCAGAGGCCCCTACCCTCCTTCCTCCTTTCGCTTCTAAAACCCTGGAGAGGAAAAGAGAGACGGACCCAGTGGGGGTCGGACCCCCGGGCACAGCTTCTGTTTCCCAGACCTCGGCCAGAAAAGATCCTCGCCAGCAGCGGGGACGATTTTAGAGGAGCCTCCCCCTCGCACACACTCTCCCCTCGGGGGCAAGGGGGAAGTGCTCAGCTCCCGCTGTGGTCCTCCCCAGCAGGTACCACATTCATATTCGGAGGAGGCGACCCCGTGGTCGCGGGATGGAGGCGCGCGTCCGGGAGGCCCTGTAACCGGAGCCGCGGGAGTCAGCGGGCTAGAGAGCGCTGCGGGCTACCCCCCGGCTCAGCCCGTGGATGTTGACCGCCCCCTCGGAGAGTCCCCGCAGACATGGCGGAGAGCTGGCTACGCCTCTCGGGTGCAGGCGCGGCGGAGGAGGCCGGGCCGGAGGGCGGCCTGGAGGAGCCCGACGCCCTGGATGACAGCCTGACCAGCCTGCAGTGGCTGCAGGAATTCTCCATTCTCAACGCCAAGGCCCCCGCCCTGCCGCCGGGGGGCACCGACCCCCACGGCTACCACCAGGTGCCGGGCTCAGCCGCTCCGGGGTCCCCCCTGGCGGCCGATCCCGCCTGCCTGGGGCAGCCGCACACTCCGGGTAAGCCCACGTCGTCGTGCACGTCGCGGAGCGCGCCCCCGGGGTTGCAGGCCCCGCCCCCCGACGACGTGGACTACGCCACCAACCCGAATGTGAAGCCGCCCTACTCTTACGCCACGCTCATCTGCATGGCCATGCAGGCCAGCAAGGCCACCAAGATCACCCTGTCCGCCATCTACAAGTGGATCACGGACAACTTCTGCTACTTCCGCCACGCTGATCCCACCTGGCAGGTAGGGGAGGCGCTCCCTCCCCGCTCTCCTCCTCCCTCCCCACGCCAGGGCAGACTGGACTAAGGTCCCCAGGTCCGCAAGCCAAGTAGGCTCGGTGCAGCCAGGGCCCCAGGGGAGGAAGGCCATCGCCGAAGGACCTCAAGGGAGCCTAGTGCTTGGAACTGCCCCTCCTTTGACTTCAGAGAGGGAGGAGGGAGGATGTTTAAAGGGCTTTAGAAAGGGGGCAGACCCCGAAATTCCTGGGGAAAGCACCTGTCACTCATCCAGTAGACCCAGCTCAGAGACCAGGGTCAGACTGTGTGTGGACATGGTCCCCTAAGAGAGGATGATGGACTAAGGGACACATTTTTGTCCCAAGTCCTAGAATTCCTAGACACGGCCCTGCCAAAGGACACTTGTCAAGGCCAGACTCAGAATCGGATGCTGGAGCATCGCCCCTGCCAGGCTCTGCATCCTGTGTTGTTTCAGTTGGCTGGGGGAGGGCAATGGGGTGTGAAGGCCAGCTGTGTCCCAGTAGGGCTATGGGGTCTTCCTAAAGTAAAGCTGCTGCCCCAGCCCCTCACCCCAACTCCTCCCCCGTTTCCTGCCTGCTGTCCTCCCCCCTCTTCTCAGTCAGCCTCCCTGGGGGGACAATTACCTGAGCCAGGTGCTTTCCACAGGGGCTCTCCCTGCCGCACGGCCTTCGCGTTCCAAGTCTCCGGAACCTGGCACAGAGCAGCCAAGGGGCCCAAGCCTCCATGTAAACATCCCAGCCTTGCCAGGGGGCACGACCCACCCACCCACCCTGCCTTCTGGGCCCTAAACCCCTATCCCCCAGCATGGTTTGGACAAGACAATGCACCTAGGAATGAACAAGGCAGGATGGTGATTTGAGGCCAGGCAGACACGAGTCTGCCATCATCAGGATCAGGGGCTACTTAGGGACAGAACGTCCAGACTTTTCCCTGGGGATACCCACAGGGAGCAGGCTGGAGAAGCACAGTCCCAAACTCTTCCACATTTGCGTGGGCCCTGACTCTGGGGCAAGTGCCGTTTGTACCCTCAGTGAGAAAGCAGAGAGACCGCCAGCCCCCACCCTCCCCGAAACCTGTGAAGCTCAGGCTGCAGGAAATGGGCCTCAGGAATGAGCCCTGTGCTCTAGGCTGGGTAATAATCAACTGAGGCCTCCATAGCCTGGGTGGGAGGAGGGGGCCATGGGGGTGAGGGCCCAGGCCAGCAGCCGGCTCAACAAACAAGCCAAGTCCTCCGATCCCGCCACACTTCATCCCTACGCGCTCAGAGCACACACCCTCACACCCTGGCTAGCCCGGCTCCCCCCACCCCTGCCTCCACCCACCCACTCCACAAACAGAGAGGGCCAGCCAGGCCCAGGCGGAGTGAGATGGCTGTCCAGGCCCTGGGGGAGCTGAGGCCTTTGGCCCGAGGCCGCAAGCGGTGGGGTAAGGGAGGGCGGGCAGGCCGGGGTGGCACTGCGAGCCACCCTGCGGCTCAGGGCTCGGATGACTGAGCAGGCACATATCCCAGCAACGGGGAACAAAAGCTCCCAACAGCACTCCTGGCTCCCGGTGCCCAGTGGCTGGTGCCCCAGAGCCACTGGCCAGAGCAGTGCGGCCGTCCCTCCTCCCGTGTGGGCAGGAGCTCTCCAAGCCGCCCATGGCTGGCCCTTCCCACTCACCCAGCCCACCTCTTTCTCTCCTCTCCCCCGTGCCCAGAATTCCATCCGCCACAACCTGTCGCTGAACAAGTGCTTCATCAAAGTGCCTCGGGAGAAGGACGAGCCGGGCAAGGGGGGCTTCTGGCGCATCGACCCCCAGTACGCCGAGCGGCTGCTGAGCGGGGCCTTCAAGAAGCGGCGGCTGCCCCCGGCGCACATCCACCCGGCCTTCGCCCGCCAGGCCTCGCAGGAGCCCAGCGCCGCCCCGTGGGCCGGGCCGCTGACCGTGAACACCGAGGCCCAGCAGCTGCTGCGGGAGTTCGAGGAGGCCACCGGGGAGGCGGGCTGGGCCGCGGGCGAGGGCAGGCTCGGCCATAAGCGCAAACAGCCGCTGCCCAAACGGGTGGCCAAGGTCCCGCGGGCCCCCAGCGCCCTGCTGCTGACCCAGGAGGAGCAGGGTGAGCTGGAGCCCCTCAAAGGCAACTTTGACTGGGAGGCCATCTTCGAGGCCGGCGAGCTGGGCGCGCTGGAGGCCCTGGAGCTGAGCCCGCCGCTGAGCCCCGCCTCGCACGGGGACGTGGACCTCACCGTCCACGGCCACCACATCGGCTGCCCCGCTACCTGGGGGCCTCCGGGGGAGCAGGCTGCCGACAGCCTGGACTTCGACGAGACCTTCCTGGCCACGTCCTTCCTGCAGCACCCCTGGGACGAGAGCGGCAGTGGCTGCCTGCCCCCGGAGCCCCTCTTCGAGGCCGGGGACGCCACCCTGGCCGCCGACCTGCAGGACTGGGCCAGTGTGGGCGCCTTCTTGTAAGAGGCCGGGCCCCGCCCCACCTCCGGACAGTGGCCAAGTCAGGGCCCAGACTGCCCCCCAGCACAGGCCCCTGGACATCCTACCGCCCGGGCAGGGGCTGGGCCGGGTCTCCCGAGGCTGGCCCCATGAGGCCGCACGGCCCCCAGCCCGGGCTGCCCTCGGATTCCGGCCCAGGAGGCTGAGAACGGGGCGGGGGGGCGCCCAGGTCCAGAACTGCTGCCTCCCCAGCACCGCCCGCCCCCCTACACACAGTGTTTCATTGATCCTCCTCTTGCCAGCCCCGGGACGGGCTCAGGGCCCTGCACTGTGGGAGCTGCACCCGGAGGGGCCCTGGCCAAGCTGGGGAGGGACAGTACAGGGCCCGCCCCAGGGCACCTCAGCTTCCACGCCTCTCCCTCTCCCGCTGTCCTCCCCAGGTCTCTATCCAGAGAAAGGTCCCAGGTACAACAAATGCTAATTAGGCGAGAGCAAATTAACCCCCTGGAGGCCTCTCCAGGCAAAGCCTCCCTGGAGCTGGGGAAGGGTGGGGGAGGGGTGGGGCTGGGGGGGAGGGGCAGAGGGCAGAGACAGAATGAGGTCGGGGAGCCTGGTGGGCGAGGAGGTTTTGTAAGGCCTCTGGGGTCTTCTCCTGGCCCCATCCCTCGGGGTGGAAAGGGAGTGTAAATCCCTCATCTTTCAGCCGGACCTGAGGCAGAGCGTGGCGGGGAGTTGGGGTTCTGGGGGTTGGGGGCAGGGGCATCTGAGCTGCAGTGGGGAGGAGGACAGACAGACTAATGTAGTGAGTATAGCGATAGGCTTAACAGGGAGAGGTGCAGAGCTTGCTAGAACCTTTGGGACCAGGAAGGCTGGGATCGCCCACATCCCTGCCTGTACTTGCTGGGGGGCAGTGTCTAACTCTACCCGGAGCCCCTCCGTCTGCGTCCCACATCCACCCTCCTGCCCTATGGGGCAATTTAACCTTTTTCATGGAAAGTTATTTACAATTTAAAAATTTTTAAAAATAAAATGTTTAAAAATGTGAAAATGGACCTGCTTGCAACTTTAGGGCCAGTTTGGGAGGAGGGGGTCTTTCTCTTCACCGCCGGAGGGGGAATGGCTGGGAGGAAGATGGGGAGCACCGAAGGCCTCAAGAGTGTCCCCTGATGAACTCCCCATGACTTTGGTGTCCCCAGGGAGAAAGGGGCTGAAAGGCAGCCCCCAGGGGTCCCCTCCAGCCTGGGGCTGCACAATGGGGAGAATGGCACCCTCAGCCCCGGGAAGTGGGCGACAAAGAAGACACAGCCCCCTCCCTGGTCCTGGGGACTCACAGGGGCGGAGCACGCCCAGGGCTCAGCCCACGTGTCTCTGACCGCCAGGGCCTGCCCGGGCTCGCCTGCCTGAGTCTTCGGTCCCAGCCCGGGCCTGTCTCCAGCACCACCCTCCCTCGGTCCTCTCCTGGAGGGACAGGGTGTGAGGCCAGAGGGCCCCAGCCTGGCACGTGCTCACCAAGCCTGGCGCCTTCCCTCCCGGGCCCAATGCAGGCTGGAGGAGGAGGAGGAGAAAACCACCAGGGAAGTCAGGGTGCCCAGACCCTGCTTCCCCACTCGCTCACACCGTGCACTCTGTGAGGGACCCGCCTACCAGAATCCGGAGGGGGAAACCGAGGCACAGGAAATGTGTGTGGGGGTGACACCCAGCAGCACCTTTCCCTCCCATCACCCCAGCTTTGTCTGGAGCCCACCTCTCCACGCAGCCCCCTCCCACACACACGGCACAAACGGGCCCTGTCTCGCACAATCCTGCCCAGCCTCCACGGACCCTTTTCTCCCGAAGCCCCTTTCTTTCCCTTCTCTCAAGTCTGGCGCTTGGCCAACCTGGCATTCCCAGTGCTAACTTGCTGCTTTCATTTGCTAATTATTCCAAATATTTCAGGAGAAGCGCGCACACTGCAGGGCCAGCCAGCGAGGTTGGGGCCTTACTGAGCCCAAAGCCAGGCCACCCCCGCCCCACAGCAGGCTGAGGAGGTTTGCCCTCCGCTGAGACTCTCTTCGCTCCCCAAGCGACTCCTCCCTCCCTCTCCCCACCACCCACCAGCTTCCTCTCCACAGTCCCCAGTAGAGGCCTTCTCCAGGGGCTCCCCAGGGTCAGCCTCCAGCCCTGGCCAAAGGGGGTACACCCTGGATTGACAGGTGGGGTGGGGCCCGGGCATGAGCATTTTTAAGGGTCCCCAGATGCTTCCGACGTGTAGCGAAAGCGGGGAGGCGGCTCTGAAGGGGCTGGGCCCCGGGGCTTCACACACACCCACCCACACACACACACACACACCCACACTCTTCAGCCCGCAGCATCAGAGAGTGGGGAGAAAGCATGCACCTGCAGCTTATCCCTCCGATCCATCCCTGCCCTGGCCCTTGGCTGGGTGGTTTTTTAAACAAAGGTGTTCATTTACCTCATATTTATTTATTTATAAATTCAGTGTAATCCCAATCTAAATAGATTTCACACCATCTTCCAGTAAGTTGCAGACCTGACGCCTGTTAGCACTAAATACTTTAGCGCCTATTTCCGTAGAACAAGGACACTCCCCCGTAAGCCTAGCACCACCGCGGAGCGGGGACGCTGACGCAGATGCGTGTGATCCCTCTAACCGCAGATCCCTGTTCAGGTTTTGCAGACTGCCGCACCCCCAGCCTCCCACGTTGTACTCAGTGGTCCGTTCTCTTTGTGGCTTTGCGCCCGGGACCCAAGCTCTCCAAGCAGGCTCCTCGTGTCCTCTGATCCCCACCTTTGAGGTGAGAAGCCCCCGAAACCACTTCATGCTTGAGTGTGGGGACAGCGCCTTCCCACAGAGCCAGCCTTCTGTCTTCTGACATGCCACCTTTTCCGCCCTCCTCCCCTAAGGTATCCCCCAGCAGGGACTGTGATGGGGGATGGGCAGGAGCTCAGACCTTGGGAGCCCTCCACTCCCTGCCTCCGCACAACCTGTCCCACAGGACAGGCCCCCCCCCCCCACGCACTCCAGTGACTCTCAGTGTCTGGAGAACCCTGGGATTCCCCGAGCCCCACTCCCTGCCGCTGACCTGAAGCAAACAGGCCAGGCCCCCTGCAGAGCTGAGGGCGGGGCTGGCTCTCCACCCCACCCCCACCCCAGCACCCACACTTGCAGCAAGGGGGTGAGCTCTGGAGGGCTGGCAGGAAGGAAGATGAGGGTTGGGGGAGAGGTGGGCAGGAGTCAGGTGCACTTCCATCCGGGGCTGAGGCCCAAAGGTAAACAGGTGTATTTGGACTCCTGGCAGGGGGCAGCGGGCTGGCCACATGGGGCAGGCCTGGGCCTGTCGGGGGTGGTGATGTGGCAGGGAGGGCTGCATTAACAATGGGGTGGCCGAGTGGCCCCAGGTCCTGCTGACACAGTCTTGTGCGATGAGGAGGAAAACACAGGTAACAACGGAGCGGAGGACCCTGGGGTAAGGGAGAGGACGCTGTGAGGCCATTCATGCTGCGGGTGCCCGAACATTTGTATGGCTGCCCTGGGGGAGGAGTCACCTTCCTCCTGAGGCCCAGGTGTCTGTCTCAGTCTGTGGCTCCCAAGTCAGGTCGGACACCATAGGGTCAGAGCCACCATAGAGGTGCTGGGGCCTGGACTTGCCCTGTGTGTCAGGAGCAGGCAGGGACCAGCTGGAGGGCACTGCCCCCCAGAAGCCAACCAGCCCGAGTGGCAGGGCGGGGTGAGGCCGGTGCACATTAACCAGGGGGAGCGACAGGGCCTGAGGTCTCACTGCTGCCCCCACCTCCTCACCCGACTCCTAGCCCAGCCCATCACCCTGCCTGAGGCTGTTGAGTCCAGACCCTCTTTCCCTTTGAAGGAAGCTGAGCTCCCCCAAAAGCAAGAGCTCCAGGAAGTAGGGAGGGCAGGCTTCATGCCTACACCCTCACCCCACCCAGGCCCCCTGGGGGCCTCTGAAGGACTGCCCAGGCCCTCCCAGCCGCTGTTTGCCCAGGGAATGGAGCTGAGGCCCAGAGGCTGCCCAGTCTTCTCTGCTCCTGGCCCAGCCACCACCGCTCTGTCAGCTGCCCTGTTCCCACCCAGGCCACCCTGCCCCCCTTCATGCCTCACTCTGGGCACTGAGCCCCTGTCTTCACCCCAGAGGGCATCCCGGTTCCCTTGAACTTGCTTACGGTGAGCTCTTGCCCAGCGATGAGGGGGTCGGCAGGTGGGACGGAGTAGCACCCAGGCCCTGCCTCAGGGTGCTCACAGCCTCCATTAGACCCCGAGTCGCCGGCTCCAGGGGCATCAGGCTCAGCGGCCCCAGGGCCCCATCCTGGTGCCCAGAGTTCAGCCTCTGACACCCTCAAGTCTAGACCCCTGGGGGCAGATAAACTGCGTGTCTTGCTCATCCCTACATTCACAGGATCAAAGGGAGTGGCCCGCTTCTTTTTTTTTTTTAATTTTTTTTTAAAAGATTTTATTTATTTATTTGAGAGAGAGAATGAGACAGAGAGCATGAGAGGGGGGAGGGTCAGAGGGAGAAGCAGACTCCCCACTGAGCAGGGAGCCCGATGCGGGACTCAATCCCGGGACTTCAGGATCATGACCCGAGCTGAAGGCAGCCGCTTCACAGACTGAGCCACCCAGGCGCCCAGTGGCCCGCTTCTTAAGTATTGAATGAATGAATGCACGAATGCATGAACAAGCCGATTAGGTGGGTGGATAGGAAGTAGAAAAACATCCAAGTAGCCTTGGCAAGATGCTGCCGTGGACAGTGAACACGAAGGGGCTCTCCGGTGGCGGCGGGGCGGTGGCTGGGGTTGAGAAGGTTCTGGAAGCCCCCGGGGGGGGAGTGAAAACACTCCAGCCAAGGGGATCTTTGAGAAAAGCCCCAGGCCACCCTGTTCTGGAAACTGAGGTCCCTTTGCTGACCCTGTGGGTTGGACTAGGGTAATAAAAGGGGCAATGGGGTCCTGAGTGCCAAGGAGGCGGAGTGGGACGTGTAGCAGCTGTGAGCCGGGGGGTGGGGGGGGCGCGGGAGAGGGCACCCTTGCAGGAGGAAGGAGTGGAGGGAAGTAGAAGAGGCCCAGCCTTCCTCCTTCTCATCCGCCTCAACCCCTCCTCCACCAGGGGGCCTGAGAGACAGGGCTGGTGTAGACAAACTGGTGTGGCACTCAGGGCTCTTCCACATCTTTCCTTACCCCACCCAAACCCACAGTGTGGGCAAACGGGCCAGCTACGAGGTCACCCGGACGGAGCAGGGCCCAGCTCCGCTATCCCAGCTGTCCCTGTGCCCCAGGATGGGGCCGTGGGGCCGCTGAGCCTGATGCCCCTGGAGCCGGGCTCCTCGGGGTCTAATGGAGGCCAGGAGCTCTGTGAGGAGACTGCGAGCCCCCAGAGCCCAGTGTTTGGCTAAAGATTAACCCTGGCCTGCTGGGAACTGCCTGGGAGGCTGGTCCAGGAGCAGGCACTGTCCCACAAGGCCAGGCAAGGCCGGTTTCGGAGAGAGGGGCTGGGGGTGTCAGAGGTGCAAGAGGGTGGACCTCACAGAGGGCCAGGACTCAGCCCCCATCCACGTTCGTTCCCTGGGTCTCTCTAGGCTCCCTACTTCCTGTGTGGGTTTACTGGGAGGGAAGGACACTGAGGGTCAACCAGGCCCGGAAGGGATCCTGCAGGCGGGTAGGGGGATCACCAACTAGGTCCGACAACCTCCACACAGAAAGAAAGGGGCCACGAAGAGAGAGCAATCTCCACCCTGACCCCCTCCCCAAACTTCAGCTCCTCTGGCCCTGGAAGCTTTTGTCTGAAGGAAGAGTCTGGGAGGAAATCAGATTGGGGCGCTGGGAGCGGGGGGGGGGCATGTGCAGGAGGCAGGAGTTCTGAGTTTACTCCCAGAAGCAAGATAGAGATTTCCTCAGGGCTTGAGGCATCTGTCAGGGGAGGAATTTTGTTCTCAGAGCTTTGCTCATACAGTATGGTTCCTCTTCTCAGCTGACGCTCCCGACACCCTCCTGCCTCACCCAGGAGCCTCTCGAGCGCCCCTTACCTGTGCCCTAGGCTCCTCAAACTCTCCACACCCCAAGCCTGACGGCCCACCTTCCCTGACAGCTTCCTTCCTGCGGCATTCCTCACTCAGCCACCTCACCTCTCGCCGGAACTCCTGGCGTGGTCTTTTCATCCTCATATGCTCTCCATCTGGTAGCCAGTGGATCTTTCTTTTTAAATAAATTTCAGGTTTTTTTTTTACCATAATGATATATGTACTTGTATTTAAAAAATCAGTTTTATTTATTTTTTTAAAGATTTAATTTTAAGTAATCTCTACACCCAACACGGAGCTCAGACTCACAACCCTGAGATCAAGAGCTGCATGCTCTATGGACTGAGCCAGCCAGGCACCCCTTAAAAAATCAGACTTATTATGGGGGTGCCTGGCTGGCTCAGTCAGAAGAACATGCAACTCTCGATCTCAGGGTTGTGAGTTCAAGCCCCACAGTAGGCATGGAGCCAATACTTTAAAAAGTATTTTTAGGGGCACCTGGGTGGCTCAGTCGTTAAGCATCTGCCTTCGGTTCGGGTCATGGTCCCAGGGTCCTAGGATCGAGCCCCTCATCGGGCTCCCTGCTCCGCGAGAAGCGTGCTTCTCCCTCTCCCACTCCCCCTGCTTGTGTTCCCTCTCTCGCTGTGTCTCTCTCTGTCAAATAAATAAAATCTTAAAAAAAAAAGTATTTTTAAAGATTTGGAGATGTCAATTATATCTCAATAAAATTGAAAAAATAAAGACTTATTATGTAAAAACAACAAAATTCTCCTGTCCTTCAGGCAAATCCCCAGAAGTAACCATGACCACTTTTTTTTTTTTTAAAGATTGTATTTATTTATTTGAGAGAGAGCACGAGAGGTGGGGAGGGGCAGAGGGAGAAGCAGACTCCCTGCTAAGCAGGGAGCCCGATGTGGGACTCCATCCCAGGACGCCGGGGTCATGATCTGAGGCAGATGCTTAATCAACTGAGCCAGCCAAGCGCACCTACCGTGACCACTTTCAACTCTTTCAGTTGTTCAGATATTCCTTGACGTATTTCCAATTACTACTGCCAGCGCTGGATTTTCAGTTTATCTGCACTTCATGCTCTGGCTTCCTGCCATAGAAGATGAAGATGGAGTTGTCTCCATCCTCCTGCTGGGTGAGGTTTTTGGTTAAACAGACAGGGATCTGATGTGACCATGTCCCACATACTGCTCACTGCTGAGCTGGCAAGTGTCCTGTGAATATGTGTCCTTTTCATGTAGGACGCAGGAGGTCACACATGCCCTGTTTCTTGTCATTTACCTGGTTTTCTGCATACTTATGGCTAATTCCTCACAAATGTTCCAGAAGGGCTTACAAATCCTTATCAATCCTATTCTCTGCAAATACCTTTTAAAATAATCCATGAATACCCATGTTAGAAAATTGAAAAAGATACAGAAGGATCTTCAGGGAAACATGAAAAGCAAATGTCCCTTCTGTCCTGACCCCAAGTCACCCGGCTCTCCTAGGAGGCAACCACACTTATTAGTTTCCTGTGTGCCTTCCAGGGCTATTTTACACACATACAAGCATAAAATATCAATATTGAATTCCAAGTGCAACAGAGAATGTGTTATAGTCTTTTTTTTTTTTTTTAAGATTTTATTTATTTATTTGACAGAGAGAGAGAGAGAGAGTGAGAGCAGGAACACAAGCAGGGGAGTGGGAGAGGGAGAAGCAGGCTTTCTGCTGAGCAGGGAGCCCTATGTGGCTGGATCCCAGGACCCTGGAATCATGACTGAGCCAAAGGCAGACGCTTAATGACTGAGCCACCCAGGCGCTCCTCTCTCTCTCTCTTTTTTTTAAGATTTTATTTACTTATTTGGCAGAGAGAGACACAGTGAGAGGGAACACAAGCAGGGGGAGTGGGAGAGGGAGAAGCAGGCTTCCCCCGGAGCAGGGAGCCTGATGAAGGGCTTGATCCCAGGACCCTGGGATCATGACCCAAGCCGAAGGCAGACGCTTAACAACTGAGCCACCCAGGTGCCCCCCCCTTTTTTTTGCAGGCATCCCTCCCAGAAACTGTCTCCCCACTCAGCTGTAATCAAGTTTATCCTAGGACTTCTTTGCTCCTCTCTCATGCTGGATTCTCTGTTTCTACTTCTACCCTTTGTTTGATGTATTTCCAGAAACTTCTGGAAAGGGTGCACAGGAGGTGCACTTTTTGAGGTCTTGAATGTCTAAGTGTATCTTTAGCCAATTCTCCTATCTGATCGCCAGTTGGGCTAGCTATAAAGTCACCCTCAGAAACAGGAAGCCAAGGTCATTGCTGCTGCTGGGAAATCTGCTTCCCCCCTCCCTCCCTGCTCCCCCCCCCCCCCCC
>NW_023270494.1:5284292-5384189 GCF_011800145.1 Mirounga leonina
TTTAAGGTCTCTGCTTTATCCCTGATAGGCTGAAAGTTCGTGATGGTGGGCCCTTGGTGAGGGCCTTTTCTTCATTCCCTGCGATGCGCCACGCAGTGGGACCTTTTAATCTGGGACAAAGTCCAGAGTCTTTATGTGATCCTTTCTTTCCCTTCATTTTTTCTGAGATGACTGTTTTCAGATTTTAAACATTAAATTGTACTGTCCGTTCTCTCCTACTTTCTATGGCTTTATCTTTTTGTTTTACTTTCCGGGAAATTGCCTCATGCCCTTTTTTGAGTCAACCCCTACTGGCTCCTTCACCCTCCAAGCAACAACCACTAATTCCATTTCTATCGCCCTGCGTCAGTTTTGCCTATTTTAGAATTTCATATAAACGATATCAAACAGTTTGTACTTTGTGTTTGTCTTCTTTCACTCAGCATATTATTATTATTTTTTTTAAAGATTGTATTTATTTGACAGAGAGAGCAAGAGAGAGCACAAGCAGGGGGAGAGGCAGAGGGAGAGGGAGAAGCAGACTCCCCCGTGAGCAGGGAGCCTGATGCGGGGCTTGATCTGAGGACCCAGGGATCATGCCCTGAGCCGAAGGCAGCCGCTTAACCACCTGAACAACCACCCAGGTGCCCGTCAGCGTATTATTTTTGAAATTTATGTTGTTGCATGCATCAGTGGTTTGTTCCTTTTTATGGCAGAGTAGTATTCCATCAGATGGCTCCCGCAGTTTGTTTATCAGTACGGGGCCTTGTGAATACAGCTGCTATGAACATTCTTGGACAAGGCTTTTGTGGTATAGCTTTTTTTTTTTAATCTCCTTTCACTTGGATGGGGCTCAGGAAGAGAAGACAAACACACATGGTCCACCTGCCTGCCATGCTTGACTGGTTTATCCTGAGTTGATTTTTTTTTTTAAGATTTATTTATTTATTTTGGAGAGAAAGAGAGAGAGAGAGAGAGCATGAGCAGGAGGAGGGGCAGAGGGAAGAGGGAGAGAATCTCAAGCCGACACCCCACTGAGAATGGAGCCTGACACAAGGCTGGATCTCACAACCTTGAGATCACGACCTGAGACCTGAGCAGAAACCAAGAGTTGGATGCTTAACCGACTGGGCCACCTAGGTGCCCCTATCCTGAGTTGATTCTTAAGAGTAGACCTGGGTAGGGGTGCCTGAGTGGCAGACCTAGGCTTCAAGACTGGTCTGAGGGATCTGTAGGCCCAGAATCCTGGGGTGGGGGGTGGGGGCTGGAGGGCGAGGCTGCTCTGTTTGCCCTCTCTGTGGGAGGCTGGGGGCAGCTGGAATGGTCCTTAGTCATAGAGGCATGCGCCTTTAGTCTTAGGAGCCTTCTAGTGCCTACAGGTGAGGAAACTGAGGCACACAGAGAGGAACAGGTCTGAGGACATCAGCACAGATAAGGTTGGCTTTTCTTGGGCTAGGGGACCCAATTGGACATTTGCCACCTGTCCATTCACTGCGCCCCTAGCATGCCCCTTTATTTCAGCACGTGGGCAGTGTGCGTGCCTCTCCTGCTGGATGGGGAGCCCCAGGAGCACAGAGGCCGTGCCAGGTTCTCCATAGAGTGTAGCTGGATGGGTGGAGAGGGCGCGCCCCAACTTATCAGCAGAGCTAGATCCAGCAGCCAGGGCTCTGAACTGGGAAGACAGTAGGGAACCAGGAGAAGAGAGCCCAGGTCTGTCCTCCCTGCCCTCAGGAACTCCAGGCCTCAACTCCCGGCCGAGCCCTCCTCCTCGGCCTTATTAACAAGCCCGTGCTGCACATGTGTGGTGTCTGGGAGCTCACGTGCACCGAGAAACAGGTACACCGTTCACTGGCTTCTCTCTGCTCATTCATTCATGCACGCGCTCATTCAACGGATCCAGACAGAGGGGAAGATCCTTCCATCGGTGTGGGCGACATGCACAAACAGAAGACCAAATGCTCAGAGCAAGAACAAGTGGGCCCCAAAAGTGCCTTTGGGACCCCCGAGACAGGATCATCTCATTCAGTCCCCTGCCTCAGGGCAGCTACCGTGTCAGGGAAGGAGACCTCCTGGTTTCCCACCAAAGAGGCAGGATCCATCAGTCCTCAGCATCAGGGATTGACCTGGCCCTCAGCCAGCTCCCGGTAGGAATCCCCGTGTCCCCTCCACCCTGGCTAACAGCTGCAGAGTCCCCTCTGTGCTCCACCACCTGAACCAGGCCACTTTCTCTCAGTGCTGTCTCCTGAATCCACTCCAGTTTTTGTCCAGATCAGTGCGCTGGCCTGCTCACTTGTGTCCCTGCCTCAGGCCACCCTGTAGAAGCTCCTCACCAAATACAATCCACCTTAAGTGATTTGGTCCCCAAGGCCACCCTCCTTCCCCTCCCAACCAAACTCAGCTCTCCTCTCTGGACATCCCTTCCCAGCTTCCCAGCTGCTGTAAGGCTAGCCCCTCTTCCGGGGGTCCCTCTTCCCCACTTCAAACTCCGGGCCACACACCTGGGTCTCCCCAGGCCTCTCTGATCTGCCTGATCTCCCTGATCTGGTGGCCGTGATGCTGCTTCCCCGGCCTGTATCCCACAGGCTTGCAGTGCACCCTAAATTCCCAAATGTTTCCAAGAGGGCAATCTTCTTATCTACGAACTTAGCCAGCAGGAGGGGTCGGCCCCCTGAGGCAGGCCTTCCTCTCTTCTGCTGCCTATAGTTATGTTCTCGGTCAGCGCAGTTAATGCACAAGTAACTGAACCTGCCCTCTCAGTCCAGAAAGATCCACCCTGCTTGGAGGGAGGGCACGTGTGGGGGCACTTCCGGGCCCCTGCCCCAGGTAGAGAGAGCCCGCGGACCTTCACTCCACTGCAGTCTCTGCTCTGCAGAGCCCGTGGGTGTCCGGGGAGGCGCCGGAAATTGCTGAGTCACGTTCGGGGCACGGGGCCCCGGGGGAGCCCGGCTTTCCGGGAGCGGGGCTGCGGGAGCGCGCGGGCCCTGCGGGGATTTGGGGCTGCGAGGACGCGCCCCGGGGTGGGTGGGTGCAGGGGGCGCAGCCGCATCCGGGGTGGGGGGGGGTACAGGGAGCGGGGAGCGCGCGCAACGGGCCGCCCGGGGAAGGTAGAGGTGCAGGAGGCGGGGGGCGCGCCCGGGGGGTCGCCCAGCACCCCCGCCGAGGCCAGCCCGGCCGCCGGCGTCCTCGGTTGCCAGGAGCCGCGGGGCCGAAATGCGGCGGGTGCCGGCGGCTGACATGACCGCGCCCGCTGGCCCGGACCCCCCTCCGCGATCCCCCCCCCCGCCCCCAGCGGCCGCCCTGGCCACCCTGCCCCCACCCCCATGCCCTCCCGCGCGTTCCTCATTTGCTGGCTTCGTCTCCACGTTGCTCTCTTCAGGGGCCCCCTCGGCCCCACCCCTCTCCCACCCATCCACCTGCCCTTGGCCGCTCTCTTCCTTTCCTTGCACCCCCTGGACATTCCCGCAGGGTCCAGTCCCCGGGCGCCGCGGAGAGGTCCGTGGGTGTCGGGCGCCCCCTCGCGGCCCCCTGCGCCCGGCCTCGGGCGTGGGAGGAGATCGGGCCCTCGCCCCGCAGCCCCCCTACCCGCCGGGCGCTGGGGTGCAACTCCTGGGTGGGCGGGGGTCGTGCGCCCCCCAGCGGCCCCCGCTCGCTGGGTTCTGGAAGGCTGAAGGCCGCGTCCTCAAAAAGGGACCCTGAGACTGAAGATGCCCCAGGGAGAGCAGGCTGGAGAAGGGGCAGATGTTGCTCCCAAGCAGAGAGAGAGGGAAGGCCTGTCTCTTCCATTTCTTCACGCGCTTTTCTGTGGAGCCTGCTGGGAAGTCTGTGGTCTGACATGAAGGGGAGGGAAAAGGGGTGTGAGAAAGAGTCGTGGCCGGGGCAGAAATGGGGAACTGAGTCAGGAGTAAAGGGACAGGGAGTGGACCGCTGACCCTGGAGGCTCTGGAGCCATGAGGAATCATCTGGCCTTTAGGGACTGGCCTCCCCAGCTGGCTTCCTGCCAGGCCTTAACCCTGGGATCAGAAGCCAACCCCTGCCTTCTCCAAGCCGGGCTGACTGGGAGCTAGAGTTTGAAAAGCTAAGAGGAAATTTCCCTCAAGTGTTTGTTGTCCGGATCCACACAGTGGAGAGCCTCTTGCCTGGTGGCCAGTGTCAGAGCCAGTGGCCGGTGACCAGGGCTCTCCGGTGTGTCCTGGAGGCAAAAGTTCCCCAGGCCGAGGGACAACACAGGGGCTGTGGCATGTGTAGGGCTGGCAGCAGGGGAATAGCTGGGAGCCTCTTTGACCCACTCTCCCACTTTGGGATCTAAAAGGCCCCTGGCCAAACGGGCTTCTTCAGGGTCTCGCCAGTAACCCTGGCGGTTAGGGCCTCCAGGCGTATCATCTAGCCAGGATGTGGGACTGTGGTCGTGGCCCTGGGGTGTCCAGCTGGTCCCAGGAAGGTCATTCCCGTTCCTGTGTGAGCCAGCCTGTCTCTCCCTGAGAGACAAAATGGAGGGTCTGCTTTCCAGGCCCGGGTCTGGCACCTTCTAGACACTTCTGGCCCTTCTAGACACTTGGTTTCCCCTTCCCTAAGGGCAGTGACACCACTTCTTGCTCATACACACGCAGGTGGTTGGGAGGACTCCAGGAGTAACCATTATGAAGGCTCAGCATGGTGCTAGGTACTCAGGGCACTCATACCACAGGCCTACTTCCTGGCCTGTAAATGTGGGAAATGTCACTCACATGTCTCCTTGGCCCACACCTTGCCGCTCCTGCTCCTTAACCCATCCAACGTTTGGCACTCACTCAGTCACTACCTGGTTGACTTCATCAACCTTTCTTTGATCTTATTTTTTTTTAAAGGTTTTATTTATTTACTTGAGAGAGAGAGAGAGAGCACGAGTGAGAGAGCAGAAGCAGGGGGAGCAGCAGAGGGAGAGGGAGAAGCAGACGCCCCGCTGAGCAGGGAGCCCGACGCGGGGCTCGATCCCAGGACCCTGAGATCACGACCCGAGCTGAAGGCAGACGCTCAACCGACCGAGCCACCCAGGCGCCCCTAGGACACATTTCCAAGCAATGGTAGCTGCAGACACCAAATAGTTCCCAATAGACCCCATTTACAGCCAGAAAGGCCAGTGAAGATCTGGGGTGGGCACTGCTGAACATTGCTTGAGCACCTGCTGTATGCCGGGCCCTTTATATATGCTGTGTCACCTAATTCTCACGGCGTGTTAGACAGCAGGGCCTTCCCTCAGCTGATGCAGCCCAGCTAGTGGCTGGCAGGGCGGGGAGCGGGCCAGGCCTGGCTCCCCTCACAGCCCGGCTCTCACGTCCCACTCTGTGCCATCGTAGCACCAGCTGGGATTTCAACAGGAGCTGGCCACCTCACGGAACATACTCCTTTGAGATGTGTCCAAGGCCAGACTCCCACCTGCTCCACAGACCTCTCCGAGGACCCGCTCTGGGTAAGGTGACAAGGCGGGTGGGTGGAAAGCTGGGGTGGGGGGGGTGTCTAAAGAAGGGCGGGAGAGGGTACCGATTCTTCTCAGCCACGTCTGTGCTGGTGTTTCTGTTCCTTGTGAGTATGTTGCTGTGATTCTCAGGGTAGAGAGTTTCACAGTTGCCTCAAAAGACGCCCCCCTCTTTCCCCTCGACTCCCCACTCTGAGACATGTACCCACGAGCTTAGCTCACGGCTTTGGTGCTCTCTCCGGGCTCCTGCTCCTCCCTTGTCCTCCTGCCTTGAGCCGTCATGCACTTTTCATTGGCTCCTCAGAGATTTGTCTCTGTGTCGGACCAAGGCTGGGTGCTGGGGAGGCAGCCCGTTAGAAGGCCAGCGGAGGCCTTCCTGTCACCTGCATGACACCATCAGCCCTGGAGGCTGAGTTTCCCTCTGGCTTTTGTCACTCAACTGTGAGGACCAGTTGCTTCTTGCCTGCCTTTGATCTGCCCTCAGCGGGGCTCCCTGGGGCCTGGCCACTCCTCAGCTCTAGCTCTTGCCTGTGAGGCTCTTCCTGGCAGCAAATCCGCGCTCTCTGCTGGTCACTTCACAGGGTCCACCAAGAAAACTCTGGCCCAACTTTCCAGACCCCCTTTCCGAAGTCACGCTTTGCCTCCATCCCTCAAGGGGGCAAGGTCCCAGCCTCTTTGAAGACCTGAATTCAAACCAGTTTACTCAGGGGACTTTCAATTTGCAATTGTGACAATGATTTTAAACTTCACCTAAAAATAAATAAATAAACAAAATGGAGAATATCTAGAAAGTTTCTTTGAGAAGACAAAAAAAGACCAAGAAGGAAATATGCAACATTACATGTATTAAACAGTAAAAGTTACGTTCCTTTAACTGGTCTCATGCTAGTACTCAAATAGGGAAAAGTAGTTCAGTGGAACAGAATATATTCCCCCAAAATAGGTTCAAATATATACGGAACTTATTTTTTATATAGGTGCCATTTCAAACTAGTGGCCGAATCATGAATTATTGAAGAAATGGTATTGGGACCATTGGCTATCCATCTGGGAAAAATTCAGATGGCTCAATGATATAAACATAAATATATATGTATATATTAGAAAAAAGCAAAAATGGTTTAAGGAAAAAAAGAAAGAAAGAAAAGGAGAGCTTACCTGCGGTGAACCTTTCCATGAAAGACACAAAACCCAAAAGCTATAAAATAAAAAGTTTGGTCAATATAAATAAATAAAATTCTAGGAGAAAAAAATCAGCAGCAACAGAATTAAGCCACACATAAACGATAAAGGCGAATTTCTTTAATATACAAAGGATTTCGCAAAACTAGTATGGCCACTAACCAAAAAGATAGTCAAACTTACTTTTTTAAGTCACATGTAACTGACATGCAATGTTCTATTAGTTTCAGGTGTAGGAGGTAGTGATGGGACAATTAGGTACATTAGCTCACCTCTAGGAGTGTAGTTACCATGTGTCACCACACAAAGTTATTATATTATTAACTATCTTCTCTAAGCTGTGCTTTTTATCTCCCTGACTTATTTATTTGATAACCAGAAGTTTATATCTCTTAATTTCCTCAAACTTACTTTTTTTTTTTTAAGAGAGGGAAAGAGGGGGAGGAAGGGGCAGAGGGAGGAAGGGCCAGAGGGAGAGAGAGAATCGTAAGCAGGCTCCATCCACCACGCTCAGCGTAGAGCCCAACGTGGGGCTCGATCTCATGACCCTGAGATCATGACCTGAGCCAAAATCAAGAGTCAGACGCTTAACTGACTGAGCCACCCAGGAGCCCCTCAAACTTACTTTTAATTGAAGGAAAAAATTAAACATGAGATGCCATTTAAACTTTTTTTATAAATAGTTTTTATTTTTTAGTAGAATTCTAGGTTTACAGGAAAAATTGTGCAGAAAGTGCAGAGTTCCCACATGCCTCCCCTGTCTCTTTGCAAGAGTTAGGATTTCTAGCACGATGTTGAATAGCAGTGGTGAGAGTGGACAGCCTTGCCCTCCTCCCCATCTTAGGGTGAAAGTATCTAGTTTCTCACTACTAAGTAATGATGTTAGCTATAAGTTTATTGTAGATGTTTTTATCAAGTTGAAGAAGTTACTCTTTATTGCTGGTTTTTTAGTGAAAATTGTTATCACGAATGGATGTTGGATTTTGTCAAATGCTTTTTTTTTTTGCATCTATTGATATGATAATATAGGTTTTCCTCTTTAGCTTATTGATGTGATGGATTACTTTGACTTTCAAATGTTGCATCAGCCTTTCATACTTGGGAATAAATCCTACTTGTATAATAATCCCACGGTGTATAATTCTTTTTAGACATTGTTGGATATGGTTTGATAACATTTTGAGTATTTTTACATCTGTATTCATGAGAGAGATTGGTCTGTAGTTTTTCCTTCATGTAATGTCTTTAGCTGGCTTTAGTTTTAGGGTGATGCTGACCTCATAGAATAGGTTTGGAAATATCTCCTCTGCTTCCATTTCTGAAAGGGGGTGTAGAAAATTGGTATCATTTCTGCCTTAAATCTTTGGTAGAATTCATCAGTGAAATCATCTGGACTTCGTGCTTTCTGTTTTGGAAGTTTATTAATTATTGATTAAATTTCTTTAATAGATATACTCCTACTCAGATTATTTACTCCTCTTTGTGTGAGTTTTGGTAGATTGTGTCTTTCAGTCAATTGGTCTGTTTCACCTAAGTTATCAAATTTCAAACCATAGAGTTGTTCATAATATTCCTTATTATTCTCTTAATGTCCATGGGATCAGTAATGATGACCCCTGTTTCATTTCTGATATTAGTAATTTGTGTCTTCTCTTTTTTTCTTGATGAGTCTGAGTAGAAGTTATCAATTTTATTGACCTTTTTAAAGAACCAACTCTTGATTTCCTTGATTTTCTTTGTTAATGTCCTGTTTTCAATTTCACTGATTTCTAATGCCTATTATCGCTAATATTCTGCTTATTTTGGATTTCATGTTTTTTTTTCTAATTTCCTAAGGTGGAAGCTTAGATTTACTGATTTTGGATTTTTTTTCTCTAATGTATCCATTCAATGTTATAAATTTTCCTTCAAGTACTGTTTTCACTGCATCCCACAACTTTTTTTTTTTATTAACATATAATGTATTACTTGTTTCAGGGGTACAGGTATGTGATTCATCAGTCTTAGACAATTCACAGTGCTCACCATAGCACATACCCTCCCCAATGTCCATCACCCAGCCACCCCATCCCTCCCACCCCCCTCCACTCCAGCAGCCCTCAGTTTGTTTCCTGAGATTAAGAGTCTCTTATGGTTTGTCTCCCTCTCTGGTTTTGTCCTGTTTCATTTTCCCGTCCCTTTCCCTGTCCCACAACTTTTTTTAAGGATTTTATTTATTGAGAGAGCGCGCATGCACACATGAGCCAGGGGGAGGGGCAAAGGGCAAAGGAGAGGGAGAAGCTGACTTCCCGCTGAGCAGGGAGCCCAACGTGGGGCTCAATTCCAGAACCCCAAGATCATGACCCGAGCTGAAGGCAGACGCTTAACTGACTGAGCCACACAAGTGCCCCTGCATCCCACAACTTTTGATAAATTCTTTTTTCCATTTCATTTAGTTCAAAATTAAACCTGAGATGCCATTTCTCATCTCTCATCTCTCAGATTGGCAAAAATGTTAGATTGATAATACTTAGTGTGGGTTTAGGTGTGGGGAAAGAGGCACATTGTACATTGGTACTGGAAGTATAGACTAGTTCAGCAAATCGGATGGCAATTTGTACATCTCTATACAGATTTTAAAAGTATATGTTTTAGGGGCACCTGGGTGGCTCAGTTGGTTAACCGTCTGCCTTCAGCTCAGGTCATGATCCCAGGGTCCTGGGATTGAGCCCCACATCAGGCTCTCTGCTCAGCGGGGAGCCTGCTTCTCCCTCTCCCTCTACTGCTCCCCCTGCTTGTGCTCTCTGTCTCTGTCTCTCTCTCTGTCAAATAAATAAATAAAATCTTAAAAAAAAAAAAAAAGTATGTGTTTTAATTTAGGGAATGTATAGATGTCCGTCCAGGGGCGGTCTGTGCAGGATGTACCAGTCATCTATGCATAGGGGTGGAGTTTCCAATAGCAAAAACCTGGAAACAACCCAAGTGTCCATTAATTGAGGACAGCGTTTCTATATTGTATCTCTTCTATGAAACACTGTGCTAAGGAGGAGGAGATCTCTGATACTGATATTGAAAGAAGATCAAGATACTGGGGGCACCTGGGTGGCTCAGTTGGTTAAGCGTCTGCCTTCGGCTCAGGTCATGATCTCAGGGTCCTGGGATAGAGCCCTGCACCGGTCTCTCTGCTCAGCAGCGAGTTGGCTTCTCTTTCTCCCTCTGTGATCTCTCTCGCTTTCGCTCTCTCTCAAATAAATAAATAAAATCTTAAAAAAATAATAATAATAAAAAAATAAAGAGAGATGATCAAGGTATACTGTTAGGGGGACACCTGGGTGGCTCAGACGGTTAAGCGTCTGTCTTCAGCTCTGGTCATGATCCCAGGAACCGCCCCCCCCCCGCCCCCCCGCATTGGACTCCTTGCGGGAAGCCTGCTTCTCCCACTGCCTGCTGCTCCCCCTGCTTGTGCTCTCTCTCTCTGATAAATAAATGAATAAAGTCTTAAGAAAAATGGTATACTGTTAGGATGCAGGCCACAGGAAAGGATGTTTACTGTGATGACATTTGTATTAAAAACAAAACAAAACAAGAGCTTATTCTGTGTAGAATGTGTTTGGATTTGTCCAAATGCATTAGGAAAGTGGTCATTCTGGTTACATCCGGGACAAAGGGGTTTGGGGCTCAGCGGGGAAGAGGGCTGAAAACCTTCTGTTTTTCACCTTCCACCCTCTTTCCAGTTTGAATTTTTTAACCTTGAATAAGAATTACATTGAAAAATAGTTTTAAAATCAAACTGCAGGAGCGCCTGTGTGGCTCAGTCGTTGGGCGTCTGCCTTCAGCTCGGGTCGTGATCCCAGGGTCCTGGGATCGAGCCCCCCATCGGGCCCCCTGCTCCGCTGGAAGCCTGCTTCTCCCTCTCCCACTCCCCCTGCTTGTGTTCCCGCTCTCGCTGTGTCTCTGTCAAATAAATAAGTAAATAAAATCTTTTTAAAAAAGATTTTATTTATTTGAGAGAGAGGAGAATACTTTGAACTTTCTTTCTGAAAGTTTACGTTTTACTAGATATGGTTGTCATAAATATAACCTGCTTTTTACAATGGATTTTCTTGAAAATCAGATTGGTGGTTTTGCGTAGCAACAAATAACACTCCTGAGCCACCCAGCATGGGGAGGTGGGGAGCAGCCTCTGGTGTATCCTCTCCCAGGCAGCTGTGTTGACTTAGCGCACCTGACCTCTCTGAGCCTGAGCTTCTTCATCTGCAGAAGGGAGACAACAGCTGTGCCTGACTTGTACGTTTATTGTGAGGATTAGACAAGAGGACGAGTAAGGATGGTGTTTGTAACAGAGATGGACAAACAGAAAGCTCTCCATACAGGATAGCTGGCTACCAAATTACACTTAGTGAAAGAGATTTGAGAAAACACACAAAAGCACACAGATATGTAGTTTATTTGCAAAAATACAATGATACTGTGCCAAGTTCAAAGTATTTGTTCATGAGCATAGGGATCCTAAGACTTATAGAACAAGATGATATCGCTGTTTTTCTTGAGCATCTACCCTGGGCTAGGTGCCGTTCAGAGAGGCAGGTGCTGAAGGGGGCTCTCTGGGCTGCTCTACCGAGTCCAGAGTCCTTTCCACCGTAGTGCTCCAGGCCCTCGTTCTGTACTGTGGCACTGAACTTTCCCCTTTACTTAGTTCTCAGGACTGCACAAGGACTGCCTCAGTGAAATCATCCCAGGTGCCCTCCCACGATGACTCTGCCTTTTTATCTCCCCCATCTCCAACAGGGCTGCACTTGGAGATTTCCTTCAATCCCACTTTCCTGGCTACCCACCAGATCTGAAATTGTCCTCATGCCCCATCAGAAGAGCTCCTCAATCTCTCTCCAAGCTCCAGGTCCCATTTCTTCCTCCTCTTGGATGTGGTGGGTCCTGCGGGGGGGGGGGGGGGCGGTGCTTGGGAACACTAGGACTTGGTATCCCAAAATATTCTCACCCACCAGCACATGCCTTGTTGTCTATCCCTTTCTGCCTGGATGCTGGATCCACAGAACTGAGCAAAGCCACACAGCTATTTACCTCCCCAAGGACTAGGGCCAGAGGCAGGGTTGGCAGGGAAGGGATGGAGGAAGGAGTGACATTAGGTTTTGCAGGAGCTGAGTCTTGTGGTGAAAGCTGAACACCCAGCCCCGCAGGAACCTCGATCCAGGAATGTCCCTGCTGGAGGCTCTGGGCAGAGGAGTTAGAATGTTTTGGAACTCTGGAGAAGGGGCCCTGACCGCCCTCCAAGCCTTTCTGATCTCCCCAAAGCCTCTATGAGAAATAGTTAAGGGGCTGGGCCCAATCCCTCAGACAGGTTTGACATCTTTCAGCCTTCCCCTTGCACCTTTTCCAGACGAGGTGAGCTCCCAGCAGAAGACACTTCAGCAGCAGACAAGTTCTCACCCCCAACAGATAAAACCGCAGAGCTCTCTCCAAAACAGACGCTCCAGGGTGAGGCTTGGACAGCACGCTCCAAGCAAGCCCCCCGCTCCCCCGGAATGGATGCTCCGAGGACTCCGCCAGCCCCGGGAATTTGACTGGGCTCCACACAAGCCAGATTTATGGTTACGGATGCCACCGGGGCCGTGGGCGACCCCTCTGTCCCCAGCCCTCCCCCGTTCGGGGTTTGCACACAAGGTCCGCTGCATACTTTTGCGTAATGCAGGGCCGAAAGAAGGAGCGACTACACAAGCCCCGGCTCATCAAATGGCCACACGTTCCGGGCCTACAGCGTGACACGCTCTGTGCTGTGGTCTGCGGGGAAGGCGACATCCGTGCCTGGCCATAAAATGCGAACTAGGGAAACAAACTTGTGGCCTTCCCCAGCGGCCTCTGTCAAAAAGGTCGGCCTTCACACGAAGACCGCAAGTGAGCTCCAGCCGTCCGGTCAGCGGAGCGATCCAACGCTGCTTGCGAACCTTTTCTGGCAAGTCGGGGAACCCCGCACTCGCCACACCCAAGATGGCCACCTCCCCAGGCCTGTTACTCAGTTCCGCTTGCCATTCCCAATATGGCACCACGAGCGCGCCGTGGGGGCGGGGCCAAGGGCGGAAGTGGGTGTGGCAGAGACGGGAGCCGAGGGGGCCCGCAGAGTCTAGGCACCGGGCCGCGGGAGCCGCTGGGCCGAGGCGATGATTCCTCCGCAGGAGGCGTCCGCCCGGCGGCGGGAGATCGAGGACAAGCTGAAGCAGGTGAGGCTGGGGATGGGGAGCAGGAGAGGGAAGGGGCCGAGATCCGGGCCGGGGCATCTCCTCAGGGAGGAGGCAGGGCTGGGAGGGAGCACTCCCTGCGAGGAGACAGGGTTGGGGGCGAGGCCGTGGGGCTGGGACGCGGTGTTAGTTAGCCTCCAGCTTCTTGTGATATGCTCCGCTCCGCTTCCGCCAGGAGGAGGAGACGCTGTCCTTCATCCGAGACAGCCTGGAGAAGAGCGACCAGCTCACCAAAAACATGGTGAGTAACCCCTCAGGTGGGAGGGGCAGACAGGCCTCCAGACTGGAGGAGAGCCCTTTTTACAAAAAGCCAGGGGTTCGGGCCTGGGTCATGATGGTGGTAATGTGTGGGTTTCTCCAGCAGCAGTGTGGGGTGTCTCTTACCTAGCTCCCCCGTTTTCTGCTCCTTCACATACGATGCCGCAGCCCCTGCTGGCGCAGACTTTCAGCTTTCTCTCCAAGGTCTCCATTCTTCGTTCTCTCCTTCTGCAAACATTTAGCGAGACTGATGTATGTGAGCTGGGTAGTGGTCGTGTGTCATCCTCAATTCAGGTGATGATCAGAGGGCAAGGGTGGCCTGAGATTTTGAGATTACTGAGGGCAGAGAAAACTCAGCCTTCACCTCAGAGGGCTTTAGGGGTAGAAGGAGCTTTGAAAGCAGAGCTGGGATCTGGTTCTCGCCCCTCCACTTCTTTTTTTAAGATTTTATTTATTTATTTGAGAGAAAGAGAGTCAGAGAGAGCGGGGTGACGGGCAGAGGGAGAAGCAAGCTCCCTGCTGAGCAGGGAGCCTGATTCGGGACTCGATCCAGGGACTCCAGGATCATGGCCCGACCCAAAGGCAGATGCCCAACGAACTGAGCCACCCAGGCACCCCCTCCACTTATTTCTATGTGGCTTCTGACAGGTAACACTGAGCTTCAGTCAACTCATCTACTAAAAGAGGCAATGCCAACCTCCCAGCGTGGCTGTGAAGGTCGTAGGAGACAATGCATGGGAATGCATCTTGCATAGTAGCTGGTCTACAACAGGTGCTCAGCAAATAGGAGTTTCCTTCCTTATTTCTAGAGGAGACTGGAAAAGCTCATATTGAGTAGATACAAATTTTGGGTATGTGTTTAGGAACACAATCATAAAGTCCTCATCCTTATTAAATTATTAAATAGAGATTCACCCTTAGAGAGAGAGGTTTTGAAGTACTAGCAATGCATTTGAGGCTACTCTGTATGAAACTACTTCCTCTTCAGTCTAGGAAAGCTTCAGAGAGAAGTGAAATTGAGATTTGGCTTCAGAGGGTGGAAGGGAGTCCCTCCTGGGGTGATTATCTTAGAAGGAGTTCATTTAATGCATGGGTTGCCTCCTGCAAGGCAAACTTCATCCAGTTTATTTGGACCACCTCCTGTGTGCTCTGCACATGGTAGGTGCTGGGGATATGGTGGTGAACACGTACACCCTATCCCTTCCCTCTATTATCTAGAGAATCAGAGGAGGGGTGCCTGGGTGGCTCAGTCAGTGAAGCATCTGCCTTCGGCTCAGGTCATGATCCCAGGGTCCTGGGATCGAGTCCTGCGTTGGGCTCCCTGCTCAGCAGGGAGCCTGCTACTCCCTCTCACACTCCCCCTGCTTATGCTCTCTTTCTCTCTCTGTCAAAATAAATACAATCTTTTTTTATAAAAGAAAGAAAACCAGAGGAAAGGCAGCAAATGCCAAAGACCTGGTGGGTGGGTAGAAGCAGTCCTGGGACAAGACTCAGTCCTGAGACTGGGCTGTCCCCCACAGGTGTCTATCCTGTCATCCTTTGAGAGCCGCCTTATGAAGCTGGAGAACTCCATCATCCCTGTGCACAAGCAGACAGAGAACCTGCAGCGACTGCAGGAGAATGTTGAGAAGACTCTCTCCTGCCTGGACCATGTCATCAGCTACTACCATGTGGCCAGTGACACTGAGAAAATCATCAGGGAGGGGTGAGCTAGGGCCAGAGGCTCACATTGCTAATACCTCTTGGGCCAGCAACGCTAAGCTTTAGAAGAGAGGGTTTGAATATACTTGAGCCCGGAGTCCCCTGTATTAATTCTCTTCTCTTCCAAATACCATTCTCTTGGTCCTTCCTCTTCTTCTTCCATCTGCCCAGGCTGATGCAGCTCTTTTCCTTCACAGCCCCACAGGCAGGCTGGAGGAGTACCTGGGGAGCATGGCCAAGATTCAGAAGGCTGTGGAGTACTTCCAGGACAATAGCCCAGACAGCCCAGAGCTCAACAAAGTGGTGAGGGGCCAGTGGGCTACTGTGGGAGGTTTGGGAGACACCAGTCCCTGCCCTGGTCTCATGAGGGACACTGGACCGTTGACAGCCACTCCCCTCTGCTCCTCTCCCCAACCACGCAGCTTCTGCTAGTCACTTGTCTCTACTCTGTTTCTCCAGATTTGTCTATTCTGAGCTTCTCATATGAATGGAATCGTATAATATGTGACCTTTTGTGTCTGCCTTCTTTTACTTCATGTAATGTTTTGAAGGTTCGGGCACATGGTGGTGTGTGTCAGTTCTTCATTCGTGGTATGGCTGAGGAACGTTGAATTGTGTGGATGGACCACATTCGCCACTTGATGGATGCCTCACTTTTTGGCAGTTACAAATAATGTTGCTATGAACCCTCACGTATACTTTTGTGTGTGGACGGATGTTTTCTGTTCTCTTGTATGTTCTGGCTATCTGTTTCTTATTGGGTATATAATTTGCGAATGTTCTCTTTCATCCTGTGGGTTGTCCTTTCACTGCTTTGATGGTGTCATTTGTAGGACAAAAGTTTTTCATTTGACGTAGTTCCATTTATCTATTTTTTTTCTCTTGCAAACCCTTTTCTAACAAGAAGACAGGGTAATGGCCCATTGGGAAAATCATCGGCCAATATTTGTGAAGCATCTGTGTCTTGTAAAACTTTGAGTTTCACCTGTGAACATACAATTTGAGGGAACATGAGGCAAAGACATAAGCAGAGAGGGCTTCCTGGTGTTTCTTCTCTGGGTTAAAGGAAGTGAAGGCAGAGGAGGGGCCAGCTGGATGCTGAAGCAGCCGAACCCTCTCCCTTCCTTCCTCCCGTTGTCCCCGTAGAAGCTGCTGTTCGAGCGCGGAAAGGAGTCGCTGGAGTCCGAGTTCCGCAGCCTGATGACCAGGCACAGCAAGGTCGTGTCCCCTGTGCTCATCCTGGATCTGATCAGCGGTGAGGATGAGCTGGAGGTCCAGGAGGAGGTGCCGCTGGAGCACCTGCCCGAGGGAGTGCTCCAGGACGTGATCCGTATCTCCCGCTGGCTGGTGGAATATGGCCGCAACCAAGGTGAGAGGACCCAGGTGGCAGGGCCACACGGAGTGGGGTCTTCTCCCCGCTTTATTTCTTTAATCCACCTGGATTTTTTTTTTTTTTTCATAAAAAGAAGTTTGATAGGAAATGATATACAAGCAATAAATCTATAGCTTATGTGACTGTGCGAACATGTCCACAGCTCCTAAGCTGCACTTTAGGCGGGCCTTGGGCTCAGCAGGAGATTTTTAGGGAGAAAAGAGAGGCCAGTGGACAGCCTCCAGACCCCTGTGCTTCGGCCCATTTTTTACACTGGGGCTCCTTGCAACACCTTGGTTGGGAACTGCTGAAGTGTAGTGTTTCCTTGCCCATTTCATTTTTGGATTCTCCAGTTTTCCAGTATTGATAGAAAGTGCTGCAGGGAGCATACTTGTGTGGATTGCTTTCCTTATATAGGGAGTTCTTTGGGTGTTTTCTCAGAGATGCAGCTATCAGGTAGAAGTGTCCAAACAGATTTGTACCTTTCTGCCATTGGAAGCTCATCTCCAGGTAGGTGGGGCCAGTCCAAAGAGCCATCAACGGTCCTATGGCTCTTTTTTCTTCATTAATTTTATTTATCTTAGCCAGGGCTGTCGTGGTCCTTTTAAAAAAAATTTGCATATCATGAATGGCTAAAGATATAGTGTGTTTTCATTCACTGACATTTGTTATCTCTTTGCCTCCTATAAATTGCTCACATCCTTTGACCCCTCACCAAGGTGAATCTCGATGTTAATTTTATTTATTTATTTATTTCTAAAAAGATGTTATTTATTTATTTGAGAGAGAGAGGGTGTGCGCACGGTGGGGAGGGGCAGAGGGAGAGTCTTAAGTGGATTCCCTGCTGAGTGTGGAACCCGACGCGGGGCTTGATCTCACAGCCCATGAGATCATGACCTGAGCTGAAACCACGAGTTGGACGCTCAAGCAACTGAGCCACCCAGGTGCTTCCTAATTTTATATTTTTTATCTAAAAGAATTTTACTTTCAAAACTTAATTAGCAGTTCTATTGGGGGATATTTTCCCTTTTAAGATGGCTTAATTTGGGACCAGGCTATGTGGGTGGCTGGGAGCCATAGCAGATGCTAGGAACTAGTTAGCAAACTGAAATAGGCTCTACCACTGCTCGGCCCGCTGCATCTAGAGGGGAAAGAGAGGCAGGGACCCAGCTGCCACCACCCCCTCTCTCCTCAGATTTCATGAATGTCTACTATCAGATTCGCTCCAGCCAGCTAGACCGCTCCATCAAGGGCCTGAAGGAACATTTCCGGAAGAGCAGTTCTTCCTCTGGGGTTCCCTACTCCCCTGCTATCCCCAACAAGAGGAAAGACACGCCCACCAAGAAGCCCATCAAGAGGCCAGGTGAGCCCCCACTCATGCCCATTAAGCCCCACCCAGAAGGCTGTGTGGGACCTGCATGGCCTTTGGCCGTCCTGGGGTTAGCAGCGTCGGCCCCTTCAGAGCTTATCCTCCCAGTGGCCCCTGACTGTGGGTACAGAGGACAGAAAGCAGGTGTCTCCCCACCTAGCAAGTCCCCATCTATTGAAGCTCCATGCTCCGGGTGAAATGTCCTTGTGTGTCAGCCGCACCCTGGTAAGCCGCTGTCTCGAGCTGCCGAGAGATGCTGTCCTCAGCTGAAGGAGAGGCTAGGATGTTGCAGGGCAAGGGGCCGCCGGGAGCAGCACCTGGGAGAGAAAGCTCAAGAGCCAGGGGCTGCTTCCACCTTAGCCCACACTGCCGAGCTGTGGCTGCAGGGACGTGCCCGGTGTGGCCCGTGGGACCCACCCCTCGTGACAGCAGGCTGTGTGTAGAGTGTTTCTCGCCCTTGCCCCTCAGAGAGCACCTGCTCCTGCTCAGGCCTTTAATTGGGGTTTGGAGAAAGGGCAGCATAGAGGCTGCCCTCAGTGGCCCAAGCGAGCAGAGGACTGGTGGCCCCAGCAGGAGGTGTACCGCCTTCTCCCGTCCAGTGCAGATCTCCTGGCCGTCATCTAAAAACCTGCTCCTAACAGAGACTGTGCTGAGCCAGCCTGCTGGGCTGCAGCTGCCGGCACTCGGTCGGTCCGTCCCCGTGCCTCTGCGCGTTGGGCAGGGGCTGTCTCCCTCAGTGAGGCTGTGAGGCTGCCTGCCTTGGCTTGTCTGGGCTCTCTTCTCCATCTCTTCTCTGACAGGCCCACGGCGGGGTGGGCAGACCTGGTCTGCACTGCCCCCAGAGTGTTGGCTGGCCGTGGTGGGGCTCACAGTGGGCCTAGTCTGTTCTTGGCTTATGGGCCCTGGAGGAAGACTCAGGCTGCGAGGATCCCTGTGGTTGCTGCAGAGTTTCAAGATTGTCAGCAGCCAGGGGGTCGGGACTGATGTGGAAAACTAGGGAGCCAGGCCCCTGGGACATCCGCTCCTGGCTTGGAGGAGAGGAGCAGGGAGGCCTCAGTCGGTCAGTAATTTAATACCAATCTCGGCATCTCTGTGGTCACTGGGCACGTGATGGGCTTGGCGGCTGCCCGATCGGTGTCCTCGGTCTCCATCCATGCCAGCGTGCCGGCGAGGCTCCTCAAGGCCTGTGTGCGGGTCCATCTGCTGCGGGTTTGCTGTGGGGCAGGAATCTGATTTGCTCATTAGCAGGACCGCTCACTGAATGGGGAGAACACAGGGAGACAGATGCTGTGCCGGGGCCATGAACTTGGTCATTAGTAGCTGATTGTCACGTGGTCCAAACAGAAAGAAAGGAGGCACTCCAGACCTTGTCCCTTCTCCCCCAGCTTTTTTGGGGGGGGCTGCCAGAACCCAGGCAGCCTCACTGTGTTCAGAGACACGGCTGGGGGTAGGGGACACAGGAGTCTCCAGAGAAGATGGACCAGAGTTACGTGTGGGGGCCTCTTTCCCGCTCCTAGTGCATCTTATTAACAAGGCAGCTGGCCTCATCTGTTTTAAATGCTATTGTATTTCCCGCATTTTCTGCCCCGAGGTGTCTCATTCCCACAGAGGTGGCTGACCCCGGAAGCTGTAGGCACTGCGGTTTTGTTTTTGTTGATTTCACTTTTGATACTAACTGTTGTTTTTTTCCTCCATGCCGCGAGCATGCCGCCCCCCCCATCCCGCCACCATCTACCATCCTGCTTCCGTTAACCCCCAACCAAGCTTCTGAGTTTTCTCCGATTGCTTTGGGGGTTCAGGTGACTTTGGTGCACGGGGCCAGGTTGCCTCAGGGTCTCCAAGCCTTCTGTCTTGGGCACCGCTCTCCCAGGAAGCTCAGTCCTATCTCACCAACTCCCGGGCTCTGCTTTCCATCGACCTCCGTGTGTCCACGTCCCAGCACTGAGCATGCCCGGGAGCTCGGCCTCCTAGTGTTTCGGGCCGGGCCATGGGCCTCTCGGCCTCGGGTCCCCAGACTCCGCCAACCTGGCTGTGCCCTCTGGGTGTGAGAGCTTCGTCGCCGGCTCCTCCATCCTGAGCCTGGTCTATGCCGACTTAAATGCCACTCAGTAGTGTTTTTTATTTTTGGCTTCTCCTGATGGCTCTTTGCCCATCTCATCTCCTTCACCCACTGCATTTCCTAAAGAGAACTCAAATCCAGAACCATGAGGGTCAGGAGCAGAATCGGGAGCTCTGTGTGGGGCATGCCCCGTGCCTGTTCCTTCCTGCCCATCTGTAGCGCCTCCGGGGGTCCTGGAAGGGGCCTGCTGGAGAGATGGCATGTGGGCATGCTCACTGTTGGGGGGCTGGGTATGGGGCTCGGGGAGGGGGGCAGGTGGAGGCCTGCTGCTGTTTTCTCTCACTCATTTCCTAGGTCTTCTTGTCTCCTCTCTGTGTGGTTCTGGTGACAGGCACGATCCGTAAGGCTCAGAACCTTCTGAAACAATATTCCCAGCATGGTCTAGATGGGAAAAAGGGGGGCTCTAACCTCATTCCTCTGGAAGGTAATCACCCTGTGTTCTTCTCCTGTTCCCTCCTCCGCCACCATGTGTGCACTCTCGTGGCAGGGCAGAGCCTCCAAGCCCCCAGGAGGGCCACGGGAGAGTCCCTGGGAGGGGGCAGGGGTGGGGACAGCAGGTGCCTGGTGCCGCTCACTCCAGCTGGCACAGGGCAGGTGCGTGGCCTCGGCCTGGTCCTGTCTGGCTGATGGCAGCTCTGCCCTCCCTGAGGCTTCCTACTCCCTCCCTGTCTCTGTCCTTGTCTCCTATTTGAACTCAGAGAAAGTTCTTTGTTATGGGCAGCCCTTTCACGCTCAGACCAGCAGTGGCAGGACCAAGCTGGCCTAGGCCTCCGGGCCACCCCCACCTCCCCCAGCTTTAGAAAGGGGAGTGTGTGCCACGAGGGGGATGGGCAGCCTGTAGGCCATGTCCCTCCTTGCCTCCTGTCGGAGGAAGGACAGCCCTGCCCTGGTGGACCTGACCTTCCTTTCAAAGAATAACCCTGGGGAACCAAAGGAGGCTGTCTCGTTCACTCAGCAGTGACATTTCTCTAACTGCGAGTCTCCCCAAACATGGTGAGGTGGGTAAAGCCCCTGGGGCCGAGCATCAGACCCTCCGCAGCTGCCAGAAGCTCTCCAGAGCCTTCCTTGGTCGTCCCACAGGCTTTCTCTTGGCCTCGGGCTCAGAGAACCAGCTCTCAAGGACGGTCTTGGGCACTGCAAGTCAGGCTTGAAATGGCTGTTCCCAAGGTGGTCCGTGGCAGAGGAGGGGCTCAGAGCCCTCTCCGGTGCCCCTTCCCCTGCCTACCCCCATCTCACATCCCCTCCTGGAGATCGAGGGCTTCTTCCCTGTCCCCGAGGGGCAGCCCGCCCAGCCCCTGGATAAACGCTGCTTGTGTCTGTACGGCCGACGTCTCGCTAGGTCACGAGCATGATTTCCGAGTTAAGCACCTGTCCGAGGCCCTGAACGACAAGCACGGGCCGCTGGCTGGTGAGTACCGCAGCCCAGCCCGAGGGCAGCCACCACTGCCTTGGCCGCCGTCCCCGGAGGGCTCTGCTCTGAGGATGAGCCAGGCCTGTTTGCCTCTCTCTCTCAAGTCTCTCTTTTGGGCACTAGGTCTCCTTGCCTCTCTCCAGATGGGAGTGTATGCCTGGCTCTCGGGGCCTGGGCCAAGGGGAGAAGCTGCCGCTACTTGGAAGGTGGCTCCCTGGAGGGCAGGGAGCCCTGACATCTGACTCCAACAACAGCTCCGAAGCTCTGACTCGGAGCCCGTTCCTTTGCATGTGGGACCAGGTTGCCTATGGGCACTCCCTGCCCCAGCCTCCGCTAGTGGGACCCGGGTCTCCTGGGGCAGCTGACCAGCAGAAGCCCTCCCTTTCTGGGACTCATCGCCCCTTCTCAAAGTTTGACCCCATGCCAGCTAGCCTCCTAGCCACAGCCCACTGCCTTCTTAGACATTCCACGTCTGGCGGGGCTGAGAACTGCCTTCAGTGGCCTGGCATTTTCTCAGATGGGTGACCATGGTGCCTGCCTCTTTGAGGTGGGCACCCACCCGTGGCTGCCCTCTTTCTAGTACAATTCAGAATCCTCAGTCCTGGGGACAGGTACACCATAGCCAGGAAGCCGATTTAGGGCTCTTCCCTCTTCATCCCTTCATCCATCTCCCCACCACCTCTAGTACCTGATGCTCTGGGACATAAACACTGTCTGGCAGAGCTGAAAATGAAGCCAGGACAAAGGCTGGATTCAGCCCTGTTTTTTCTCTTCGAAGCAGTCGGGCCTGCTGGAATGCTCTCAGCTTTCTGCCAGAACAGTCCGCCTGGGCTACAGGCCAGGAGCTGGGGAGACCCATGCCCCCCCAGCAGGGAGAGCGGCTGTCCCCAGACCAGCAGCTCAGGGGCACCACTGTCCCCCCAGGGAGAGACGACACGCTGGACGTGGAGACCGACGCCTACATTCACTGCGTCAGTGCCTTCGTCAGGCTGGCCCAGAGCGAGTACCAGCTGCTGATGGACGTCATCCCTGAGCACCATCAGAAAAAGACCTTTGACTCCCTGATCCAGGTCCTGCCCCGCCCCACCCTGCTCCTGGGCCCCAACCAGATGCCCCCGCAAAAGCTGCGGCTGCAGAAGCTGGAGTTTGGGCCAGACCTCTTGGCCTGTAGCCTTCAACTGTAGCCACCCACCATCTCCACCATGTGTGTGCGGGGGGAGTGGGGGGTGCCGTCCGCTGCTGGGGCATGCTGGCTTCCCCCAGCCCCTCCAGCGGCCCTGACCGTCCCTGGGAGGCAGGTCTCACCGCTCTGCCCCCTCTGTGAGCCGCGTCCTTGCTCTGCTCTCTCAGGACGCGCTGGACGGGCTGATGCTCGAAGGGGAGAACATCGTGTCTGCTGCCCGGAAGGCCATCATCAGGCACGACTTCTCTGCCGTGCTCACCGTCTTCCCCATTCTGCGGCACCTCAAGCAGACCAAGCCTGAGTTTGACCAGGTGCTCCAGGTATGTGGGCGGGAAGGCCCTTGGGGACATGGAGGGGGGTACCGTGCTGCCTGGCCTGGCTTCTCCGCCCTCACACGTCTGCTCCGAAGCTGGATGGAAGCAGCTTCTGCAGGGCCCTGGGTGAGAGGACTCCCTCCCGGGGTGACAGAACAGGAGGGGAGGCAGTGAGGGGCAGGGGAGCGGCTGGTAGGGAGCGGGGTCCGCTCTGCAGCCGTGCGCTTCCTCAGGGGACGGCTGCCAACACCAAGAACAAGCTGCCCGGCCTCATCACCTCCATGGAGACCGTTGGAGCCAAGGCCCTGGAGGACTTTGCCGACAACATCAAGGTGCTCTCCCTCTCTCCGGGGCCACCTGCGGCCCTAGGAGCTGTGGGCAGGGCCACCAGGCACCTGCCTGGGGAGCTCCTGTGGAGGGCGGGCCGCCCAGAGGGGCTGCTAGTCTCCTGTCCGTACCCACTTGCCTCCCTTTCTTGCCCAGGGAGCTCCTGAGCCCCTAAGGGGTGACGCTCCTGCCCCATTTTCCTGTCCTGTCTCACTGGCCTGCGTGCCTGAGGGGTGCCCTGGCCCCTGTCGCCAGGAGGTGGCACCAGAGCAGACCGCCTGGGGCCCGGGCTGGGGCCAAGGCCTTGGGAGCAGGTTCAGGAACCTGCGCTGTTCTTTCCACAGAATGATCCGGACAAGGAATACAACATGCCCAAGGATGGCACCGTGCATGAGCTCACAAGCAACGTAGGTGCTGCCCCAGGTCGCCTGGGGAGGGGGAGAGGGCCTGGCCTGGCCCAGAGCCGGCATGCTGGTGGCAGGATGGGGGGCAAAGGACTTAGTGTCCCCAGTAGGGCAGGAAGCTTACAACCATTCTTTTCACGGGGCAGACCCCTGGCCCTGCACCCGCCTGGAATGGTCCAAGGGGGTGCATTTGGGAGGAGATGTGACCTTGAGGTCCTGCCCTTGACCTTCTTCCTGGACCTGTTTTTTCCCCACACAGGCCATCCTCTTCCTCCAGCAGCTCCTGGACTTCCAGGAGACGGCAGGGGCCATGCTGGCCTCCCAAGGTACTCGGCACCTGCCAGTGGGGCCCCCTACCCATCCCCCACTCCTCCCACTTGTCTGGAGACATGGGGCGACTGGCCACCTCTGGGAGAGATCCCCTCCTGCCCTGTGGAGTGGGGTTTGACTGTGCCTTTCCTGACCCGACCTCCCTCCCTTCTCGCTCCTTCTACCGTCCTCGCTCTGGAGAGTGGCACTCCCTGGTTCGAAGACGCCCTGCCTGCCTCGCCCCTCCTTCCGCATTTCTCCACCTGCTCTTGTGTCCGCCCGTCCTCCCGATTAGTCTCACACAGCTGACCGTCCCGTGGGCTGGCGTCTCAGGGCCAGCCTGGTGTCTCCCCGCTGACCGCTGCCCTGGCACTGGAGCTGGGGAGGTTGGCGTGGAAGGAGGTTGGCATTTCTGAGCACCGAGACCCAACCCAACTTGTTGGGGCCCCCGGGCCCTCCCCTCCCTCCAGTTTGGGGGCGAGGGAGCGACGAGCAGCCTCTGGCCTGCAGTTCTCCAGATCCCCACTTGGCTGCATGCTCCCTCACCTTCAGGGGTCCAGCCAGGGTGTGGCCTGCCATCTGTGTTCTGGCTGTCGCGGGGAGGGGTCTGCTTGACTCGGGGGACACGGTTTCTAACCTGTGTTTGCACTTTGCGTCTTTCTCCCTTCTTTGTCTCTCCCCCTTTCCCTCTGAGTGCACTGCCTTTCACTCCGTAGTTCTTGGGGACACATACAATATTCCTTTAGACCCCCGAGGTAAGCAGCAGGGCTCTGCAGCCCCATCCTACCCCTCTGAAACCCCATGGGTGAGGTTCCTTGGGGACGGAGGCATCTGGACAGACTCAGGACCTACTGGGGAGTGGGGGTCAGGGGGGACATGGGTCTTTGGGGTGCTCCCAACTCTCTCAGCTCCCTGCAGGGCCACTTTCTGTCCCTGAGCTTATCCAGGCGGCACCCTGAGTGCACCCTCCAGGCTAGCCCAGCACCTGCCTGCCCCCTCCTTCCCCATCCACCGCCGCCGCCTGGCTGCCTGCTTGTTCAGGGGAGCCCGGTAGAGGAGGTTGTGGGAAGTAGGGGAGAAGGGGGAGAGGCCATGGGGAGCCTACTCTAAGACCCTGCTGTTCACAAATGGGATAAGTGGGCCTCGTAGTAGTAGACAGCACCCAGCATGAGTCAGGGCTGGGGGGCAGGGGGTGTCCCACTCCTGTCCCGCCAGCCTTCCTGCTGATCACAGGCCAGCTCATTAACCTTGCCACCCATCACCATAGAGGGGCTTGCCCCGGGTTCCGGGAAGAGGCTGAGGGAGTGCTCCCTGCAGCAGGCAAGGAGCCCAGCAGCCCAGCAGCCCCCACCCCCTGCCCTGAGCGCCTCTGCATCCAGTCCACCTGAGGAGGGCTCAGGGGCCCCTCCCAGGGTTTCCAGAGCTGCTCCCGGGGCTGAGGGGAGGCCACAGGGGGTTCTGGCTGCTGCCACGGCTGCAGTAACAGGCCTTCTCTCCTCCCAGAGACCAGCTCTGCTGCCACCAGCTACAGCTCCGAGTTCAGCAAGCGCCTGCTGAGCACGTATATCTGTGAGTGCTGTCTAGCTGGCAGCCCCTGGCGCCCACCTCCCCTGCCTTTTCCTTTCCTCCCTTTGTGCCCTCCTGCTAGTCTTGGTCCAGTCCCGAGCCCCCTCCACGACCTTTGAAATTGTAACCTAACTTCCGGTTTAGGGGCTGAGCGGGGCTGGGCAGAGGGCTCCTGAGGCTTGTGGAGTCTGAAGTTAGGAGGGACAAGGACAAGGGTTGGAGTTGGTTCGAGGGCCATTGACTGGGTCGTTTTGGTCAGACTGCCCGTGCATGTAGCCACACCCTCCCTGTGCAGGTAAGGTCCTGGGCAACCTGCAGCTGAACCTCCTGAGCAAGTCCAAGGTGTATGAGGACCCGGCTCTGAGCGCCATCTTCCTGCACAACAACTACAACTACATCCTCAAGGCCTTGGAGAAGTGAGTGGCTCAGGTGTCTGCGTGCGCGCGGCTCCCACCTGCCCCGGTCCGCCCACCCACCCTTCCGGGGCCGCCTGTGCCCTCTGCCTGGCCAGGCGGGGAGAGCAGCGCTTTACCCCTTGGAGTCCCAGGACCTGGGGCAGTTTAGGGCAGGCCCCACGGGTGCTGCTGCGGAGACCAGCAACCTTTGGGCCCCAAGAGCCAGTTCGATCCTCTGCTCCCTCCCTACCCCCCCCTCCCCAGGTCTGAGCTGATCCAGCTGGTGGCCGTGACCCAGAAGACTGCTGAGCGCTCCTACCGGGAGCACATTGAGCAGCAGATCCAGACCTACCAGCGCAGGTGGGCCCCGCCACGCCCTCCCCTCACCCCCAGGCTGTATCCTTCACTCACTCTTCCTGTCTGAGCTGCAGAGTGGGGTCAGTAATGGGGAAGTGCTCCCCTGTGGACCTGGCCCTCCACTTGCTGTTTAACCACACCCACAGGGTGGAGAGGGACCACCCGCCCCTAGCACCACCTGCTCCCTGGGGGCTGCTCTGGCCAGCATTTCCAGAGGGTGCGGTGCCTAGGGTGCGGGCGAAGAAGAATGGGAAGGCTGCCTGACAGAGGTGTGGGGACGTGAGGCCAAGCGAAGAGCAAGGTTGCAAGAGTACTTGAACTTGCTGAACCTCACTCTGCCGTGCTCCCACTGCTCCTCATCCTCGTTTCTCCTTGGTTTGTGTGTCTCCCTTTGTGTATGTCTCCTGGGAGTGGTCTCCCTCCTCCTTGCTTTGTCTGTCCTCTGCTCCCTCCTTTCTTTCTCATCTGCTTCTTGGTATTTACTCTCCAGGAGATCGATGTGAAGTGTAGCTGCTAGTATTTGTTCAATTTATTGAATTCTGTTTCCTGTTCTTAATTTTAAAAGCCAGCAGCTTGAACATTTTATTTTCCCAAGGAAAAATCTCAGCTGTGCTCTGCTTAGTTGTGACCCAAATCCATTGCCGACCTCCCCCTCCCCTAGTAGATCAAGAGATTTAAAAAACAAAACAAACCAGCCCCTGGGAAGCAGTCCCTCCTCTACCTTCTGCCTCTCTCCCCACCTGGCAGCTGGTTAAAGGTGACTGACTACATCGCTGAGAAGAATCTACCTGTATTCCAACCAGGAGTCAAGGTGGGCGAAAGGCCTGGTCTGGGAAGGGTGTCTAGCAGATGTGATACTTTTTGTCACATTTCTGGGGGAAAATGGACAAGCATCCCACTGGGATGAGCGAAGGATGCCTGTGGCCACAGGGCAGCAGGAGAAAGGGCTGGGCTCAGGTGTTTGGGGAGGAGCCAGTGGCCGGGCAGTTCTGCTCTGAGGAACACTTTCTCGGCCTTCTCCCACCACCCCCAGCTCAGGGACAAGGAGCGGCAGATGATCAAGGAGCGGTTCAAGGTGAGTTGGGGTCCCCTCCCCTCCACTGCTCCTTGCTGCTGTTACAGGGACATGGGCCCAGAGTCTTTGTCTTTGGGTCACTTCTTTTTCCACCTTTTTTGGCGGCCAGGGTTTCAATGATGGCCTTGAAGAATTGTGCAAGATCCAGAAGGCCTGGGCTATTCCTGACATGGAACAGAGAGACAAGATTCGCCAAGCTCAGAAGAACATTGTCAGGGAGACCTACGGGGCCTTTCTGCACAGGTGAGCACTCTGTCTCCACCTCCCCAGCCCTGTGCCCCCCACTTCCCCTGCTGGGTCTCTGCTCTGCTCTTCAAGAAAACCCAGAGGGTCGTGTACGTGTGGGTGGCAGACCTGTGCCCTGGGCTCTGCTGTGGGGCCGGACTGGGACATGACTCAGGGGCACCCTGTCAGGAGTGTCTGAGGCTGAGGTGGAGCTGGGGGGCCGCCAGCCTGCCCCTGACCTCAGCACCTGGTCAGGTATGGCAGCGTACCCTTCACCAAGAACCCGGAGAAGTACATCAAGTACCGCGTGGAACAGGTGGGCGACATGATCGATCGCCTCTTTGACACGTCTGCCTGAGCCTGCTGCTGTCCCTGCCTGGTTCTGCCAGATCAGCCGTATTATTGGACAGATAAATCAGTGTTAACTTGCCTCTGGGCCTGGTGAGTTTGACATCCTTTGGGACAGGGACCTTTTTCCACCCCTTCTCCCAGAGCCCAGAGCCCTGTCCCCGAGCCCTTGAGTCCTGGTCTGCATTTCTTCCTGGAGCTCCCCCAGACCCGCACTGTACCAGAATACCGGGGTTCCTTCCCACCTTAGGTCTCATGAGCCTGAGCCTGCTTGGGCCACGTAATGGGTTCCAGACAGGAAAGGACAGAGAGGAAAGACAAAGGGCTTGTGCCCTCAGCTCCCTCATGTGTACAAGAGCGGGAGGGTAAACAGCCCACCTCCGGCCCGGTTCAGAGCTGGGGGTGGAGAAAGCCCCCTCTAGCCCAGAAACGTGGGCAGGGCCCAGAGGGGCAGGCCACAGTACAGCCAGAGGGCATGGAGAAAAAGCAAGCAGGATTGACCCGCTCATGGATAGTGTGGAAAATGTATTCCCTATCACCCACGGTCCTGAAAATCGGGGGTGTTCCACCTCCCAGGCATCCCCTACATGGCTGGAGCAGGAGTGCCCTCTCCCCGCGCCCTCTGGGGTCCAGCACTCTGCAAAAGGAGTTCTGAGAAGCTCTGGCCACCCTGTGTGGCCTGACCCAGGCTTCTGTCTCCTGGGGCCCGGTGCTCCCGGGCCTGAGGCCGAGCAGCAGTAGTCGCAGAAATGGGGACCAGATGACTGGTGCACAGTGGTGGTGACAAGTTCAGGAGCACAGTGGGGGTTGGGTGCAAAGTGGCAGCCCCACCTACTTAGGACAAGAACGAATAGCTGAGCTCAGCGAAGACAGACCCTTGAGGCGCAGGCGCAAGGCACCAGGGTGATGGGTTTATTTCATGCTCTGCTTGCCTGCTATCAGAAGGGAGAACTCAGAGTGGCCTAGGATCCTCTGGGCTTAGGGAAGAGAGTCGTCCTCCCTCCTCCTCTCTGCAGAGACCCTGTCATGGCCCTCCCTCTGCAGCCCCGGGCCCGGCCCTGTCACAGCCTGGGCTGCCCGCCGTGGGGTTTGACCTTGCCAGGGCCTGGGTCAGACTTGCATGTTGCCCACATCCCGAGTCCAATGAAGAAGAATTGGCTACACACTACCCCCACCACATACACCAGGAAGAAAATGTGGTCAGCAGCCTCAGCCCAGCTCCTTCTTGACCCCTTCACTCCGGGAGCTTCTGGTGGGGGAGGAGGCAGGCAGTGTTTCACGGCTCACCCAGCATGTTGGCCCAGAGTGGCAGGGGGGGCGAGCCCCGGGGGCTGTGAGCCTGTATCTCTCCCTCCCTTAGATTTACAACCCGTGAATGTTGGGGTCTGGCCCACTCCAGGCCATCTTGAGCGAAGAAGCACCCTTATACAGAGGCTCCGAGAGGCATAGTGTTATCTTGGGGAGTTTGAAGTCACCTGGGCCCTTAGGGAAGCTACCCTTGCTCTCTGCTCCATACCTGCGTCTTCCAAGGACAGACATGTTGGAGCCCAGGGGCAGTGGAGCCGGCCGACGGAATGCATGGAGCCCCTAACCAGCCTGGTGACCCTCAGCCCTACATGGGCAGCCCTATCGAACCTGCTCCTGGCCTTATTCCTCCCTCTACCCCGGCTCCAGGAAGGGGCCCCTGCCCACCTTCAGGATGTGGCCCTGGGTCCCCAGGATCCTGCTCCTCCCCTCTCGGGGCTGGGCTGGGGCTGCTCTCGGCGCTGAGGTTGCCCCAGGCCGGCAGGCCGGCAGCGCGGCCAGCAGCACGGTCTCCATGGTGCTGACGGACAGCAAGAGCAGCAGCCCCGTGAAGTAGTAAACTGGGGGCGGGAGGGGGTGGGGAGGTCAGGGCCAGGTCTGAGCAGAGCACCCCCCCCCCCCGGGGCCAGGTGAGGGGCGCAGGACTTACTGAGCAGCGGGTTGCAGGAGGAGGAGCTGGGCAGGGCCTGCACCAGGGAAGAGTGGAAGACAAAGTAGCCCAGCAGCAGGGTCACCTTGTAGGCCATGCGTTCGGTGGCCCTGAGGGGCAGCAGCCCCCCGCACATGTCAGCCAGCAGCAGCGCCTCCCCAGGTACCAGCAGAGCTATGATGGCCTTCAGCGCTGTGTTCTGCAGGCGCAACTGGAAAGAAAGTCAGGGCTTTGTGGGGGGGTGCGTGGGGGGCTGGGCAGCTGAAAGGTGGCACCATGGCCTCTGACCACAAGTTTCACGCCCCCATCAGCCCTTGTCAGCCACGTTCCAACTCACCGTCACCTGGAAGCAGGGCACCAGCTGCTGGGGTGGGACTTGGGTCTTCAAATCCCGAACTACGTATTCCCTCTTGACACTCACGATCTCGTTCACTGCGCGGGCCCGGAACTCCAGCTCTAGCACTGGAAGGGGGGCAGGGGAGAGTGGGGAAGTAGGAAGGAGGTGCCCCTGGCCCTGACTCTCTCGGGAGTATGCGGCAGGGACAAGCCGGCATCCAGGGCTGATGGAGACTTCTGATGGTGGCTGGGGGCAGACTGGGAGGTGAACGCGCTCTGTGCACGGGCTGGGCAACACCCCACGTTCTCTCCAGCCAGGGGAAGGGCCTTCTCAGATTCAGAGGTGAATTTTCATTGTAAAACTAAATGCACTGGGCCCCACTTCTTGGAGGGGGACGTGGTCTGGATTCATCACCCAGGATATCCTCTCTCACCTGTAATATTAGCCTCAGGGCGGGCAGCAGCTTTAGTATTTCCCAGGGGGGAGGGGTGTGAGGCAAGGGTGGGGGTTCTGGGGCAAGCTGGACATCACCCGTGGGTCTGTGGGGTATTTACTGGGTGGCTGCAGCAACTTTGGCCTCTAGGCTTGACAAAAGCAGCCCAGACACTGCAGTTTGGACCTGGCTGTTGAGGGCAGCTGCAGGGGGCGGGGGGGGGGGGGGGGGGGCGGAGCGGCACGGAGTGGGGGATATTTAGGAGGTGCACATGAGAAGCAGGCTCTGCTCTAGGATCTCTTCAGCTCCCCTAAGCCTGGGGTGGACTGGTCTGAACAGGCTGGCTGCCCCCGTGTCAGATGTCCGCTGACATGGTTCCAGAGGCTCCCCCTCCCCGACCCCACCCCCCACCCCCCAGCTCCTGTCCAGTCAGCACCAGTGTTGCTGAGAGCATAGAAGCTGAGGCTGCAGTCGCTCTGGTCCCTGGGGAAGTGGAGGAGCTCAAAGTCACAGTTGGTCTCCGTGGTGAGGGCCAGGTACAGGTCGACGTGGCCGTCGGGGTCCACTCGGGCCCGCGGGCTCTGGTCCTGCCAGTCCACCCAGAGCCTGTTGGTGGAGGAAGACAGCACAGCAGGAGGCTCGGCCGCTTCTCAGAAGGGGGAGGTGGGGGAGACCCCAGCCTAGCCCGGCTGCCCTCTCCCGCCATCCCGGTTCCAGAAGGGTGAGGGGGACACGAGGCAGTGGGATGTGCCTGTGGTCTGGCAGGGCCACCGGGGAGGGGGACAATCACTAAGGAGGGCCTCCTGGCACAAGAACTCTCGCCTCACTTACGCCTCCTGAATAGTGAGTCCCGGAGTCCAGAGTGAGTCCCAGGGCAGTGTGACTGCATGCTGCGGGTGGACACTTGTGTTCCAGGCCAGACGAGTGTCCAGCCAGGACTGGCAACAAAAAGAAGCTACTAAGCCTACCGCTCCCATATATATGCAAGCCACTTGGCTTGGCAGTTTCACGAAGACCGGTACTTCTGAGCTGGATGAAGAGAAGTTTCTCCCATCCCCCCTTTCCCGCCCCCCGGGCTCTCACCAGCTGAAGCAGCAGCATGGAGGACAGTGTGTACCGCAGGATGTCCTGAGGAAGGGGGCAGTGTGTCACCCGGGGGTGGGCGCTACGGGACAAAAGGCAGGAGCCCCCACCACTGGCTGGGGCTGTCTTGGCCCATCCCCGGCTCAGCACCTGGGCCCTATTCCCTCCGTGGCTGGAGAACACTTACCACGTTAAATACATTGGACACAAACACCTGGACATCCACGAGCAGGGGTGCGCTCCCATTGTTCGGAATCTGGATGGTTTCCTGAACCACCTGGGGCCAGTTGAAGTCCAAGAAGGATGGCCAGGCTGAAGGATGGAGGTCAAGGTCATTTGGGTGGGTGCCCTGGGGTCCAAATCCTAAAGCCTAACGACTTTACACTCTCCACCTACCAACTGTTGGCGAGCGAAATCCACGCCCCTGGACCAAGGGCCCGGTGGTGCCGAGCCTGAGGAAGGCCAAATGGAGCAGCAGGGGCTGCAGGGCCATCATCAGGGGCTGCATGGAAGGCTGGATGGAGCAGCAGAGCCTAAACTGCAACCTCAGTTTCAGTTGCTTCTCTGGGGGACTGGGCAGTTAGAGGCAGGTGCTCTGTGCAAGGGCTCTGGGGCCTTAGAGCTGGCATCCCACCCCAGGGTTCTGCAAACACCTGAAGACAAAGCACAGGACCCAGCCCCGCCCACCCTGCACCTGTCTAGGCTTCCCTGTCCCGCTCCATTTCCACCACCTGGAAGTTGCCCCGTTCAAAGACTGCCAAGCGGACCAGGTAGGCCCACGCCCCCCCCCCCCCCCCCGCCCCAATACACACACCTTTCCCCAACTCCATCCTTCCGATCTGGGCAGATGCCATAGGCCTTCCTGTGTTTCTGCAGCGGGTGCTTGCCCGGTTAAGTACTCAAGCCCTTGCCAAAGTGCTCTGCACTCAACATCGTGAGATCCATAAGCCCTTGAGAGTTTTCCTGCATCTCTTCAAACACTGAACTGATTCCATGTAAAAAGCCTGGAAAGGGTCAAGAACTCCAGGAGTTGGGCAAACCCGGGGCAGGGTAGAGGCTAGCTCATGAGCAGAGCTGTAGCATTCCTGCTCCAATACCAGATTCTCAGCCTGCTCCAGCCCAGCGGTGCCTTAGAGCTGCTCCTAGGTGCCCTGGAGGAGGACTGGTGGGGGTGAGGGGCGCCTTTCCTAGCCCAGCAGAAATGGAGACCTGACCCCAGACAGCTGTAGTGAGGGAAGGAAACCCCAAGGCTAAAAGTGGGTGGGCACGGATTGGTCTGCAGACACTTAGAAGGGGCCCCAGAGAGCTGGGAGCGGGGAGGGACCCGCCACTCGCTGGCGCGCGAACGTTACTAGGAACACACGTGGTGTCTGCGCCTGGCCATCGACCCACTTATCGAGTGGGCTTAAACGCTCCGCCTGCCTTTGTCGCAGGGATAGGTGGCTACTGGTTTGCTGATCTATATATACCCGATGCCTCTGGATGGCCACCTGCAGGGAACCTTGGTCGTCCTGCTCTTCCCCATCTCAGGGATTTCCAGGGGAACTTTAACTTGGCTGCCTTCGGTGTGGGCCACCCTCTTTCCCTGTGGATCAGCAAAGCACCTTGCACCCATCCACCCAGAGGCTTCAGACCACGGAACTTCCTAACCATGAGATATGCCGAGACACAGCGCGTGATTGCGCGTGAAAAGGTTTGGTATTTTATTAACAGATGAAATTCCCTCCCCGATCCCCCGACCTCTGACTCCAATCCTTTAACACCAAAAGCATACTCGCTAAGTGTCCTCAGGTCGCATTAACTGTCGGGATGCCACTGGGGGCATTTTGGTCCCGCCAGGACGGGCCGGGTACCAGGCTCAAGGCCGGGCTGCCGAGTGTCGCCAGCACAGGAGCGGAGGTCCCGGCCGCCTCGCTCACGTGCGTCACGTCGGTGGACTCGCGCTCCAGCACGCTGCTGCCGCGGGTGCCCGGCGCCGAGATGCACACGCGGCCTGAGGCTCTACGTGGGGCACGGCGTAGCAGACCCGCGCAGATCTTGCGGAAGCCCTTGCGGAAGTGCTTAGAGACCAGCGCGTAGACGATGGGGTTGACACAGGAGTTGGCGTAGGAGACCAGGTGCGAGAGGATGCGCAGCGCGTAGGTGGCGGGCGTCAGCGGGAAGCGGCCGAACCACACGCAGAGGATAAGCGCGTGGTGAGGCATCCAACAGAGGCAGAAGAGCGCAGCCACGATGATGATCATGCGCGTCACCTTGCGCTTGGCGCGCCGGGCGCTGGAGCCGGCGGCCACCGGGTCAACGGTGCGCCAGAGGTGGAGCAGGGTGCGCGCGTAGGTCAGGCCGAGCACCAGCATGGGCAGCAGGTAGCTGAAGACAAAGGTGCAGAGGTCCATGGCGCGGCGACGAGGCGCGCTCCACGCCGGGTGGCACACAGTCAGGTTGGCCAACTGCGACTGGCGGTAGTAACTCAGGTAGGGTCCGGAGAAGAGCAGCGACAGCCCCCAGATGAGCCCGATGGCAGCCAGCGCGTTGCGAGGCGTGCGCAGCTCGCGGGAGCGCAGCGGGTAGCGGATGGCCAGGTACCTGTGGGTCAGGCCAGGAAGGGAGACGGGTGAACAGGTGGATTCGCGGGGGTAGGGCCAGACCCTTACACCTCGAACCCCTCACCCTCTCTCGAGGAAGGTCCCTAGCACACGGTGGCACCGCACTCGCCGGGAGCAGTCCAGACATTCTCAGCTGCTTTGAGATGTGGGGCGGGACCGCAGCAGGAAAGGCGCGCGTGCAGGCCACTCATCTGCTCTTCCCGGGACTATGGCCACAGTCACACTCCACCCGGGAAGGCACCCCAAGGCTGAACCGGCTTTGGGGCTCCGGGAGGCTGTGATTACCCACCAGTGACGGTGCCGGAGAGGTAGGACCCAGGCGCCTTGAGGCCCTAGCAGACAGCCTAGAGACACCGGAAGGTCCCGCGAGGGAATTCCTTAGAGAAGCCGACGCTCTATGGGTCTCACCAGCGCTCTTGGACACCAAACACTCCCGGCTCAGTGGAACTGGGAGGTACATGGGGGAGGTGGCCTCATCTCGCTGCCTGTCCAGGGAAGGTCAGGAGGATGTGGGGGTAGAGGGGGCAGGGGAGATACTGGAGTCGGACCCAGATTTCCTGCCCAGGAATCATCCAGGTGTCCTTCCAAGCTCCAGCGGGGAGGATAGAGGAGACCCTCCGGCGTTCTCCTCTCTCTGGGCCTGGAGGTGGGGGGTGAGGGGCGGGGGTTGGGTCTAGGGACCCTCGGGCGTGTTCGCTTGAACTCTGGCCTGGGCCCTTGCTTAGGACCCAAATTCCGCAGTCCGGGCCGGAGTCGACTGCGCCGAGCAAACCGTGGCTTCGAGGCTAGCGAGGTGGAGGCGCCTACGTTTGACGCCAGGAGACAGACCGTTGGCTCCACGCACACGATTACTGGATGGGGAGACTCTGAACAAGTCACTTCCGAACTCAATCTCATCTGTAAATTGGGCACAGTATTCCCTCCCGTCCCAGCTTCACAGAAGCACTGAGCTCAAGCGAGAGGAAGCACGCAAAAACGCAGCGGGCTCGGAAACGCCGCGCTTCGCCAGGCGCCGGCGGCGCTGGAGAGCCGAGGTCTGTAGCGTGGAGCCGCGAGGACGCACCTAACGGAGGGACACCGCTCTCCCCTCTTCTTATTCCCCCGTCCTTCTCCACTCCAGCTTGCCTTTCACTCTCTCCCGGTCCCTTTGCCTTCTTAGTGTCCTTTTCTACTCTCCGCGCGCCCCTCCTCGAGCCTGGCGTCCCGCTCTCTTCTTCAGCCCCCACCTGGGTGCCTGACCCCCGGGGCCGCCGGCGCTCTCCCTCACCTGTCCAGGGAGACGGCGGCCAGCGTGAAGCTGCTGGCGTACATGGTGAGGAAGATGAGGAAGTGCACGGCCTTGCAGAGCAGCGAGCCGAACACCCAGCCGTCCAGGGTGTAGATGGTGGCCTGGAAGGGCACGCAGCACACGATGAAACACAGGTCGGCCACGCCCAGGTTGAGGATGAACAAATTGGTGGTGCTGACCGCCTGGCCGCCGCGCAGCAGCACGGCCAGCACCAGCGCGTTGCCCACGGTGCCCACCAAGAAGATGAGCGCGAACAGCATGGGCACGATAACGGCCTCGGGCTGCCAGCTGTCCCCGCCGCCCGCCTCACTCGCGTCCTCGGCCCCGGGGCCACCCGAGCCGTTCATGGCGCCCCCCGAACCCGAGGCTGCCCGGGCTCCCGCCGCCGTCTGGGTTCTGGCGAGCGCGCAGCTCCCGCGGCTCCAGCCGCGGCAGCGCCCAGCGCGAGTCGCGGGAGCTGCGGGCGGAGCGAGTCTCGCCTGGCTGGGGCGGGAGGTGGGGGTGCGCCGGGGTCAGGGGGAGGAGCGAGCAGCCGGAGGGGTGGGGTGGGCCCCGCGGCCGGCGGCCGCGCGGGGGGCAGGGCTGTGGGGTGGCCCACCCCGGGGACAGGGGCCGCGCCTGGTGCCCGCTCCCCCGCCCGCCGGCGTCGTCGACGCGCTCCAGCACCCGGAGCTGGTCTGTGCCGCGCTGTGCGGCGAACGCGGGAGTGGTGGAGGGACCGACCCCTGGGGCCTGAGTGTGCGCCGCCGAGCCCGGAGCGCCCGCCTGGGACCACGCACACCTCTCCCGCAGCCTGGCCGGCGCGCCGGGCCTCCCGGAGCTGGCTTGGGGGGCGTCCTCGGAAGATTCCCGCGCGGCCCCTAAGGGGTGGCGGGGAGGTGACAAGGGGTGGAGGTGGACGGAGGGGCCGCGGCTTTCCTCAGCTGGCGAGGTGGACGGCACTGCCGCGTGCTGCGCGCCTCTTCTGTGTGCCAGTCGCTGTCCTTGGCGTTGGGCCTCCGTTCCTTCAGTACCGTGGGATCATAGTACTTTCTGGGGGGGGTCTTGGTGGGCATGGATGAGATGTGTGGCCTGAAGCCAGTTAATCGAATCTCAGTGATTCAGATTCCTGTCTCCTCGCCCTAGTCCGATATCCAAAAAGGGAAAACATTAAGGAAATAGCAGAGTCCCAGGAGCATTTTCCTGCATGGCCAGGAGGGTGTCTAGGTTGCAATAAAACTTAAATAATTGTTTCTAATTTTGACAAATTAAGCATCAAGCGCCTGTAACTCGGAATCGTTGCTGTTTCTATAGAATGACCCACATGCCCGCTCCCGGTTCACTGGTTCTGAAAATCACCACCTTCTGCCACTGTAGCTTGATCTCTGCTTCACCTTTCCCTGCCCTGTTCATTGGGTCCCAGTGTGGAACATTCTTGTTCCTCTCCACTCCCCACCCCCCATCCCAGGATTTCAGCCCTGCAGCCCTACTCTTCTTATTCCTTTGGTCAGGGAAACCTTATCCACACCCCTGCCCTGCCTGCCTGCCTATTCACCGAATAGAAAGATAACAGCAGTTCATATTTATGAGATGCTTGCCATTCATTTGTTCAGTAAGCATTCGTTAAGCACCCACCCCTTTCCAGACATTGTTCTGGGTCCTTAGGATATACCAGTGAGCTCTAGGAAGATCAAGGCTCTCCGTGAACTTCCCTTTAGCAGAGGAGACAGACAATAAACATAACTCAAGTAAGTAATTAACCTATTACAAATTGATAAATACTTGCAGGAAAAATATATCAGGGTAAGGGAACTGGGAGTACCGTGGTAGTGGTGATGGTGCAATTTATTTTTTTTAAGATTTTATTTATTTATTAGAGAGAGAGACAGAGAGAGCACAAGCAGGGGAAGCTGCAGGCAGAGTAGGCAGAGGGAGAAGCAGGCTCCCCGCTGAGCAGGGAGCCTGATGCAGGACTCAATCCCAGGACCCTGGGATCATGACCTGAACCGAAAGCAGACATTTAACCGACTGAGCCACCCAGGCACCCGTGATGGTGCAATTTAAAATAAGGTGGCCAGAGGCACTGGGGTAGCTCAGTCGGTTGAGCATCTGACACTTGATTTCAGCTTAGGCCTTGATATAAGGGTGGTGAGTTCAAACCCACACTGGGCTCCATACTGGCCATTGAGCCTACTTTAAAATAAAATTAAATTAATAAAATAATAAAATAAAATAAATAAAATAAACAAAATAAAAAAGGGTGGCCAGGCAGATCTCATTAGGAAGGCGATATTTGAACAAAGACTTGAAGGAGATGAGGGACCTAGAGTAGAAGATATTTAGGGGAAGAGCAATCCAGAGAGAGCAGTCAGTGCAAAGATCCCAAAGCAGGAGTGTGCCTGTGTCCCTAAATAAGGAAGCTCCTATGGCTTGAGTTGATGAATAAGGAAATTGGCAGGAGAAGAGGTGACAGGCATGATATGTACAGATTTTTCCATTGCAAGGAATGTGGCTTCTAGTCTGAGTGAAATGAAGAGCCACTGCAGAGTTTTGACTAGAGGACTAACACCATCTGACTTGCTTTCTAAAAAAAAAAAAAATCTTTAGTGAAATATAATTCCCATATCATACAATTTACCCAATGAAAGGGTGCATTTGGTTTTTAATATATTCACAGAGTTATGCAGCCATCACCATAACCAATTTTATTTTATTTTTTAAATATTTTATTTATTCATTTGACACATATATAGAGAGAGAGATAGTGAGAGAGCACAAGCAGGGGGAGCTGCAGGCAGAGGGAGAAGCAGGCTCCCTGCTGAGCAGGGAGCCTGATGCAGGACTGGATCCCAGGACCCTGGGATCATGACCTGAGCCGAAGGCAGATGCTAATGACCGAGCACCCCAGGCGCCCCAGTACTTCATTGCTTTTTATGGCCAAATAATATTCCATTTTATGGTTATACCAATTCTGTTTATCCATTCATTTGTTGATGAACATTTGGGAGACTTTTTTTTTTAAGATTTTATTTACTTTTTTTTTTTTTTTTTTACAGATTTTATTTGTCAGAGAGCACAAGCAGGGGGAGCAGCCGGCAGAGGGAGAAACAGGCTCCCCGGGGAGCAAAGAGCTATTTTATTTTTTTTAGTTGTCTCTACACCCAACATGGGGCTTGAACCCACAGCTCCAAGATCAAGAGTCTCACACTCCACTGACTGAGCCAGCCAGGTGCCCTGAGCCTTATTTCAGATTTATTTTTAATTGTGCTAAAATACACAAAATATACAACTTACCATCTCGGACATTTTAAAGTCTACGACCCAGTAATATTAAGTATATGCAAAGGCGCCTGTGGGGCTCAGTCGGTTGAGTGTCCAACTCTTGGTTTTGGCTCAGGTCATGATCTCGGGGTCGTGGGACTGAGCCTTCTGTCCGGCTCCGCACTCTGCAGGGAATCTGCTGGAGATCTCTCTCTCTCCCTCTGCCCTCCCCCTGCTTGCACTCTCTCTCTATAAATAAATAAATAAATAAATAAATAAATAAATAAATAAATAAAATAAAGTATATTCACATTGTTGTTCAACCAATCTCCAGGACTCTTTAATCCTGCAAAATTGAAACTCTGTATCCATTAAACAATAATGAATATTTCCCATTTCTCCTGCCTCCAGCTCCTGGCAACCACCATCGTACTTTCTATAAATCTGACTACAGTCGATACCTCATACAAATGGAATCATACCATACTAGTCTTTTTGTGACGGGCTTACTTAATGTAGCACAATATTTTCAAGCTTCAGCCATGTTGGAGCTTGTGTCAGAATTTCCTTCCTTTTTAAGGCTTAATATTCAGGGGTGCCTGGGTGGCTCAGTCGGTTAAGCAGCTGCCTTCGGCTCAGGTCATGATCCCAGGGTCCTGGGATTGAGCCCTGCGTCAGGCTCCCTGCTCAGCAGAGAGCCTGCTTTTCCCTTTCCCTTTGCCTGCCACTCTGCCTACTTGTGCTCTCTCTCTGTCAAATAAATAAATTAAAAAAAATCTTAAAACTTAATATTATTCCACTGTATGGATATGCCATTTTCTGTTTATCCCTTGAGGGCCACTGGGTTGCTTCTATCTGTTGGTTACTGGGAATAATGCTTCTATGAATGTGAATGTACAAATACCTCTTGGAGACCCTGCTTTCAGTTCTTGTGGATATAAACCCAGAAATGGAATTGGCAGATCAAATCATAATTCTTCAATTTTCCAAAGAACAGTCATATTGTTTTTCACAGTGGCTGCGCCATTTTACATTTGCACCAAAAGCACACCAAGGTTCCGATTTCTCCATATCCTCACCAATACATATTATTTTTTTAAGCAATAAAATTACTTTCTTTTTTTCTATTCTGTTCTTATTCTTTTTCTTCTCCCTCTCCCTCTGCCCCTCCCCCTACTTGTGGGCTCTCTCTCTCCCAAATAAATAAAATCTTTAAAAAAAATAGTAACCATCCAAAAAAAAAAAATAGTAACCATCCAAAAATAAATAAAAAATATAGTAGTCATCCTAATGGGTGTGAAAGTTCATTGTGGCTTTGATGTGCATTTCCCTAATGATTAGTGATACTGAGTAGAGACTTTCAATTGCCTCATTTCTTTTTTTTTTAAAGATTTTATTTATTTGAGAGAGAAAGGGGGCCTGCACAGGCGTGAACACATGAGGGGGGGGGGGGGGGGGGGGGGGGGGCAGAGGGAGAGGGAGAAGCTGACTTCCTGCTGAGTGAGGACTCCATCTCTGACCCTGGCAGATCCCAGGACCCTGAGATCATGACCTGAGCTTAAGGCAGACACTTAACCGACTGAGCCACCAGGTGCCCTTAAATTGCTTCATTTCATCTTCATAAAAACCGTCTTAATTGGTTATCCCCATTTCACAGAGAAGGGAAAGGGTTTAGAGCGAGACTAAGTTCTTCGCCCAACTTCTCCCAACCAGTAAGAGGGGAGCCAGGATTGGAGAAACAGGACTCAGACTCCAGAGCCCACGGTGCCGTATTGCAGAGGAAATCTTCAGCCTCCCTCGCCTCAGCACTTCTCCCTCCTGAACTGCTGGACTGCTCGCTCCAAAGTCCAGAGACATACGTCCCTAGCAGTCCCAGAAGTTCCTACACCGGCTCTCAGCTTGCTGGCCCCCGACCCCGCCAGCGATTCCTCTGGCCATGGCTTTCTCAGGGTGGGCCCCAGAGGACGGCGCAGAGGCGACTCCCTCACAGGTGGAGTGCTTCATGAGGGTGGCGTGGGTACCGCATCTCCCGAGTATCCAGGGAGGTAGACACCCCGAATCCCAAAGTCCTTAGCCAACCACCCCGCCCTCTGTGCTTGGGACGTGAGCCGGATCCCCCGTGCAAGGATGCAGGAGGTGGGGGGGGTGCATCTCCGAGTCCTGCGCCCTCGGTGGACCAGAGGAGGGGTTGCCCCGGAAAGACCTCACTAGCTCCGGTCTCCCCGCGTGAACAAGCCCTCAGCCCCGCCCGCCCCGACTCAAGAACCCGAGCCCACGCGCAGGCGCGCTCCAACAAGTGGCTCCTGGGGGCTGGCGGCGCCGTCGGCCCTGAAGTCCGCCACTATCCCGTCAGGCCGTCGGGGCAGGCCTCGCTCTCTTCCGCCTCCGTCGTCCCGCCTCCTCTATCCCGTCTGGCTCTGCGGCGCTGGGGCAAGATGGCTGCTGAGAAACAGGTTCCCGGTGGCGGCGGCGGCGGCGGCAGCGGCGGCGGCAGTGGCGGTAGCGGTGGTGGACGCGGTGGCGGAGGAGAGGAAAATAAGGAAAACGAACGGCCTTCAGCCGGATCGAAGGCAAACAAAGAATTCGGGGATAGCCTGAGTTTGGAGAGTATCCTAGAGTAATCAGGCCTAACTCGCAATGACTACGTGTCGATATGCAGGGCCGGGGGCGGGAGAGGCGGCGAGTCCCGGCAGGTCCCGGGCAGGAGAGGCCGAGGGTTGCAGTTTCTCTCGCCCTTACTTTCTGGCACTCAGAGTTACAGGGTCTGTTTTTCGCTCGGTCTTTTATGGCTTCTCATTCGCTTTCCAGGCTGGGGAACGTTCTTTTCTTTCAAGCGGCACCGGGATATTGGGCAGATTCCTGCAGTTCCTCGCAGCTGCCCGTTTGGAGGGCTGGTGACGGGGATGACACTGTGGCCACCCCAGTGAGCTGGGCTGTCTTAGCATCTTGAGTCACTGCACTGAAGAGGGGAAACTGCAGTATTGACGTTTTAGCTTAATACTTTTGTCTGACAGCTGTTGGGGAACGGATAGTAAAAATTAAAGTGTGATGCTTTGGCAGTGGAGGCAAAGATTGAGTGCTCTGAGGAAGAGCTTGTTGCCCGTTTTGAATATAAACGTAGCTTCACATCACTTGTATTGCTTTCTTAATAGCCCTGTAGGCATTTTATCTTGTTGAGAGTCTCGTTTAGTTGATCCGGTGGAATGGATCTGTAGTTTTCATCAGAGTGTATCACAGCTGAGTGCCTGAGACACTAGTTTGTGGCTTTTTGAAATGAATGACAAACGGAGAAGATGTAGGTGAATTTCTGAAATAACACATTTAGCTTGACATCTTAATGTCGTTTTCAGAGGATTGGAGTTTCACTTTTGAACTGGTGATCTAGTTCTAAATGGATATTAGAATGCCTTGATTCTGTACAAACCTTACAGCTTCTTACTCCTTTTAGTTGTTGAAATAGTGCTTTTAGTGTTCGATATCTTAAGTCTGTAGAAGAGCATTGAGGAAACTTTAAAAGAGAACTAAAATTGTAGATAAAGGTCACTGGGCTTCCTAAAGTTTGGTACAAAATCTTAAAATATTTTATGATTCTTAATATGGAGAGTTTGGTCAGAGCTTTTTCTTTAAAAGAACTAATATTTTTATGCAAGCTGTGGCCTAGTTTGGTTGGCATGTGCTAACCATAGGCTCATGCAGCATCACAGCTGTTAAGGAAAATTAGATTTGGCAGATGTAGGAAGTTACGCAAATAGAGGAGTAGTACACGTCATTTATAACCTGAATCTGCTTGAATGAGTAAAATCCTGGGTCCAGGTGTAAATCAGTGAGAACCATCCCAGTTATAATCAGTAGTTAGAATCCAGCAACTTTATTTAAGCTGTTAGATTTCAGTAATCCTCAATGGCTAATACCCTGCTTTTTTAGTTTGAAAGTAACAGTTCAGGCAATCAGTTTTTCTGCTTGCTTTGCCCTGTCCTATGACAAGACAGCTACTGAAAATGATTACGAGAGATTTCAGTAATTAGTGTACTAAGCATTTCAGAAATGTTTAACATGCTGTGGTTTGATACAAATATAGACTAATGGGAATATGTTTTGATTTATTTGGATTCTTACCATTGTAAGCTTTTCCTTAATCTTGGCTCTAGTTCTTCAGATTATTAAGGAATCCCAGCAGCAGCATGGTTTACGGCATGGAGATTTTCAGAGGTATAGGTTAGTATCATGTGTAAGATATATGGAAATTATTGTGGAATTTTCAAGCTTGGTTTGCTTTTGTTAATATCCTACTTATTTTGCTGTGTCAAAGTATACTTAGAAAGTCTGACTCTGAGCTTATATTGAGTCCTCAAAATGTACTTTTCAAATTTAAAATTTCACAGTGAATAAAAGGAGCCAACGTTTTTATCCATTTTGCCTCACAATATTGCAGATACATTGGAGGTTTCTGCTGAAAATAGCAAGCAGTTACGTTAATAATTTTTTTAAAAACTTAACCATATTGTCAGAGTCTTGGTTAAATGTGAAGTTTTCCAGTTATTTATTTATTTATTTAAAGTAAGCTGTGTGTCCATTGTGGGACTTGAACTCACAACCCCAAGATCAAAAGCCGCATACTCCACTGACTGAGCCAACCAGGCACCCCATATAAGGGGAGTTTCTATAATATCATTATAATTTATTGGTAAACTTTGTAACAGCCTTCAAGTTGGAAAACAAATTTAATATGACTCTTAAAAATAGAATAGATGCCTAATGTATAATATAGTTCAGTACTTTGGAGGCAGAAATATCCAAACTTCTAAAAAATTTTTTTAATTATTTTATTTGACACAGAGCGAGAGAGAGACAGAGCAAGCACAAGCAGGGGGAATAGCAGGCAGGGGAGAAGCAGGTTCCCGGCTGAGCAAGGATCCTGATGTGGGACTCGATCCCAGGACCCTGGGATCATGACCTCAGCCGAAGGCAGCCGCTTAACCGACTGAGCCACCCAGGCGCCCCCCAACCATTTTATATTGAAGATACAGGCTTTGGGGGGGAGGGGCAGAGGGAGAGGGAGAAGCAGATTCCCAGCTGAGCATGGAGCCCAATGTGGAGCTGGATCCCAGGAGCCCGGGATCATGACCTGAGCTGAAGGCAGCTCAACTGACTGAGCTACCCAGGTGCCCCTGGCTACGGACTTTTAAAAGTGCTACTGAACAAAACACTCTACAGATTCTAAAGGAGTGAGCCATGTCATAAATGGTCCACAACACTGGGTGACGTGAGCAAGGTGGGGAGTGGTAGAAGATAAAGTGGGAGAAATAAGCGGGGCCAGAATGGGTAGGGTCCTATAAGCCAGGGTGACTTGTTCAGGTTAATGTAGGCACGATGAAGCAATGAAAAAGTTTTAATTGGAGACTTCTAATTGGAGGGGTTTTTTTTAATTATTAAGGAAATTTTCAAAAACAGATGTAGAGATACTGTAGTGAATCTATCACTCAGTTATTACAGAGATCAGCTTTCTGCCCTTTTATCTGTTCCCTGTCTCTTTTTTTTTTAAGTTAGGCTCCATGCGGAGCGTAGAGCCCAGTGTGGGGCTCGAACTCACAAGACCTAGCTGAGATCAGGAGTTGGAGAGTTAACTGCCTGAGCCACCTAGGTGCCCCTGTTCCCTCTCCTTTTTTAAAAAATGCTTTTTTATTGAAGGATTTTTTTTTTTTACCGTTCTATTGCAATATAATTTATATACAGAAAAGTATACAGAAAGAGATGAATTTTTCACAATCTGTAACCAGCAGACATTATCAGACGACATTACCAGCATCCCAGAAGTCTCCCTTTTGCTCCTTCTAATCACAAACCCTTCCTCCCAGAAGGTCACCACAGTCATGATGTCTGACACCTTAGATTAGGTTTGAAATGTGTTTCCAGTGACACCAGTCGTACCGCCCTGCAGGTTTTAGTTAACTAAATCTTTGCAAGATGATGTGTGGTGTCTGTGGTAACCATAAGTAGAACATCTCAAACCTTTGACCTTACTTTATTGTAGAATGTGCTATTGAAAGTACTGTTGGGGGCACCTGGGTGGCTCAGATGGTTAAGCGTCTGCCTTCGGCTCATGTCAGGATCCCAGAGTCCTGGGATCGAGCCCCGCATCGGGCTCCCTGCTCAGCGGGGGGCCTGCTTCTCCCCTTCCCTCTACTTCTCCCCTGCTCATATTCTCTCTTTCTCTCTCTGTATCTCTGTATCTCGAATGAATAAATTTAAAAAAACTTAAAAAAAAAAAAAAAGAAAGTACTATTGGGTTGCCTGAATTGTTGTTTTTTTATTTCAGGGGCTACTGTTCCCGTAGACAAAGACGTCTTCGGAAAACACTCAACTTCAAGATGGGGAACAGACACAAATTTACAGGGAAAAAAATAACTGAAGATCTTCTGACTGATAACAGGTATTGACTGCTCTGTGCTAGTTGTTAAATGCTTCTCGCTAATGCGTTTATTGAACAATTGTGTGTTAGACCCTTTAATTACCTCAGGTGATTCTTCTAGGAGCTCTCTGGAATAGACATGTATACTATTCTTAAGTTATAGGATGAGGAGACTGAGGCTCAGAGAGGTTTGGTAACGTTTTCAGGAGGTGTGGCGGAGTGCTAAACGCTAAAGTCTGTGATTAGAACCTGATGGGGTATTGGGTAAGGTTCTGGAATGCAAGTTTCAGTGTATAAGTGCTTACTTAAATCCATATATCTTCAATGAAATTTGCTGTGTGTGAATTTTCCAGAAGAGTTTTATGTTTCGGTGCTGAATGCAGCCATTCTTAAATTTGCAGAAGGATCAGTCTGTCAAGCAGCATGTATTAAAGGTCTCTAGGCCAGTTCCTCAAATTTCAGCCCGTGGGCCAAATTGGTCCTTTTGCCACCTGTTTTTGTAAAGTGTTTTGTTTTGTCTTTTTTTTTGAGAGAGAGCGAGGCGCTCGAGCAGGGGCACAAGCACGCACAAGAGGGGGGAGGGACAGGGGGAGAGGGAGAAGCAGACTCCCCACTGAGCACAAAGCCCGATGGATGCCAGGTTCAAACCCAGGACCCCGGGATCATGACCTGAGCCGAAGGCAGATGCTTAACTGACTAAGCCACCCAGGTGCCCCTTGTTTTGTTTTGTTTTGTTTTGTTTTTTTAGGTAATCTCTACACCCAACATGGGGCTTGAACTCACAACCCAGAGATCAAGAGTTGCATGCTCTAGTGACTGAGCCAGCCAGGCGCCCCAGGGGGGTTTTGATAGGGAAACTGGGAAGCCTGCATTGAGGAGGCTGGACCTTGAGGGGTTTCTGAGAGGAAAGAACATTCTGTGTGAGGGGAAACAGCTTGCCTTGGTGTCTGAATGTACTTTAGGAATTACAATGCTCTGGACAGTTAGCTGCTGCTCAGGCAGCAGAGAGGCTGGGAGCTTGGTATATGGAGACACAGAGAACTAGAGCATGGAGCCCATGATGGGCTTCAGCAGGAGGTATTGGTTAAATCTGATGAGAACAGGTTAGGAAGGGTCTCTGATAATGAGATCCTTTATTTTGAAGAGACAAGATTAAGCTCACGTTTAAGGAAGATTTTTTTTTTTTTTTAAGATTTTATTTATTTATTTGACAGAGACAGAGACAGCGAGAGCAGGAACACAAGCAGAGGGAGTGGGAGAGGGAGAAGCAGGCTTCCTGCTGAGCCGGGAGCCCGATGTGGGACTCGATCCTAGAACCCTGGGATCATGACCTGAGCTGAAGGCAGTCGCTTAACCAACTGAGCCACCCAGGCGCCCCACGTTTAAGGAAGATTAATCAAGGCAGTAGCTTAAAAGATTTTCCAGTATCATAATAAAGTGGCTAATTTATTCAGTCTTTATTAGTAAGTGCCAGACTCTGGTGTAAGTGTGTTACATGTATTACTACACGGGAGACTGAGGCACAGAAAGATTAGTACTTTGTCCAGTGTCACATAGTTAGTGACAGATGGTCCTGACATTCCAACCCTGACTCTAGAGCCTTTTTCTTAACCACTTCAATATGGTGCCTCTTAAGGACTTGGTTTTCAGCTGGGTTGGGATGGAGGAGGTGTTGATTCAAAGATGAGGCCAGATTGTGTGCCTGGGCTCCCCCTTTGCTAAAACTGGGGAGGAGTAAGTCTGCGTTTGCCCAGTCTGAGGTGGTAGCAGGTGTTTTTAGTGAGCTGTGTCTGGTGGGTGGTTAGAAATTTGAGGTGGAGCCTGATCGGAGATGCTGGTTGGGCGCCATGATTGATACTGGGAGAAGAGTAGTGCTTTTTCTTCTTTTTCTTTTTTTTAATATTTTTTAAGTTTTAGAGCTTGAGTGAGAGGGGCAGTGACAGAGGGAGAAAGAATCTCAGGTAGACTCCACGCTGAACGCAGAGCCCAATGTGTGTGGGGCTCGATCTCACAAGTCTGAGATTATGACCTGAGCCAAAACCAAGAGTCAGACACTTAACCAATTGCGCCTCCCAGGCCCCGAGAAGGGTAGTTCTGAGGAGGAAAGCCAGGGAGGGTGTCGGGAGAAGTTGAGAGGCTGAAGATCGTGCCTTGGGGAATATCAAAGTCTGATGCTCTTGGCATTCATTGTTCAGGTTGCCCGTTTTCTCTTGCTTAGGTATTTGCTTCTGGTTCTGATGGATGCTGAACGAGCCTGGAGCTATGCCATGCAGCTGAAACAGGAAGCCAACACTGAACCCCGAAAACGGTTCCACTTGTTGTCTCGCCTGCGCAAAGCCGTGAAGCACGCAGAGGAATTGGAACGCTTGTGTGAGAGCAATCGCGTGGATGCCAAGACCAAGTTAGAGGCTCAGGTTAGTGTCTTTTTTTTTTTTTTTTTAAAGATTTAATTTATTTGACAGAGAGAGACACAGCGAGACAGGGAACACAAGCAGGGGGAGGGGGAGAGGGAGAAGCAGGCTTCCCACTGAGCAGGGAGCCCGATGCGGGGCTCCATCCCAGGACCCTGGGATCCTGACCTGAGCCGAAGGCAGACGCTTAACGACTGAGCCACCCAGGCACCCCGGTCTTGCTTTTTCAAGGCGAAGTTGGCATCTCTTACTTTTGTTTTTGAGCTCTTGGCTTGTTTTTGTTTTCTTCCCCCCTAACTTTATGTATGTATGTATGTATGTTTATAATCTCTGCACCCAGTGTGGGCCTTGAACTCATGACCCCAAAATCAAGAGTCATATGCTCCACCAGCTGAGCCTGCCCTTGAAATGGAGATAGAAAGCTTGACTCTTAGATCTGGGAAGTTCACAAAATAATTTTTTTTTCAGGGCTCTCTGCATTTTTTTTTTTTTTTAAGATTTTATTTATTTATTTTAGAGAGAGAATGAGATAGAGCATGAGAAGGGGGAGGGTCAGAGGGAGAAGCAGACTCCCTGCCGCGCAGGGAGCCCGATGTGGGACTCGATCCTGGAACTCCAGGATCATGACCTGAGCCGAAGGCAGTCGCTTAACCAACTGAGCCACCCAGGCGCCCTGCATTTTTAAATTTTATTTAAGTTCAGAAAAAAAAAATGCAGTTACCATATAGTGTATTAGTTTCAGAGAAATGAGATTTTTTTTTTTTTTAAAAGATTTTATTTATTTGACAGAGACACAGCAAGAGCAGGAACACAAGCAGGGGGAGTGGGAGAGGGAGAAGCAGGCTTCCCGCTGAGCAGGAAGCCCAATGTGGGGCTCAATCCCAGGACCCTGAGAGCATGACCTGAGCCGAACGCAGACGCTTAATGACTGAGCCACCCAGGCACCTCTGAAATGAATTTTTAAAAAGAGATAGATACTGCAAATTTACGTTCAGCTTCTGATACTGAATGTTATATCCTGGAAGCTAATTGTTAAGTCACATGAAGAAAACAGACTTTTTTTTTTTTTTTAATTCTAGTCAGTGAATGAATCATGGTGAATTATTTGTGTTTCACATTTTATTTTTTTTAAGATTTTTATTTATTTATTTGACAGAGAGAGACACAGCAAGAGGGAATACAAGCAGGGGGAGTGGGAGAGGGAGAAGCAGGCTTCCCGCTGAGCAGGGAGCCCGATGTGGGGCTCAATCCCAGGACCCTGGGATCATGACCTGAGCCAAAGGCAGACTCTTAACAACTGAGCTACCCAGGCTTTCTCTCTCTTTTTTAAGAAAAGATTTATTTATTTAAAGAGAGAGCAAGTGTGCCGCAGGGAGGGTCAGAGAAAGTCTTCAGCAGACTCTGCTGTCTGAGCGCAGAGCCCGATGTGGGGCTTGATCCCATGACCCTGAGATCATGACCTGAGCTGAAACCAAGAGCTGGTCGCTCAGCTGACTACACCACCCAGGCGCCCCAATAAATTTTCTCTGTTAAAATCACTCTGAATGGGGTGCCTGGGTGGTACAGTTGGTCGAGTGACTTTTGATCTCAGTTCGGGTCTTGATCTTAGTGTTGGGTTCAAGCCCCATGTTAGGCTCCAGGCTTGAAGCCTTCTTAAAAATAAATAAATAAAATAAAATCACCCTGATGAATATCTCTGTATTCCTGATGTCAAAGCTGAAAGCAGGTGGAGGAGATTGAGCGGTGGCCTTGGCTCTTGGGTGTTGAAGCAGCTCCCTTCTTCCCCTTTCCAGGCTTATACGGCGTACCTCTCAGGAATGCTGCGTTTTGAACATCAGGAATGGAAAGCTGCGATTGAGGCTTTTAATAAATGCAAGTAAGTCCTCTGGTTCAAAAGCCATGGCCAATTTCGATTGTACATAGTCCCTTTTAAGCTGCAGATCACCTAATGATTGTTTCTACAGAAGTACAGTTACTCATTTATTTAGTTTAAGATTTATTTATGTTAGAGTGTGCATGTGGGAGAGAGCACTCGGTGGGGAGGGGCAGAGGGAGAGGGAGAATCTCGAGCAGACTCCCTGCTGAGTGCGGAGCCTGACATGGGGCTCAGTCTCACGACCCCAGGATCATGGCCTGAGCCGAAATCAAGAGTTGGACACCCGGTCGACTGAGCAAGCCCCAGTTACTTATTTTTTTTTCCTTCCCTTCCCTTTTAGGAATATTGATTGTTCTCATTCATCCTTAGAACCGTGCCAGTTCTCATAGTTGGTAGAAGGGTCTCAAAGTGCCATGTTTTGTTTTTAGCCATTGTGTTCTTTTTTATTTTCCTGGAGTAAGGCTGCTGTGAAAGCTGGTGTTTCTTTCCCCGCAGAACTATCTACGAGAAACTAGCCAGTGCTTTCACAGAAGAGCAGGCTGTACTCTACAACCAGCGTGTGGAAGAGATCTCACCCAACATCCGCTACTGTGCATATAACATTGGTGAGCAGGGGCTGAGTGGAGCACAGACGGGTGGGCTGGTGGTGGTTCATCTCGGAGAGCCTAGAGGATTTGTTTAACTTTCGTGCTTTCCTTGTCCCTGCATCCGTCCTTGGCACGGGTTTTGGCTGATGAGAAGGGTAGAGCTGTCGACATCAGCCCAGCTTAAAGTCACAGAAGGCAGTTCCTGTGCTTTGTTTCCATCCTGCCAACTTCTGTACTCCTCAAGAGCTTTGTGAACGGACTTGAGGTTCACTGGACTGTGTCTGTGCAAGAGGAAGAGCTTGGAGTTGAATCTAGTGGTTCTTGAGAGATCAGACCAGACCCTTGAGGATTGCTACTCAACAGCTCTCTCTTTCTCAGGGGACCAGTCCGCTATCAATGAACTCATGCAGATGAGATTGAGGTCTGGGGGCACTGAGGGTCTTCTGGCTGAAAAATTGGAGGTAATCTAGTCTGTACGTTTTTGTGAAGTCTTTGGTTGGAAAAAGTCTAGAAAAAGAAGTAATTCATAATCTCAGTACTCAGTGTAATTGCTATTAATATATGCATATTTATATCCATGTATTTTTAACAAACTTTTTTCATTTAATATTTTAAAGTATTCATTTTTTTATCTCATTTATTTTCTAGGCAAGTAATGTAGGAAAATAGAGAAAGTAGGAAATACAAAAGACGGGGGAAAACTAAAATCAGATGGTAAAATCAGAGGTAACCACTACTACTAAGGTGATGAATAGCTTACAGATTTTTGTATATGTAGGAAAGAAAGGTATATGTACATATATTTTTTAAGATTTTATTTAGAGCGAGAAAGAGCACAGGATGGGGGGGAGAGAGAGAGAATCCCAAGCAGACTCCCTGCTGAGTGCAGAGCCCAACACAGGGCTCAATCCCATGACCCCGAGACTACAACCCAAGCTGAAACCAAGAGTTGGATGGACGCCCAACTGACTGAACCACCCAGCTGCCCCAAAAAGGCGCACGCGCGCATATACGTATATGTTTGTTTTTAAAGATTTTGTCAGAGAGAGAGAGGGAGGGCACAAGCAGGGGGAGTGGCAGCAGAGGGAGAAACAGGTTCCCTGCTGAGCAAGGAGCCTGATGTGGGACTCAATCCCAGGACCTTGGGATCATGACCTGAGCCGAAGGCAGATGCTTAACCAACTGAGCCACCCAGGGGTCCCAAGGCATATATTTTTTAAATGGGATCTCGGGGCGCCTGGGTGGCTCAGTTCTTAAGCGTCTGCCTTTGGCTCAGGTGATGATCCCAGGGTCCTGGGATCAAGCCCTGCATCCAGCTCCCTGCTCGGCGGGAAGCCTGCTTCTCTCTCTCCCACTCCCCCTGCTTGTGTTCCCTCTCTTGCTGTGTCTCTCTCTGTCGAATAAATAAATCTTAAAAAAAAAGGGATCTCAGTATACACTGTTCAGTAACGTGCTTTTTATTTTTTTAATTTTTAAAGATTTTATTTATTTTGAGAGAGAGAGAGCATGAATGGGGGGGGAGGGGTGGACGGAGAGGGAGAAGCAGAGTCCCTGCTGAGCAGGGAGCCCAATGTGGGGCTCGATCCTAGGACCCCAGGATCATGACCTAAGCCAAAGGCACATGCTTAACCAACTGAGCCACCCAGGCACCCCAGTAACGTGGTTTTTAAATATAACATCTCGAGTGGTTTTTTTTTCCACTTCAGTAAATATTCCTACACTGTCATGTTTTGATAGCCACGTAGTACTCTTTTGTACTGAAGTCTGCTTCATTTGAACACTTTACTGTTGTTCATTAAGTGATAAAGAGTGTTACCATGAATATCAGTGTTTTTGTACACATTCTTAGTTATTTCCTTAAGATACATTCCTAAGCATGGGGTTGAATATTTTGGAAGCTTTTGATTCATATTGACAAATATCTTTAAGGAAGTTTCTACTAAATTACATTTCTGTTTATAGAATATACAGGTAGTTTCTCTCCTATACCCTTACTGAACCTTAGTGTTGCTCTTTTTAATTTTTTTAAGTTTTCAAAAATTTTTTGTCATTATTATTCTTTTAAGTAGGCTCCACATCCAGCATGGAGCTTGAACTCACTACCTCCAGGCCAAGAGTCACATGATCTACTGACTGAGCCAGCCAGGCGCCCCAGTGTTGCTCTTTTTTAACTTTCTGTTACGTCCTTTTAATGTGTGAGTTTCTATAAGCTAAGATAGATGATACCATGGAGGAATTTAAATACAATTTGTATACTACTCTATAAGGCCTAATATGTTAGTTATAGAAAGAAACAACTAACAGTTCTTTCTACCTTTCACCACCAGCAATTAAAGCTTTGACTTTTGAAAACTTTCCAGGCATTGATCACTCAGACTCGGGCCAAACAGGCAGCCACCATGAGTGAAGTGGAATGGAGAGGGAGAACGGTTCCAGTGAAGATCGACAAAGTGAGGATCTTTTTATTGGGATTGGCTGATAACGAAGCAGCCATTGCCCAGGTGAGGGGCAGCTGCCCATTCCTTCTTCCGTGTGTGTCTGAAGTTGTCCTTGCGTGTTTACAATGTAGATGGGTGTTCATTTCTCACAAAGCAAAAATTTGTCTTAATGCTATTTGAGATTTGGTCACCAAATTATTGTAAAAGTTGAACTCATAGGAGAGTTCTTGCATTGAGAGGGCAAAGATAATTGGCAGCGGCAGTCCTCGACGTGGACGTGGAAATGAGAGCGGTGAGAGGCTGGCTTAATGCGAGGGGTCCCGTCCGGCCCAGCAGGTGGTGCAGCAGCCTAACTGTTGTGTCTCTCTGACCTCTTGTCCTAGCCTTCTGTCCCTCAAGGGGCCCCTCTCATTCCTGAGCCTCTCCAGGAGAGTCTGGCTAAGCCAGAATATCTTGTTCTACATGTGGCATTTACGCCATGTTCATGCAAAGTGGTACTGCTCGATGTTGCTTATGGACATAATTGTTACCTGTTCGTGGGTATGAACAACTGAATAAGTTCCAAGAGATGAGAGATCCTAGTGATCTTGCTTTGTACAAAGTAGACAGTGATGAAGACACTTTCTGGATCTCTTCCTCCATGGGGTAAAGAGCATCTTAAAAAAACACCCAGCTGCTGAGCAGGTCTGCAGCCTGCCCCAGGGGCGTTTCCTGCCCCTTCACAGTAAGCCATTGCACCCTGAATAATTTGTACGTGGGAGTGCTTTGTTGGTTGTGCTCATCAGTTGTTTTAAGCGTCCAGACTTTTCAGTGACTTGTTCCGAAGTAGCTACTCTGGGTTGAGGACAGCTTTCAACAGTGGGAGAACTTCTTTGTGCCTCTGTCTAGGTTGTGTATTGCTTCTCTCGTTCCTCTTCGATTTGCGTAAAGGGCAGAAGACGAGAGCAATACTAGTAAGTTGATTTGTCCTTTAAAAGACTTTCTGGAGAGCATTTCATTGGCACTGCTGTATGGTAGTGTCTCTTCTGGACTTCGATTCTCATAGCAGCTCTTGAGCTTATGTGGTTGGGTTAATTCTTTTGTTCACTGTGGTATGTTCTGGAAGAGAAGAGCTGCCGTCAGTGACAATGGGGCAGGAGTTCTGGCTGTGGTCGGGGTTGGGGGGTGGCCATGGGGCAGATTAAATGGGGGGTCTCTTGAGGAATGGGCCACACGTATATTAAAGGACAAGGAAAGCTAACATTTACTAATTTTAAAAAGTATTTAGCGGGCGCCTGGGTGGCTCAGTTGGTTAAGCGACTGCCCTCGGCTCAGGTCATGATCCTGGAGTCCCGGGATCGAGTCCCGCATCGGGCTCCCTGCTCGGCGGGGAGTCTGCTTCTCCCTCTCCCACTCCCCGTTTGTGTTCCCTCTCTCGCTGTGTCTTTCTCTGTCAAATAAATAAATAAAATCTTTAAAAAAAAAAAAAGTTATTTAAAGTTTAGAAAAGGTAAATGTTTTAAAGTCCCATTTCCCATATACCTTCATTGATGTTGCATTTGCTCATAAAAAGGACAACGCTGGATTTCCTTTTAGCATTTTTCATGTTCACAAGTGATGTTATGCATTTTTTTACTTGTAGAAATCATACTGCAATCTCATTTTGAATCCTGTTTTTCTTAGCATGTTATAACGATTTTCCATGGTCTTATGTATCAGTTCACAAAATTTAAAAATACACGGTGGTCACTTGGTCAGAGACACCACAGAGATGAGCAAAGGAGGGTAATAGTCCTCCTTAATGTCCCAGATACACTGTTTAAAGCTTTCAAGTTTTTACTTTTTTAATCTTACGGGGTGGGTGATACTCTCATTGTACAGATGGGAAAACAGGTCTGAGAGAGACCATATAACTTGAGCCATACTCATCTGATAGAAGGGAGTGCTTGCCTATGAACCATGCCCTTTTGACTCCAAAGCTCGTGTTCCTTGAACTTTTCCATGTATCAGGAAGGCTAGTAACAGGATCATTTTACTTGGCTTTGGTGAATAGCTAATGTAATCTTACTTAATATGGTACATGGTACAAAAGCAGAGTCCTGGGTCCCTGGATTAGATGGAATGAGCAGAACGTTAATTGAAGCAAATAGTCCTCTCCAATTTAGTAGATTAGTGGGGGCAGGGGAGTTTCCCATGTGGAAAGAGAAGGGATAGTGGGGTTTTATTTGAATTTATCTTTCTCCTGCTTTGTATGCATAATTAAAAAATAAAAACCCACACGGTGGAGATCTTTTGTCTTATTCATAAAATCAGCTTGAGCTATAATTAGATGAAGTAAAAGCATTTTACAACTGCACTTGAAGCTTTTGCTTTTAAAATTGAAGATCATTTCAATCGTGGTGACTAGTTGAGCTTTGTGTACATTTTTAAAAGGATTACTCTCAGATTTGAGTGTTAGCATATTTGAAGGGTTGACTTCTGGGTCTTCAGGTCACTGTTGCTCCTTTTTTTTTTTTTTTTTAAGATTCATTTATTAGAGTGTGCTCTCTGGGGGAAGGGGCGGGAGGAGAAGGAGAGAGACTCTCAAGCAGACTCCCCACTGAGTGAGGAGCCCGACAATGGGGCTCAGTCTTATGACCCTGGACCCTGAGATCACGACCTGAGCTGAAACCAGGAGTTGGACGCCCAACCGAGCCACCCAGGTGCCCTGTAGCTGTTCCCTCTAAAGCAGTTCAAGATTGGCCAAAAATTTGGTAGTAATGGCAAGAAAAAAAGAGCAATGTTGGGGTACCTGGCTGTCTCAGTCGGTGGTGTGTGCAACTCTTGATCTTAGGGTCGTAAATTCAAGCCCCATGTTGGAGCCTACTTGACAAAACAGCAATGTTACTCCAACATTGAATAGATTAAAAAAAAATACAGTTGATTCTTGAACAACATAGGTTTGAACTGTGTAGGTCCACTTATAGGTGGACTTTCTTTTGATAAATATAATACAATGCTGTGAATGTATTTTCCATATGATTTTCTAAATGTTTTCTCTCCCCTAGCATATTTTAAGAATATAGTATATAACATAGATTATAATGTATAGAATCTAGGATATACCAGAGAGGAGGTGGTTGGGCGGGATGGGGAAAGGGTACACTGATGAAAAAAGTTATAAAATCATTAAAAAAAAAAAATACTCAAGGCCCCACCCGCCAGAGATTTTGATTTAGTAAGTCTGCATTAGGGCCCAAGAATTTGCTTCTAAGTTCCCAAACGATGCTAATTCTGCTGGTCCCAGGACCATGCTTTGACTAGCTCTACGTATTTTAATTATTTATTAGATATTTGTGAAGAGATGAAAGAAAATTAAAAGGCTTTGGCAAGGGGCGCCTGGATGGCTCAGTCCTTGAGTGTCTGTCTTCGGCTCAGGTCATGATCCCAGGGTCCTTGGGGCTCCTTGCTCTGCGGGAAGCCTGCTTCTTCCTCTCCCACTCCCCCTGCTTGTGTTCCTGCTCTCACTGTCTCTCTCTCTGTAAAATGATTAGATAAAATCTTAAAAAAAAAAAAAAAAGGCTTTGGCAAGCAGGAATGGTATATGCGTGTTTAATTGCTGTTCCATGGGCTATGGTGGAGTGTGTGAAGGCTGTAAGAAAGCAGAGGCTTAGAAGGAGCCGTACTGAGGACAGTTTCACATCTTTCAATTTGAGAGTAAAGGCTGAAGAGGGAGGAATATTTGAAGGCTATTAAATTAATTTTCAGTGTCAAATCAATCTTGTATATCTGAGGTAACCCCAGTTGGTTATGGTATATTATGGTACTTTTTATACATTGCTGGATTTCATTTGCTACTATTTAAGAATTTTGCATCTATTTACATGAGGAAGTGGCTTATAATTTCCTTAGAATGTCTTTTTTCAGGGTTTGGTATCAGGGTTGTACACACCTCATAAAACAGTCGTTAAGCGTCTGCCTTTGGCTCAGGTCATGATCCCAGGGTCCTGGGATCGAGCCCCACATCGGGCTCTCTGCTCAGCCGGGAGCCTGCTTCTCCCTCTCCCACTCCCCCTGCTTGTGTTCCCTCTCTAGCTGACTCTCTCTCTCTCTGTCAAATAAATAAAATCTTTAAAAAAAAAAAAAACAAGTTTGATGATTTTCCTTCCTTATTTCTGAAAGAATTTATGTAATACCAGTATTTTTCTTTTTCAAATGTTTGTTGTAATTCACCAGTGAAACTATTGGGCTTAGAGTTTTCTTTGTTTTTTTTTTTTTTAGATTTTTTTTAAAGATTTTATTTATTTATTTGAGACAGAATGAGAGAGAGAGAGAGAGCACATGAGAGGGGGGAGGGTCAGAGAGAGAAGCAGGCTCCCCGCCGAGCAGGGAGCCCGATGCGGGACTCGATCCAGGGACTCCGGGATCATGACCTGAGCCGAAGGCAGCCGCTTAACCAACTGAGCCACCCAGGCGCCCTTAGAGTTTTCTTTGTAGGAAGGGTTTATTTTTCCTTTTTTGGGATGGGATATAATTGACATAAAACATGAGTTCCACATGTACAGCATAATGATTTGATATTTATGGGAAAGTTTTTAAATTTTGTTGCTTGTTTTAAATTTAATTTGTCTTGTTTTTAAAAGGCATTTATTAATTTCGTGTACATTGTTGAATTTATTGACATAAAGTTTATATTTCCTTATCATTTCAGTGTTTGTAGGTTGTGTAGTGTTACCCCTATTAAGTGCCTAGTTAATGTGCTAATTGCAGTGAATACAGTTCTCCGGTTGTTAAAGATCATACAGTGCATTAGGGTCCCTTCTGAGTATCAGAGGTCTTTAAATAATGTGGCAGATGTGGAAGATGTAGATCAGACAAAATGTGTGTCAATCCCAGGGAATCCTGGTAAGGTTTTAACATTAAAACAGTTCAGTGCCTACTGTCCTATACGCACATATATATCAAATCTAGCCGTTAAGTAAAATAATTCAAGTACAGTATGAAATAAAGTTCAGTTAAATCCTTAGATGTCGGGTCTAGCACTGTAGCTGATTAAATATCTATTGAATTGAATCAGTCATGGGTTATTAACTAGGGAAAATGCCCTTTGGCCATTTGAGGTTAATCCCGGGAAGAACCATGTGCCCCTTGGTGCCTCTACCAGATTATTTGGCTGGATGTCACACAGGTCTTCTCCACCTTCCCCATTCTCATTGTGTGGGTTGTTCCCTGCCTTGGGGACCAAGAGCTGTGCCTTGGAGATGCAGGGCTCTTGGTTTCAATGTTTCTTTTTTTTTCTTCGTAAAGATTTACTTTTCAGTAATCTCCACACCCAACATGGGGTTTGAACCCACAACCGAGAGAGAGATCAAGAGTCGCACGTTCCACCGACTGAGCCGGCCAGGCGCCTCTTCATGTTTCTTCGCCTGGCTAGTGTTGGTATTGCCCCCCGTAGGGACTGGAATGCAAGCATTTGGTAGGCCGTTTATGCTTGCTTGTAGAGGTTTTGAGACATTTAAATACTAGAACAGCAGTTTACTGAAAAGCATAGAAGGAAGAAATAATTCAGGGAGATAAAGTGTTAGACTGAAAAGACTAGAGCAGGGAATTAATCTGCTGCCAAAATCCAGTTGCAAAATTCTTGGTCTCCTGAGCCAGGCTTTCTGTCTTCTTGGGCTGAATAATTGTGTTACTTTATAATTTGTTTCTGTTTTGTTTTATTAATCCTTGATTGTACCTGACTTGTCACTGGTGGTTGCATTGTGAGGATGTTGTCAGCTCTTTTGGAGAGATGGCCGGTTTGATGAGTTTTATCCTTGGGTTATGGTTAATAATTTAATGTGTGGGTGAAAGGGAGACCATTTGTCCTTCTCTTAAAAAAAAAAAAAAAAAAAAAAAAAAAAGCTGTTCCTAAGTGAGGTTTGTATTCTCCTTTACCAGATTTCCATGTGTTGTTTCCTGGACCTTAGTGGCCTGGGGAAGGCTTGGTTCCCATTCCCTTGGTTCTCCTGCGGGTGTGGTGGAGAATGTGGTCATACTTGCCTTGTCTGTCTCTTAGTCACACCGCCACCTTCCAGCAGTCTTTGTAGACAAGTGAAAACAACCTGGAAACTCTCTTGAATAGCAGGGGGTCTCTACCTCAGGACACACAGCAGCTGCATTCCCTCTTCAGGTCCTTGAGACACGTCTTGAGGCTTTCAGCACATCTTGGGGTGTTCCAAGTTTTATAAAAATTGATCTAGAATTTGTTTTTATTTATTAGGTCCAAGTAACACATTACTTCTGGCTTGAAGATTTCTTTGTCTCAGAGGCATGCCTGGAAAAAGGTGCAGGCAGACCATAAAGTCTCATGCAGGGAGTTTGCTGCCTGGGTTTAGGAGCCCATTCTTGTTGGTTCCATGACTGACTTGGGTCTGCATGTAGATGCTGAGGAATCCTGCCTCTGCATGTAGAGAGGTGTTTCTTGTTCGTTGTCTTTTCAGGATGATTTTAGCCTCCAAGATAGGTATGTAAATATGAGGGAAGTAGCAAAGTACAGTTCAGGCTTCCTATTTGGAGACATTTTGTTCAGCCCAGGGAGAACCCTGAGAACCTCTGCTGCAGAGGTTAGTGATCTCTGAGTCACCGTGCAGTGTGGGTGGCAGAAAACCCAAGTGGCTGAAGCTCTCGCCTTCCGATGGGCTTTTTCCTGCAGGTGGTTTCAGTCTTCGGTGAAGTTCCCAGTGGAACTTAGACTTCTGTGGAAGCAGTGGAAAGTTTGCTTACGTTCAGCACCTTGATGTAGAGGTGTCCTTATTCCGAGGGAACAAGAGTAATACGTGGCAGTAAAGAGGTTTATATTTTGCATCATTTTAGTTTTTTTTGAGCTGCACTCTTCTCTACAGTAAAGCAGACAAATCCTGTGTAGCTGGTGAAATGAAGTTTACTCTTCTCTTACTTTATATGCCCATTGCCCCAAATGTCGAACTTCTTAAAATAGTGTGGGTGGCATATCTGCCAGATTGTGAGACATCAGAACTGATGCATGAGCTCATCCTGCCTGCTAACAGTGTGGCTCCGTGTGTGTGTGTGTGTGTGTACAGTGTGTGTGCACAGCGTGTGTGTGCGTGTGTACGTACGTGTATCGTACACACGCACACACACACGGCACCTGCTGCCAAGTCTTCACAGACCCGAGTCCGGTCGTTAACTGTTAACCTGGCTGCCTCCGTCCACAGGATTTGTACTTCAGAACACGGGGCCAGCAAGCAAGACTGTTATACGAAGAGTCTTGCTAACTTGAGTTGCTGCGCAACGGTGTTTTATGTGAAGTGCTTCTCTGCGCCGTTGCGTACACGAGACGCTTGAACACCTGTGGCTGTTTACGCTTAAATCACTGAGGATTTCAGGTGCTCCGTAGCCACATGTGGCTGATGACTGCTGGACTGGACAGGGCGGCTGAGGGGGTTTCCATCATCACAGAAAGTTGTTTTTTTTTTTAAATAAAGATTTTATGTTATTTTTTTTAAAGATTTTACTTATTTATTTGAGAGAGACAACGAGTGGTGGGGAGGGGCAGAGGCAGAGGGAGAAAGAGAAGCAGACTCCCTGCTGAGCAGGGAGCCCGGTGCGGGGCTCCATTCCAGGACCTGAGCCGAAGGCAGATGCTTAACTCACTGAGCCACCCGGGCATCCCAAAGATTTTATTTTATTTTATTTTTTTAAAGATTTTATTTATTTGAGAGACCAAGAGCACGAGAGGGAAGAGGGCAGAGGGAGAAGCAGACCCCCTGCCGAGCAGGGAGCCCGATGTGGGACTCGATCCCGGGACTCCAGGATCATGACCTGAGCTGAAGGCAGTCGCTTAACCAACTAGCCACCCAGGCGCCCCAAAGATTTTATTTTTAAGTAATGTGTACATCCAGTGTGGGGCTCGAATTCACATCCTGGAGATGGAGAGTCTCCTGTTTCCCCGGATTGAGCCATCCAGGTGCCCCATCACAGAAAGTTCTGCTGGACAGTGCTGTTTAGGTTTCAGTACATTAATAGTGGCTATGTTTGCCTTTAGAGATTTATAGAATGACTGTGCCCCTGATTTTTTCCTAAGTTAGTGAGCAACAGAAAAGTCAATATAAGTAGAAAAGTATGTTTGATTTATATTGGGTAATTTACAAGGAAGTTTTTCCCCCACACACACACTGGAAACTAGGAAAAACATAAGAGTTCTTAAGGGAAGGAAAGGTTTTTCTTTAAGCCCCTACCAACCTCTTAAAGGAGTGGGCAGTAATGGGTTTTCTTTTGGGCTATCTTAGAGGTCAGTTGAATGTCAAGAGATCTGATTGGATGTTTCTGTGGAAAGTCAAATATAATAATGGAGTGTTGATGTTTTAATGTCACAGTGGGTCTGCCGGCAACACAAGTTCATCTCCTCTCTGCCTCTCATCCACTCCTACCAGCTCAGTCAGATTCTTTAGAATGGTAATGTGGTTTGGCAGGTACTCTGTTAATGAATCACTTTTCCCTTTTCCCAGCTGGCTAATAGAGGGGTGACGCCCTTGAACCTTGTGCAGACTGTCGTGGAGTGCTTGTCAACCTCAGCATACCCACAGGGAATATCTAAGGGCACAATTTCTGTGGTGAAAGGAGCTTCGTGTGATCCTTAGGAGAAATATTTTTGACTTGGTATTGGTTAGTAACGTTACTCACTTGGACCTAAAAGAAATCTAGGATAGGCAAGTCTTTGGGGTACGTTTGTAAGGGTAACTCTGCTGGCACACAGTAGGCCTGAGACCATTTGTTCTCGTGTGCTGTGTTTCAGGGATGTCGGGGGCAGGTCCTGAGCAGAGGCGGAAATGGCGGAGGAAAGTAGTAGAAAGTTCTAGGATAGGAAAAAATTTAAAGCATCTGTTGTTTGACAGATCGTTTCAGATCAGTTATACAGATCCTTTTTCAGTGTGCTCACTTCATATTTATACATACATGTGTATATCTATATATATATATCATTCCGTTTCCGTATGAATAATGAATAAGCCTGTTAGAAAAATCTTAGCTGGTGGAGACTAGTGACAATTGAAACGATCTCTGATTTGGGGTGTTTCTGGCTGGATGTGTGTGTTTGTGTATAAATGGGGGGGGAATCAAGGCATGGTTGTTCCCTCCTCGCATTAGAATACTGTGGCTTACTCAGAGGAGAATTTTTTTACTGCATTCTGCCCTTGTTTAGGCTGAAAGTGAAGAAACCAAGGAGCGTCTGTTTGAATCCATGCTCAGTGAGTGTCGGGACGCCATCCAGGCCGTGCGGGAAGAGCTCAAGCCCGATCAGGTAGGACTGTCAGCTGGGCCACCGGCTCTTGCTCCTGGCTGAGCTCCTTCTCAGTCTGTGTGTCTTGTTCTTGGGGTGGGGTGGGGGTGGGGTGGGCCCAGTGGTCTGAGTGCACAGACTCTTAGCCAAGGTATTTTTAGATCTAGTGATGGGCTGACAAACGACAGAAGCCTCTGAACTCCCATCAGGTTGAGAAATTTCCTCTCCATACTGTTCTTCCTAATGGATTCATTTATTACCTGTGAAGCCTTTGGTTGCAAATTCATGGCTCCAGGTGGACTTTTCCAGTGCTCCCTTTTTCTAATGTCACTATGATTTCATTTGGGCATCTAGGCTGAAAACCTTGGGACTGTCTTTGTCTCTTTCTTCCCTATCACCAGAAATCCTACTAGCTCTCCCTTTGACTTCTCTCTCCACTTTTCCATCCCTCGCCCCTGCGCTGTTTCTGATTTTGTCCTATGCCTGGACTGCTATGGAAGTCTGATGGCTTTTCCCATCTTGGTCTGGGTTCAGTTCTCCAGGTCTTTCCTGCCAGCAGCAAACATGGGATCTTTCTAGATCCCATCTCCCAGGTCTAGAGCAGTGGGCTGCAAACTTTCATGATAATGCAACCCATAAGTAGAATTCAGCATGTACCTCTGATACATTTATTTATAAATTATATACTTTATTCAGTAGAAATGAGAAAAATAGAAGTTCTGATTTTCTTCTTATACCCCACTCTTCGGGTCGTGTGCACCCTGCTTGAGAGCCCATTGGTTTAACAAGTGCAGTTCCAACTCCATGAGCAGGGAGCCCGACGCGGGGCTCGATCCCAGGACCCTGGGATCATGACCTGAGCCAAAGGCAGATGCCTAACAACTGAGCCACCCAGGCGCCCCTGGGTGGTTGTTAATCTAAAAAAGGTTCATAGCGGGGCCCCTGGGTGGCTTAGCCATTAGGTGTCTGCCTTTGGCTCAGGTCGTCCCACTTCTGGCTCCTTGCTCAGCAGGAAGCCTGCTTCTCCCTCTCCCATTCCCCCTACTTGTGTTCCCTCTCGCTGTGTCTCTCTCTGTCAGATAAATAAAATCTTTAAAAAAAAAAAAAGTTCATAGGACTGCATTCCTTTGCAAGGGTTTTTTTAATTATTTTTTTAAATTTTATTTATTTTAGAGGGGGAGAGAGAGAACTCGAGCAGAGCGAGGGGCTGAGGGAGAGAGGGAAAGAATCTTAAGCAGACTCCACGCTAAGCGTGGAGCCCGACGCAGGGCTCGATCCCACGACCCTAAGATCACGACCTGAGCCAAAGCCAAGAGTTGGACATTTAACCGACTGAACCACCCAGGCACCCCTCCTTTGGAAGTTCTAAGGGAGGAATCCATTTCTAGCATTCCAGAGAATGCATTTTCTGACTTCTAGAGGCCACCTACACTTCTTGTCTTGTGGCCCCTTCCTCCATGTTCAGAGCCAGCAGCTTAGCACCTTCACTTCTCTCTGACTTCTGCTTCAGTCCCAATACCTTCTGTCTGTCACCGGCCCTCCTGCCTCCCTCTTAGAAGGAACCTATAATTATACTGGTCCCACCTGGATAATCCAAGCTAATTAAGAGATCCTTAACTTCATCCCATCTTGAACCATGTGAGGTAACACCTTCACAAGTCCTGGAATTAGGACGTATGCATCTTTAGGAGCCATTGTTCAACCAACCACAAAAGGCTGAGCTGACAGCCTAAGGGGTTAGATCTCAGAATGTGGGTCGAAGGCACAAACCCGAAAATGGTGCCATGGGCTGTGGACTGTCTGCTGTTCATGCTTTGGGTCTGGACACGGGACCAGTGGACAGGAAACCTGACTGGCCATTCTCTGAACTCTCCTACTTAAGTCCAGTTTTTAGATGCTGGTGACAACTGTGTGGCCTTGTTCTAGAATATGCCCAGGGGGTCTTTGATATTTCAGGACCCCTGATTTACTAGAGCCTGTGTTCCCAGGCACTTTGGAGACCACACCATGGAATGAGGTGGTCAGAGCTAAGGGCGGGATCAGCTGTTTTATCTTTTCCTTTATTGCTTTCCACAGAAACAGAGAGATTATACCCTTGAAGGGGAGTCGGGGAAGGTCTCTAATCTTCAATACCTGCATAGGTAAGGGCTATAATTTTTTTTTACTGTTTAGCACTGTAGTAAAATATATCCTTGGAATGAAAGAGTATATATAATGTTTACGTGCATTTTATTTTCTGATTTATTATATAGCGAATAATACTAACGTACATATGCAGGTTTTATCACATAGGAGTCTATATATTGCGTTTGTATGTTATCCTATTATACATATAACTTTAAATTTTATACATTAAGAATAAGAATACAACTAGTAACTTTGAAACTCCCTTTGGCCCCACGCTGGTTATTCCTCTTTCTCTTCCGGAGGTAACTGCTTTCCTTTTGCCAGGCTCCGAAAATTACTCTCCTCTGTGTTCCGAATGTTTTCTGTCATCCCCTTTACATTTAAGTTCAGTTTCAACTCCAGTTTGATTCTCTCTGGAGTTTATTTTTGAGTGTGGTGTAAGGATCTCCTTCACCTTTTTGTGTGAGGATGATGGATTGTTCGGGTGCAGTTTATGGACTGCACCGTCCTTTCCCCACTCACCTGCGGTGCCAGCTCCGTCCGGCATGCAGCCCGTTTTCCCCTCTCATGCTCTTTTCTGATGCTCTTCTGCTCTGCTGATTTATTTTCTGTACTTGCACCAGCACAGTGAATGCCTATGACTTGAGTCTTGGTGTCTGGTGGAGCAAGCCCCCCAGCAGGTTTTTTCTCAGACACAGGTGGACTCTTTCTGTCTCTTTGCTCTTTCATATACATTTTTAAATCACCTGGTTAAGTTTAATTTTGTTTTAAAGGTGTGGATCATTCTGTTCACCCTGAAGAGGGGTGGAAGGAAGAGTGACAGTTTTGGAACTTTGTGGGGAGAAGTAAAATGACTTGGGAAAAAGTGCACTTCTCACTAGATTCTCTACCCCATGTGACCTTGAAATCTTCATTCCTTAGTTACTGCTTGTAACTTTTTTCATGAACCTGGTAATTTTCAGCCATTCCCCAACCCCTCCTTTTTTGTAAAAACACTTCCCTGTACCTTAATCTACATGAGGGAATTAGATATTATGTGAATGTCGAGCAAGAATGACCATTTAATGTCTTGTATTCAGCAGTCCTGTGAGAAAGCCGAGGCCCAGGAGGTTAAGGCACATGTTTGTAGTTAACAGCCACAGAGAGTCAGAATCAGGAGTTGATCCAACTTCCTAACCTTGAAAAGACTCTGAGAGCTTTAACAGGGCTCAGAAAACCTTCAAACTGTGATGCCCCGATGCCCCCGGATCCATCCGCGTAACCGTCCAAAGAGAGCGTCCCTTAGTATCTTCTGAGAAGAGAAGGTCATCAGATGAGTAGGAGCTCAGGATCCTTGTCATGTGGGCCAGGCAGTTAACTGATCCTTGTTCCAGGAACGGGTTTGCCATCCATGGATCATCTCAAGGACTAACAGTGACCTCTGAAGTCAGTAGCTTTGGGGTTCTTTAAGACAGAAACAGAGGATATAATTCAAACTAAAATCAGATTTGTCATAAGGTCTCATACCAGCCCCCTGCAGATCTACCACCGAATAGCAGCCAGAGTTGAGGCCCAGGTCAAATGGCCCTGCTGTGTGACGCCCTCGCCCCCACGCCCTTCCCCTAGGTCAGTCCCAACTTGTGGTCCAGTGCTCTTCTCAGAACGCCAGCTTCCCTGAGCATAACCTGAGCTGACGTGTGGTACATTCCAGCTACCTGACTTACATCAAGTTGTCGACGGCTGTCAGGCGGAACGAGAACATGGCCAAGGGGCTGCAGAAGGCGCTACAGCAGCAGCCGGAAGATGACAGCAAGCGCTCCCCGCGGCCCCAGGACCTCATCCGGCTCTATGACATCATTCTGCAGGTGACCCTCGAGGACTGGGGAAGCAGGGCCTGTCCTTCGCAGACACAGAATGACTTAGCTTTGCGTAGCGAAGGGGCTGGGACCAGCAGCAGCTGTTAGTGGCTCAGGAAGAGAGGCCTTGTTCTCAGCCATGAGCCGCGATGCTCGACGTGTTGGTGCAGAGAGGCCAGCAAGCCCTCGGGTGTTCCCTGAGCGCCTCGCCTGTGCAAGATCCTCTCCCACGTGCTGTGGGCCTTCTGAGACCTGAGGCCACACTGTCTTGGCGCACTGGGGGTTGGTCTGTAAGAATGAGAGACACATGCATACCATCCAGGCATCTATGGGAGCTGCCAAACAGAGGGCCACTCTGAAATGAAAGATCAGACCAAGAGATTCCCTCTAGTTGACTTGGTCTGAGAAGTCTCGGAAGGAGGTGAGGTGTGAATGGAGTCATAAAGGACAAACAGGCTTTCGGTAGCAGAGAGGGGGTGGTGGTGACACTAGGTGGGGCTGCTGCCAGGCCACTCCTCACAGACCTTCCCGTTATTGCTGGCCTGGGCTCTCCTTTTGCCTGTGTGTGTTTTTACAAGGTCTCCTGTCAAAAACCCAGTCTGAAGCCTGCTCTTCGTGAGTTCTCTTGTTGTATCTCTCATGCAGAATCTGGTGGAATTGCTTCAGCTTCCTGGGTTAGAGGAGGACCGAGCCTTCCAGAAAGAGATAGGCCTCAAGACACTGGTGTTTAAGGCTTATAGGTAAGGTCCCATGAGGCGGATGGAGTTCTCCTATGCTGCCCGCTGGCTCTGTAAGTCTTGGGAGCATGGACCGGACTCCAGAAGATTGGGTCGTTGGCTGTATGGTTACCTTTCCGATGGTCAGAACGGTCAGCCCAGCATGTTCAAGGGAAGCCTTTGCTAAAGGTACTGGCTGGGAGTTTCCAGTGTACCTCATTTGCTCTTTGGATAGGGTGGAGGAGGTGGGGGGTACACGTTAAGGTCTTTTCCCTCCTCTTCCCTCCTTCCTCCTGGTGGAAAAGGAACAAGTGTAGGAAAAGGTGTTAGTTAACAGAACCAGAGTGGAATCTGAACTGAATTAGGAGAAAGCTAAGGCTCCGTTTTTTGTTTTTGTTTTTAAATGAATCGTGTTATTTGTAACTTGAAGGTGGGCTGTGTGGAGCAGGAGAGGGGTGAGGACAGAATGGCAAAATAGAGCCGGGTGTGTAATTGCCCACCCCACCCCCCATCCCCCCGGCCGTCACACCCCAGCACTCTCTTACTCTCTGGCATGCCACATCTTCGCTCTTGTTAGCCCTCTTCCTGGCCCGTGTTCTGTCAGGGACCAGCAGCCCTCAGGCTCTTTTGACCCCAGTGGAATAGTTTGCATTAGCAAGAGGATTCTTGGGTTTGGTTTTTGAAAAAGAGGTGAGCAAGGATGAGCGAGCTGGCTGGATGTGTGGGCGGTGGGTGGGACTCATATTTGGGCAGCATTCCTCCTCGGGGCCTGTCCCGGCTTCCACCATGTGCCTTTGGGAGCCGCAGAGTCAGACGGTAAGTAGAAGACGGTGGGTCTGTTACAGTGTGGGACGTGCACAGCGCAGGGAAGAGTGGAGGGTAGCCTGGCAAGCCGGGGCATGGAGAATGTCGGGGTCTTCCCTGCACTGATCCTGAGGTTAAGAAGCCTGTTTCCAAATCTAAAATTGAGCCTAAACTTCAAGGAAAGCCTTGATCTTCTAGAATATTCTGGTTCTTTCCTTTCCCCGCCAGGTGTTTTTTCATTGCTCAGTCCTATGTGTTGGTGAAGAAGTGGAGCGAAGCCCTTGTCCTGTATGACCGAGTCCTGAAGTACGCAAACGAAGTAAATTCTGACGCCAGGGCCTTCAGGAACAGCTTAAAGGTGTGGCACTGCTCCTTGCCCCCACGCCCAGGGAAGCTATGCAGTGAGACGACCTCAGGCCCATCCTCCCTGGCCAGCTGCGGGTGTGGTGCGGCCCTGAGCGCTTCCAGGCCTGAGATGGACTCGGGTACTAAGAAGGAAAGCCATTCCTCTGGTTAAAATAAACTTGAAGTACTGTTCTCAGATTTGGCTACATGTTACAGTCACCTGGAAAGATTTTTAAAAGATGGCTGTCTGAGTCCCATCCCCCCAGATTCCCAGATTCTGGTTCTGATCCCTGTAGGGTCTGGGGTGCGCATTGGGATTTTGTAAAGCCCCTCACTGATTGTGATATGCAGCCGAGTTGAGAGCCAGTGATGAAGCCTTTCCCCACAAAGCGTGCCTGCACCAGCAGCAGCATTTGGAACTTGTTAGAAACGCAGACTCCCAGGCCCTGCTCCAGGCCTACTGAGTCAAAATCTGCCTTTTAGCAACCCCCCCAGGCAATCTGGGTATACCTCAAAGCTTACCTGCTGATGGAAAGTACTTGGTGGTTTGGTTCGTTTTGCTGCTTGTTGAATGACAGCTGGCTTTTTAAGCTGTGGACTGCTGTAATGATGTGGGGATCGAAGCACCAACTGGCCCAGGGAACCCAGGCGCGTTTGTTTACTAGTGGAGACCGTTCGGGAAGGCCAGCCGGGGTTGCCCTGGGCAGGCTGGCGCGGGAGCCACTGCTCTGTGGGCGTTCACCTGTTCCCTCAGAACAGCACTGGGTTCCGGGATAACATACACACCAGGCTTCTGCCTTCAGAGCCACACAGACTTGCCTGCGGGAAGGAGGAGGTCCTCGAGGGAAGGTGGGGATGGGAAGGAGGAGGTCCTCGAGGGAAGGTGGGGATGGGAAGGAGTCGGTGAGGGGGTATGTGACCAGCATGGTGGCAGCGTAATGATGGGGTGACCTTGGCCCCGGGATGTAGAGGCGGACTGTGTGGACGATTATCCCAGGAGACAGGAAGAGGCGTTTACAAATCCCTGTCTGACCTCTAAGTCTGAGAATAGAGGCGGGAGGGGTTCAGATCTTTTCGGATTTTGCCAGGTGGGAGACTGCAGCCTGCCATGGGGCCCCTTTGTGCTTCAGTCTCCTCCTCTAAAGTGGAGTACAGATGAATTCAGGATTATTACGAAAATGGAATTAGCAATTGTGTGAACTGCTCAAAAGGCACCTGGCCCATCATGCATGTAGCATGTGATATGCTTATTCATAATATTATCCTCGCTACTGTCTCCAGGCATTATTACTTAAGCTAAGGCATCACTTTTCCTGTCTGAAACAAGTTAGTGCCTTTTTTTTTTTTTAAGATTTTATTTATTTGATAGAGCGAGTGAGAGAGAGAGGAGCAGGAGGAGGGGCAGAGGGAGAAGCGGGTCCCCGCTGAGCAGGGAGCCCGATCTGAACCGAAGGCAGACGCCTAACTGAGCCACCCAGGTGCCCATTTTGTTTTTTTAAGTAGGCTCCACGCCCACTGTGGGGCTTGACCTCACGACCCTGAGATTAAGAGTCACATGCTCTATCATCGGAGCTAGCAGGCTAGCGTTTTTTGTTTTGTTTTGTTTTTTAAATACAGTAAACTGTTTATAAAGTCTAAAATCCTGTGGAAATAGTGGTGGGATCACTTAGCTCAGCTTAGTTTGGCACACTTGTCTGGCCCGGCTCTGGCTCATGAGTACATGTTTTTCTGAATCATTACAGGACCTGCCCGACGTGCAAGAGCTCATCACGCAAGTGAGGTCAGAGAAGTGTTCTCTGCAGGCAGCCGCCATCCTTGGTGAGCCACTTGCCTCCTCTTGTGACATGTTCCCAAATTTCCTTCGCTGGTATACCTCCCCTCTCCTGCCCCCTACACTCCTGTTCTAGTTAATCTGTAAGATTTTTTTTTTCTGCCATTATTTCTGCCACATGAAGGCATCAAACTGTGTGGAAGAATTTACTTACTTTTTTTTAAGATTTTATTTATTTATTTGACAGAGACACAGCGAGAGAGGGAACAAGCAGGGGGAGTAGAAGAGGGAGAAGCAGGCTCCCCACAGAGCAGGGAGCCCGATGCGGGGCCCAATCCCAGGACCCTGGGACCATGACCCGAGCCGAAGGCAGACGCTTAACAACGGAGCCACCCAGGCGCCCCTACTTATTTATTTTTTAAGATTTTATTTATTTGAGGGAGAGCAAGAGAGTGAGCACAAGCAGGGAGAGGGGTAGAGAGAGAAGCAGGCTCCCCACTGAGCAGGGAGCCCCATGTGGGGCTCGATCCTGGGACTCCAGGATCATGATCTGAGCAGAAAGCAGATGCTTGACCCAGTGAGCCCCCTGGGCGCTCCTGTGTGGAAGAATTTAGAGAACCAGTTCCGAGGTTCCTCCTCCCTAATAGTATTTTTCGTACAACCGTCGGGGCTCCACTGGCCTGACAATGTTGCTTCTGGGGTTTATCGTCTGTTTGTCGGCGCTGCTTAGACCTCGGCCCAGGAAGGAAAGGGCTATAACTTCCCCACGTGTTGCTGCCTTTGCTCTTGGGATTTAGAACCCATACATGTGATAGGTGTCATTTGTGACTATATCGTGTTAAGTTCCTGTTCTTACTGAATCCCTGTGCAACTTTCAGATGCAAGTGACTCCCACCAAACGGAGACTTCCTCCCAAGTCAAGGACAACAAGGTATGTCTGGGATGCAGCTTTTGAGGAATAAAGAGTAGAATTCATAACTCACTAGAAATGTGTGCTCAGTTGTAGAACAGACAACGCTTCATCTCTAAGCAAACCCCCTGTTTGCCTCCCTTCTGCTCAGAGACGTCACAGCTGCTTGTATAAGGTTTGCTCATGTCAGCTAGCTGGCCCCAGATAAGGAGCTTAGGAACTTGGGCTGTGAGGCGCAGCTGGCTAGGAGCTTGGCCTGGGACGCCCAGTACGCCTGTGCCCCTGGCCTGGCCCATGCCGCTCTCCACCTCTCTAGGTTTCGGTGACTTTCAGCTATGAGGTGGGGACGTGATGACACCCTTGTAGGAGATTGGTGGGGATCAAGCGAGGAAGCCCATGTAGGCTCTGAACTGGGTGCTCAGCACGTAGTGCGTGTTCCACGGGTGGTCAGTGATTAACTCCTGGGTTCCTCCCTTTGGTTTGACTCCCAGCCTCTGGTCGAACGGTTTGAGACATTCTGCCTGGACCCCTCCCTCGTCACCAAGCAAGCCAACCTCGTGCACTTCCCGCCGGGATTCCAGCCCATCCCTTGCAAGCCTTTGTTCTTTGACCTGGCCCTCAACCATGTGGCTTTCCCACCTCTTGAGGACAAGTTGGAGCAGAAGACCAAGAGTGGCCTCACTGGATACATCAAGGGCATCTTTGGATTCAGGAGCTAACCAGGCTCTTCTTGGGGGCAAGGGGAGATTCTCACTCTTCATCTGTGTTGTGAGAAAACCCCAGCAAGTTCCATGATATTAAATCCAGGTCTGCATTGGCCCCGGGCAGGAGTGTAACGTCCTCAGCCCTGCGTCCCTATGTCTTGTGTGTTTGTGCACTTGCCGTTATTAACCGGTGTGCTAGAAGGGGGACCCTGCCGTCTTCTGGTGGATGTGTGCGGGATCCCTCTATCCGCACCTCCTGGGGGAAGGGCCGCTGCCATCTGGCCCCGTGGCCTGTGGGAGCCGTGCTCGGGTGGGTCCACGCCAGGCATGGATGGGAGCTCGGAACTTTCTGTCGTGTTTCTTCAGTACCGCGGATTTGCAGTGGACTCCTCCTCGCCGTGAGCACCCCGAGTCCCGTGAAGAGTCTGTGGCCAGGGACTGCTGGCAGCGCCGCCCCACAGCTACGGTCAGCCTTACGCCCTGTCACCTCCAAGTGGGAGTGAAGTTTCAGAACAAGCAAAGAGCTCTATTTTTAGAAGAAATGTGTTACACTCAGAAATGATGAAAACAAATCTTATATTAAAAAGGCAAAGATGCTGGAGACTGTGCCCATTTTTTTACATGCTCTCACATCTGGTCCCAGCGCCCTCCTAGGGACCTTGTTGCTCGATCCTGTCCTGTCGGGTGTCCCCTGACATCTGGCAGCTTGGGTGTGTCTGAGGCCAGTTAAGGGAGAATTAGAGGCACTTTCTAAATCTGAAATTTTTAGATGCCATAGATTATATTTAAATCAATTTCCTTTTTTTTAAAGTAAGCTCTACGCCTAATGTGGGGCTCACACTCATGACCCCGAGATCAAGAGTCACGTGCTCTACAGACTGAGCCAGCCAGGTGCCCCCAATTTCCTTTTTTTTTTTTTAAAGATTTTATTCATTTGAGAGAGCACACAAGCACGGGGAGAGGAAAAAGCAGACTTCCTGCTGAGCAGGGAGCCCGATGAGGGGCTCGATCCCAGGACCTGGAGATCTTGACCTGAGCCAAAAGCAGATGCTTAACCATCTGAGCCACCCAGGCGCCCCTCCCCGGATTTCGTTTTTAAGTTTTTCCTTTAGTGACCCTTTTTCTATCATAGCATCAATAATAGAAGTCCCAAAAGCAGTGAAAGAAAGCGAGCAATAAAAGTGATTTAGACATGAGATGTATCTGAAACCTCTGAATCCCTTTGGAGGTGGAAACTCACTTGCCCCGTAGGAAAGCGAAGCCACAGAGGGAAATGTTGGCTTCAGTGTGGCGTAAACCTGGAGCTGATTAGAGCAGCTTGAAGGGAAGGCTGGGTGGTTAAAGACCTGAGAACATTATTTCAAGCTGGACCCACTGTGGGCACGGACATGCCTCTTGTTTTCCCAGGGAACTACAGAGGGGGGAGTTGCCAGAAGTTAGAAGACAGGAAGACAAATCAGACTTCTTCGTTAGAATTGAATGTTGTCAAGGACTCCAGATGCTCAGATTGTGATCTCTCCTCCCCCCAGGATTTGCTTTGGGTCAAAGAGCCTTAGGAAGCTGATTTTGTTTTTATTTTATTTATTTATTTTTAAAGGTTTTTTATTTATTTGAGAGAGAGAGAGGGAGAAGCAGACTCTCCACTGAGCAGGGACCCGACTTGGGGCTCGATCCCAGGACTCTAGGATCATGACCTGAGCCAAAGGCAGACGTTTAACCGACTGAGCCACCCAGGCGCCCCCTGATTTTGTTTCTAAATAGAAAGTTTTATCATCTGTGCCATACAAGTCAGCGGTTATCCTCCCTCCCTCTGAAGATACAGCACAGATGACCTGAGCATGAGGTCCTGGAATTTGGTCCCGAAGGCTTAAGACTGTGTCCCTGATGGGCTGAGGGAGCCCTGGGGGTCTTTATCCTTTTCCTTGCCCTCTTCCTGGCTCCCCAGCTTGGCAACAGCAGGCTGTGGACTAGGTTCTGTGCTTCCCTTGCCCCATTCTCTGTGCCCACCGGCTGCAGCCACAGCTGGGTCAGGCCCCCAGCGGCAGGCCCCCATGCAGGCAGCCCTCCAGCCTGTCTGAGCCAGTGGCTCCTTCTGCCCTCATCTGTCTTGCTCATGGCCCTTCCTACCCCTCCTCTTTTAGAGTGCCGGCATCAGTGGGGAGGTGGAATCCAGAGTCAGTCATTCTGATTGACCTTTCCTAAGCTTTTCCTTTCTGTGGCCACACTAGAAATTCCCTTCCTCCTGGTGTCCCCGGGAGCTGCTGTGCATGGTAGTGGCTGTGGTCAGCCAGTGAGGCTGTTAATAAGGCATGTTTAGTATTAAGAGCACGTGTTTACACAAGAAGACAGCCCTGGCAGGGCCAAGGTCTCTGGTTAGCTTGCACATCCCTTCACATAGGATCCCTGGACATTAAACAGACTGTCACGGGAGACTGCGCCAAAAGCAGGACCCCATCATGTCCTCAGGCCAGGGAGCAGTGCTCACGACCATGGGTTCAGAGTCGAGCCCTGGGCCGCTCCTTGGGCCAGCACGTTTTGCTGGGTAGATGGACAGAACAAAGTGCCAGTAGCCACACAGTGGAACAAGAGTGCGGTCTTGAGGTGTAAGTGATGGATGCGGGTACTCACTTTGCTTCCCGTGCTCATTCCTGCAGTTGGGGCTCCCATCCCTCCCTGGGATGAGCTACGCTTGCTCAGCAGGCTTGGACCCTGCAAGAGGCTTCTGTCTCCCCAATCCAGAGAGGAGGAGAAGCTTACTTCGGACTCTGCCTTACAGCTGCCGTGCTAAGGGCTTTTATTTTCCTGTCTGTTGAGCGGTGGTGGTCTTGACTTGCAGAAACATGAGTGGTGAAAATTACCAGGAGATAATGCTGAACATCAGATTGAAAGACATAATGTGGCCAAGTTTGTGGCCTCTAACCCTGTTGGTTCTGTTTGGAAAAACGGAGCGTTGAGGCAGCTGGGGCCAGAGGGGCTCTGACCACTCTGTTTCCTGGGTGTTTTCTCCTTTCCATGTGCGTTGTTTCGAGGTACTGTCTCTGGTTTTACTTTACGCTGAGAATTCTTGGATTCCCCTGTTGGAAATGAAACACTGACAGGCTTTGTTCCATCTCCTTCCTCTGGTGGCAGCCTGAGCCTTTCACTGGCTGGGAGGTGACGGCCTGTGGTGGTCGCGCGCCCTGTCCCTGCCACGGCTGGAGACCATCCCGATCTCTCCTCCCACTGAGGTGATGGCCTCACCCCCTCGTCGGGGGATGCTTGACCCTGGGGACTGCCGAGGTAGGGGCTGCATGGATTTTGCACACTTGGCATCATTAATCCCCAAAGCTAGCCAATCACAGAATTCTAAACACGTTGCTGTGCAGCCTTCACAAGCTTGGACTCTTCAGAGGTCTAGGAAAACACCCAAAGATAGCAAAAATATGTGTTGGGCCTAATTTTATTTCTAAGACAGTTGTTGCTACAGAAGAGACAGAAACCAGGTTTAGCTGTAAAATTTATCGATGTTCCGAAGCAGAGAGAGAGATTGGATGCTGCCTGCATCCTGACAGCAGCAGCTGGAAGAATCGAGCCTGTCGGTCCGCGGGCTGTGAGAGGCGGGGCGCGGGCGGGGCTGCGCGAGGGGCGAGCACGGCCCCCCACCCCCGCCGCAGGCCGGCTCTGCGGTGTTCACCGTGTTATTAGCCGGTATGGGTGGATGAAGTGTGATCTCAGATGACGAATACGGATGGAGTACTCATGAGAACCTTTTGTCTGAACTTTCCGAGCTCTTACGGGACTGTGAGCTCAGCATCTAAGGTTTGGTTTTTATTTTTGTTTTGGGGCAGGATTGTGACAGCCCATCGGTCCGATGAGCTGCTCCCTGCTGGTGCCAGGACCCGCAGGAAATGCCGAGCAGGCGGGGCCCTGCCTTCCCCTTGGCCGTGCCCTCTGTGGGGATTTTCACGGTGTTGGAAGGGGGAGCCTGGCTTCGCGGTAGTCCCCATTTTCGGCAGATGGTTTCTTCACGTCCACTAACTGCAGCATGTGTCCTCATGCTCAGTCTGTGGACTGAGGAGTCACTGGACTCCTCACACTTGGAAAAGAACCACAGCCCTTCTATTCGGCTGAGCTTTTCCCAGGGGTCTTCTGGCAAGGGGCAGGGCAGGTACGACAGGCAGGTGACCGGTCCCCGAAAGCTGTGATGTCCGTCAGCTCTGGCTTGTCTGTGGAATGGAGAGGGCGTGGGGGTCCTCACCCAGAAAAGGGGCATCTGCTTCTCTGTGAGAAGGAAAATGTGCAAAGGGTTTACTTAGTACCTAAGAGGCACCTGACTGACAAATAGGAATTTCCCTCCCTTCACTGCCCCCCCTCCCCGCCTCCGGGTCGGCGCCGGCATTAGAACACGTGCTTCTCCGCCCAGTGCCGCCTGTGGCGGGCGCGACATCCTGGCTGGGACCTGGGGCCTCGCGGCGGGAGCTCCTGCCTGGCCAGGACTGAACTAGGGAAGTCTCTCTTCCAGCCGTAGCCCCACAGTGAGCAGCTCTCCCCGGGGACAGGGGGACAGCGGGAGCCCAGTGTCCAGGAGGCGGGGCTGCTGTGCGGGGAGTTGGTGGGGCCCGTTCCGCTGACACCCAGCGCCCTCCCTTCCCTCAGCGCGCCCCCACCGCCTTTCTCTGCCGCCCTCCCCAGGCCAGGCCCTGCTGGGTCTAAACAGCATCACCAGGACAACAAGCCGAGTCCACTGAGCTGCCCACGTGCTTCCAATTTCCTGGCTGTAAAGACTGATTAGGAAGCGTTGCTCCTCAGCCACGAAGACTGTTATTAGTTCTTTGGGTTTTTTTTTGTTTTTTTAAAGATTTTATTTATTTATTTGAGAGAGAGAATGAGAGAGAGAGCACATGAGAGGGGGGAGGATCAGAGGGAGAAGCAGACCCCCTGCTAAGCAAGGAGTCTGATATGGGACTCGATCCCGGGACTCCAGGATCATGACCTGAGCCGAAGGCAGTCGCTTAACCAATTGAGCCACCCAGGTGCCCAGTTCTTTGTTTTATAAGCCTTTTCCTTCCTCAGACCGGTGACCGGGGCTCAGTGCAGGTCAGCCCCTGCCGCTTCTGTACGACCCGGGTGACTCCCTCCCGCGGCTGAGCTCGCGAGTGCCGCGATGGCCTGGCCGCCGCCCGCAGACCTGAACTTCACAGGAGGGCCCAGAGCCCTTGGGCGACCGGGAGACCGGAAGGCCCAGCAGCTCCTGAGGCTGTGTGGTGGCCCAGAGACGCGGCTGTCCCGGCTCTGGTCCCGCAGCGGGACTGGGCCAGCCGCTGTGCCCCAAGGCTAGGGAAAGGGAGTCACTCCTAGAGGGGAACAGCCTTGACCTTGTCCTCTCAGGCAGACTTGGGACTTGAGGACTCCTGAGGTCACCCCGTAATCCTCTGTCTCACCGTCTAGTGTGGGGGACCCTGATCTCCTGACAGTAGGGTGGGTTGGTTGGTTGGTTGGTTTGAATTGCTTCCTCTATACTCTCCCTGTAAAAGCCCCAAAAGGAATAACCAGCTCCTTTTCCTGCCTTTTGTGCTCTAGATAGGCAAGCCGTGGTAGCTTAAGCCCTGGTGTGCTATGCAAGCTGCCACCCTTCGCCTAGCTGCACACGTGCATGGCGGCCTTGGGGCCGGCAGCTCGGCGGCTTTCAGTCCCGATCACTCGCCTGCTCTGGCCCCCCACCCCATGAGCTGTGAGTGGCCCGCATCGGCCTGCCTACCAGCTCCAGGCTAGGGGGTGTGAGAAGCTGCTACTTGGAGTCCTAGCTGGCACGGTGCCGGCGGGGGACCCTGGACCAGTGGCCTCAACCTCCCACTCCACAGAGGAGGAAGCCAGTGTCGGGCGAGGGGAGGCCCCAGGGGCAGGACAGGGAGCCAGGCCTGGGCTTCCTGCCTGGTTCAAAAGGAGGAGATGTGGCAGGGCGAGGCCTGGGAAGGCTGAAAGTTGCTGCACGCTGTCCAGCTTCTAGGCCAGGGCTGTTTGGTGCAGTTGTCCAGTTAACCCTTGAAAAGCATGGGTCCACTTATATGGGGCTTGCTTTTTTTTTTTTTTTTATAAATTTTTTGTAAATACAGTCCAATGCTGTAAATATATTTTTTTCTTCCTTACGATTTTCTTAATGACATCTTTTCTCTAGCTTTCTTCATTGTGGGAATACAGTTTATAATACGTATCGCACACAGAAGATGTATTGAGCAACCATTTCTGTTACTGGTAAGGCTTCTGGTCAACAGTAGGCTGTTAGTAGTTAAGTTTGGGGAGAGTCAAAAGTTATACAGAGATTTTCAACTGCATGGGGAGGTCGGCGCCCCAACCCCCACATTGTTCAAGGGTCAACTTAGTGTGAGCCACAAATGCAAGCCCAAGCCACATGTGTAATTTTAAGTTTTCGAGTAGCCACATTTTAAAAAAAGTAAAAAGCAGATGAAATTGATTTTTAAAAGTATATTTCATTTAACACAGTGTATCCAAAATATTGTGGCTTTAATCAAGATAAAAAAAAAATCACTGATGAGGTATTTCACATCTTTTTTTCCACACTGAGTCTTTGAGTTCCAACGACTGAAATCTTGTGGCTGCCGTGTGGGACCGTGCAGGTCTCCACGGAGGCTCTGTCCCATCCTGGCCACCTAAATGACCCTTGTCTTTCTCACATATTTCTTTGTCCCTCTCCCTTCTCCTGTGCTTTGGTCTTGGGGGTCAGAGTCACTGCCATGTGACTAGGAGCATCTCCCAGACGAGGCTGTTCCTGCCGGCTGCATGTCAGCCCCTATCTGGGGCACTGGGGCCTGATTTGATTCGGCATTAGACAGTCACGCCAGGAATTCAACTCTTGTTTTTCTTGCCATGAATCAGTTAGCCCTAATCTCGGGCGTGTGAGAGCCTCCTGTGCCGCTTATTTATTTCCAGGAGAGCCTCTGCAGACAGGAGACAGAGCTCAACCGTTCCAAATCTCAGTCTGGTTGCCTTTTGCCTCCTGCCATCAGCAGCCGGGGTCTGCATCCCTCTACCCTGTCCAGCTTCGAGGGGGTGGGGGGGCTCCCCTTGCTGCTCCTCTCCCGGGGCTGGAGTCTGGACATCTTTTTCCCCTGGGCCCCCTACCTCCAATGACCACCACCTCCCAGGAAGGAGCCCCGAGTTCTCAGGGAGGCAGGCCAGGGGGCTGAGGGCTGCAGTCTCCTGCCTCCCGTCTTGGCTCTCCTGGGCTCGTCCAATCTCAAAGATAAGGAAGTGAGCTCTGTGGTTGGAGATGAGAGGCTGGCGCATTCAGGGCTGGCTCCTGGATCCTGCAGTCATTTAAACAATGGCCCCTTTCTGAGGACAGTTGATTGCAGGCCTGCTAGTAGTGGTTCAAAGAAAATTGTCACCCAGCAATAACATGGAGGAGAGGCTGGGGTGGGGGTGCATGGCCTCTAGGCCTGGCCTTCCATCTCTGGCTCCAGCTCACACTCAACCGGGAGCGGAGCTTTGGATACCCTCAGCTTCCTTGTTGCTACTTGTCAAGGCCCCCTGGTGCCCTCCTCACCCCCGCTGTCCCCCTAGCCCCTCCCCTGCCAGGATGGGTGACTCCTGTGTCCCCTTTCCAGGACCAGGTTCAGTGGCTTGTCCATGAGATGCAGCCAAAAGGGACTCCAACCTCTTCTGTCCCACTTGGGCATGTGACCAGTCTCAGTTGTCCCCCTGTCCTCTCTAGTTGGAGGGATCCATCTCTACGTCTTCTCTGTTTTCTGCCCTCAGCTAGGCTTTACCAGAATGTCCCCCATGCCCCGAAGCAAGCATGGCCGCATCCCTCCTCTTTGCTACTCGTCCAGCCCGCCCTCCACCAATGCTGTCATGGTTCCAGGGAGTGGCGCTCTGGCTGTAGAAGGATTCTTCGACTTGGGCAGTGAAAGGAGGGCCTGCAAATAGGGGAGCACCGCAGGAGAAGGCAGCTAGCAAGATGGCCTGCCTGGCACTCGATGCAAGGAAGAGGCCAATAAACTGGCACCATGTCCACCCCATCTGACTCCAGAAAAGCCACGAGGGGCCCCTTCTGGGGGACCGAGTGAGGAGAGGCCGGCAGCAAAACCCAAGTACAGTGGGTTCCCAGGGGGCTCAGCCAGACCCTAGGCTCAGCAGCACCTGGAGGCTAATGCTGGGGGTCCTGGGGCAAGGGGCGCAGGGGGCATCCCAGCCCCTCCGGAGCTGGTCTGAGACTCTTCGGAGGATCCCAGAGCCACAGACAGGATGACACTGAGCCAGCCAGGAAGGTCAGGCAGTGGGACTGTGGGGTTGTCGTCTGGGGAGGCGACTGGGTGGTGGCCGCTTTTAAAATGTACCTTGTGCCAGTTGTCTGGGGTGAATGCCCCCTGTGGCTGCCCCATAGTGGTGATGGGGAGCAGCGCCCCCTCTGCCGGGGGTGGGGTGAGAGCTGTGGGTGGGGGCATGCCTGATCGCCTGATGGCCAGGTGCCCTGTGCTGCCTGAGCTCTGAGGCCGGGCCTCTGTCCATCTGCAGCCCTGTCCCTCCGGGGCCCGGCTCTTTTCCCGTCTGGGTGTGATCTCTGCCGGTTCCCTCTGGGTGTGTGGGTGTAACAAGTCCGAACCTTCTCTGGGAGTCGGGCAGGCTCGGGCGCCCCGCCCTCTGGGCTGTGCCCTTTCCTCCCCGAACTGGTTGTGCAGGAGCAGCCGAGTGTGGGCAGTGTGGGTGCGTGGGTGGCAGCCCGGCCCACGCTCGCTCGCTGCCTCAGCTGCGGGGAGGGGCCTCCCAGAAACCGCCTTCCCGGTGCCCGGCCACCCCACCTCACCAGAGCCCAGCCAAGCAGCCAGCGAGGACACACGCCTGCTGCCCGCCACCTGCCTGCACCGGCCGAGCCCAGCCTGCGCCGGCACCTGCCTTTACGACCATGTTCAAGGGTCTGAGCAAAGGCTCCCACGGGAAGGGGTCCCCCAAGGGCTCCCCGGCCAAGGGCTCTCCCAAGGGCTCCCCCAGCAAGCACAGCCGGTGAGTGGGGCCTGGGGCAGCAGGCTGGGGCGGGAGGGGGTGGTGCCAGGCCCAGGTGCCCTAGCCTCCTGGAGATGGCAGCCTGGCATTCAGGACCAGCCCAGTGCTGGCATTTAGTGTCCCCAGGCCAAAAGTCTGGGGGTGGTGGTGGGGTGGACTCTCTCCCAAGCCCAAACGGGGGCCTGGGGCTCCCACATTGTCCAGGGGGCCTGAGGGCCGCAGGCAGGGGTGCTCTGCTGGATGCACACTGCGTGGGGAGGGGCCGGGGGGCCGGGAGACCAGAGTGCTTGGCTCCGTGTCTGTGGCTCTGCCCTCAAGGCTCTGCTTGGGCTGGGCTCACCCTTGGAACCTGGGCCCAGGGTGGGCAGAAGGACTGAGGCCAAGAGGTGGAGGTGGGGTGCCTGGTGCAGGGGGGCGGGGCTGTGCTGCGGTGCCTAAGCTGCAGCTTTCCTCACAAGGCTCTCCCCTCGGGCCTTGAGTTTTGTTACAGTGTTGGGGTGATTCTTGCACCACGTGGGTATGAGGAGAGGGTGCTGTGGGGAAAGGGGAGGGCCCGCGGGCCAGGACATCGCCAGAGCCTCCCTCTGCTCCCCCCGCTCCCCGCCGGACGCAGCCTGGCTCTCGGCAGCCACATGGGCCGCAGACAGACTTGGCTGCTTCCCTCCGTTTCTTCCCTCACCCGCCCCTGCGGGGCGGAGGTGGCAGATGGGAGCAGAGATGAAGGGCTCATTACCCTGATAGGGATCGGACCGGGGCGATGACGCGGAGGCTGGGCTTCTGGGCGGACAGGAAGGACAGCAGTTAAGACTCTCACTGTCGTCCCTGGCGCTCCTGGGCCCTGCCCAGGGTGGAGTGTGCCACCCCCGGTGGGAGCAGCCCTCCTAGGAGGCCAGGCCTGAGGACAGGTCGCCCAGGGGTCAGGGGTCAGGACCCACAGCTCCCTGTCCCCAGGTAGGCTCCTAGCCTGGGGCAGCTGGGGGCTCTGTCCACACAGCCAGGTCGGCTCTGGCTGCCGTCCCCCAAACTGGGTTCACTGGTCCCCTGCTGTGCAGTCCATCCAACATATATTTATTGAGCACCTACTGTGTGCCAGGACTGTTGTGGGCACTGAGGTGCCGCCTGACACAGAACCAACAGGTCCTTGCCTTCATGGTGCTTACATCCTAGTGGAATAAACACCAGCACGTATGGCTGCTTCAGAATGCGCTCATTCTCCTAACACAGTAGCACTGTGATGTAGATATTATTAAAGCCCCACTTTACAAGTGAGGGCACAGAGAGTTTAAGTAACTTGCCCAGGGCCACACAGCAGTAGTGCTAGAGAATGATCAGACCCAGGCTGTTTGGCCACAGAGTTCTTTCAGACTGGGTCTTCACTGGCACTGCCCCTCTGCCGGGGCAGGGACGTGGGGGCGGGGTGGGCTCATCCTTCAACCCCTAGTTCAAGGCGCAGCTCAGTGAAGCCTTCCCTTCCCCAGGACTGTAACTTCATAGGGTGCTGTGCTTTTGAACCTTGGACTACTCTACTTTTATTAGGTCTGCTTGGGCCTCTAGGCCCCAGAGAGTGAGCTCAAGCACACAGCAGGCGCCCCATGGAAAGGACCTTGGGGGGCCAGATCAGGCGCATACTCTGCTCCTTGCTGTGTGACCTGGAGCATGTCAGGTCCTAATCTGGTCTTAATCCTCAAATCTGGGCACTGTCAGCGTGCCCCAACAGTCTCTTGGCCTCCCCCGCCCCAGGGCTGTGCAGCTCCTCCAAATGGTTGTTAGCCTGGGCATAGGCAAAGCCTGGGGTGGTGAGGGGGAGACAGGGCTGGGTGGGAGGAGGTTGGGGTGGGGGACAGCCGGTCCAACTGGCCCTCCCCAAAGCCCAGCCGTGCTGAGCCATGATTCACTCCCAAGGAAGTGGCAGGGAGCTGGGTGAGGTTGGGAGCTCACTGCCAGGACAGTTATGTTGGCCTGCTGCATGGTGCCAGGCACACCAGAGACCCCCACTTTCTGAACCCCCAGGTGAGGACAGTGCTCCCCCTGAAGGTTGAGCTGGCTGCTGATCCCCGAGGCCACCCAGCTGGCCCGTCCACCCTCTGCCCACCCCCAGGTCCTAGACGCCTCCCTCCCGGGCAGTGAGCCCAGCTGGAGGACAGGACAGGGCAGAGGGAGACAAGGGACCCCACGCAGGTGGGACAGAGGGGTCTTTTCCAACCATGCTGGCTCTGTCTTCCCCACCCCCCACCGCACCCCAGGGCTGCCACCCAGGAGTTGGCCCTGCTCATCTCCCGCATGCAAGCCAATGCTGACCAGGTGGAGAGGCACATCCTGGAGACCCAGAAGAGACTGCAGCAGGTAAGGCCTCAGCGGCAAGCGGCGGGGAGCAGGGGGGGTGGGGCTTGGGAGGCTCCCTAAAGCCCCGGAGTGCCCACCAGGGACGGCTAAAGTGGGACAGACAACCCTTGTCACTCACCGGTCTTTCCCCAGACACAGTGGGAGAGAGGGTTCAGCTCTCCTTTTCTGTTGGACTCCCAACCTGGTGGGTCAGAGGGCCTCGGGGCGGGGGCGGGTCTCCCCTGTGTCCCTGCACCTGCCCCACAGATGCCCTGGGCTGGGCCCTCTGCCAGCGTGGACACCAAGGTTGGCCGTGCAGCCTGGGGAACTCAGGGTGGGCTCAGGCGGCAATGAGAGGCCGCCGCAGGGATGTCGTCCCCCACCTACAGGACCAGCTGCACAGTGAGCAGAGCCAGGCCCTGCAGCACCAGCAGGAGGTGGGCCGCAGCCTGAAGGAGGCCGAGGTGCTGCTGAAGGACCTCTTCCTGGATGTGGACAAGGCCCGGCGGCTCCAGCACCCGCAGGCCAAGGAGATCGAGAAGGAGTACGTTGGGTGGCAGCCAGGGCCAGGGCTCCAGGACGGAGGCGCGGGGGTTCCAGGGGAGCCCCAGGCCCAGCCCTGACCCGCTGGCCTCCTTGGCAGCATCAAGCAGCTGCACGAGCGGGTGACCCAGGAGTGTGCCCAGTACCGTGCCCTGTATGAGAAGATAGTGCTGCCGCCGGACGTGGGGCCCAGGGTCGACTGGACGCGTGTGCTGGAGCAGAAACAGGTCAGGGCTGTCCTCCATGTCGGAGCCACCTCCAGGAGCTCAAAATCACACCTGGCACAATCAGAGAGCAAAACTGGGCTGTGTGCCATCCGGGGCCTGTTGGTGCACTTGTACCTGGGGAAGGTCTGGGACGGGAGAGAGAAGGGGACACAGTGCAGTCAGGGAAGGCTTCCTGAAGGAAGCGGCATATGAAGAGGCCTCAGAGAGGTGGGAGGGCTTAGTTAGGCTGGGGTGAAATGCTGAGGAGAGGACATTGCAGAAAGAAGAAATAGAGGCTCCAGCCTGGGGTGTGGTGGGAAGTGCGGTTTTCTGGGCAGGCAGGCAAAGCCAGGGCCCCCTGAACATCGGGTGAGGAACTGTGCTTTGATGCCACAACAGAAGGTGCCGTGATGACAGTGAAGGGACAGTTGGGGGGAGGGCATGAGCAGAGGAGGGTGTCACAGGGTCCCAGAGCCAGCGAGAGGTTTCTAGGCAGGAGGTGCCGAGGCCAGGGAGGTAAGGAGGCAGGGAAGAGTAGGAGGATGTTTTAGAGGCTGAGCCCTGCGTTCTGGGGACCAGTAGGAGTCAGGGGCTGCAGTCATGAAGATGCTCAGGCCTCGGCCTGGGCCACTGGAGAATAGTTGTCCCCCAGGGTGAGCTGGCTGCCGATCCCCGAGGCCACCCAGCTGACCCGTCCACCCTCTGCCCAAACGACCAATTCCACTCCTCCATATGGGGACTCGGGGAGGACGAGGGAGGGCCGCCGCCCCAGCCCTGCGGCTGCGCTGAGCGGCCAGCTCTCCTGCAGAAGCAGGTCCGCGAGGGCCGGTTCGGGCCGGGCATGCCAGAGCTGGAGGAACAGGTCGCCGAGCACAACATCCTGCAGAAGGAGATCGAGGCCTACGGGCAGCAGCTCCGGAACCTCATCGGGCCGGTGGGTGACGTACCTCCAGGCCTGGCCCTCCAGCCCTACCCCCACTTTCTCCCATCTGAGCCTGTGTGGCCCAGCAGGCCCTCTGGGGCAAGGGATGCGGGTGGGGGCACAGTCGGCCCAGGGTGTGGGCGGCCATCTCCCCTGCACCCCGCCTCTCACTGAGCCTGCTTTGTCCCCCACCCCCGCCCCCCCATTGGTCGAGGCAGGACGCAGACACCATCAGGAGCCAGTACCGGGACCTCCTGGTGAGCAAGGGAAGGGCTGGGCTGGGGGGCTGGGCTGGGAGTGGGGCAGGGCCCAGCTGCCTGCACCCTTGGTGTGTGTGTGGGGGGGGGCAGCATTTCTGGGGCAGGCTGACGTGGCCCCCTGCTACTCCTCCTCCCGCTCCATGTCTCGCCGAGCACAGAAGGCGGCCTCGTGGCGCGGGCAGAGCCTGGGCAGCCTGTACACGCACCTGCAGGGCTGCACGCGCCAGCTAAGTGCCCTGGCCCAGCAGCAGCAGAGCATCCTGCAGCAGGACTGGAGCGACCTCCTGGCGGACCCCGAGGGCGTGCGGCGGGAGTACGAGGTGGGTGGGGGAGACTGGGCTTGGGAGGAGGGACAGGGGCATCCTCAGCCTGTCCCCTCCTTGCCCATGCTCCCGACTCTGCCCCCAGCACTTCAAGCAGCACGAGCTGCTGAGCCAGGAGCAGAGCGTGAACCAGTTGGAGGATGATGGGGAGCACATGATGGAGCTGGGGCACCCGGCTGTGGGGCCCATCCAGGTGCGAAGGACAGATCCCGCCCATTGTCGCAGGGACACCTGCTCCCTCAGCTGGTGGAGGTGGGGAGGGGGGCTTCCCAGGGAGGCTGGGGAGAGGGAGACCCGGCCCAGGTCTGGGCAGCAGATGGGGGCACAGGTCTGGGCGAGCATGGCCCAAGGGCTCGGTGCTGCTGTCCGCAGACCCACCAGGAGGCCCTGAAGATGGAGTGGCAGAACTTCCTAAATCTCTGCATCTGCCAGGAGAGCCAGCTGCAGCACGTGGAGGCCTACCGCCGGGTGAGCCTGGGGGCGGGGGCGCAGGGCCAGGCAGGGGAGACCCCCCGGGCCGGGCCATCGAGGGGCCTGGAGAACGCCACAGGATGCGTTCACATGGAGGGAGACAGGGTGCCTCCTAAAAATGGCAGAGCTGTGTCGTTGTGAATAGGTCCCCGAGGGAAAATGATGTCATGTGAGCGTTCGCCACAGGGTGATATAGCTCCCAGGGAGGGTTGGTTCTTAAGGGGGAAAAAAAACCCTTCCTCTTTTTAAGCATTAATCACCAGTATACATCCCTGAAGGATATGTGGCATATCTGTAGTATTACAATTTTATAGAGATGGTAGCAAGATTAAGGAAAAGACGTCCAAAACTCTCCTTAGAAGGGATGATAATGAAAAGAGGGTTGAGAAAAACGGACAAAACACACAACAGGAACTTTTTTTTGGTAATTTCTATCCAAAATGTTTCATATGCTTTGAGAGGGACAAAATCCAAAGAGTTTTATTCTTCCTTTTTCAAAAAATATTTTCGGGGCACCTGGGTGGCTCAGTTGGTTAAGCGACTGCCTTCGGCTCAGGTCATGATCCCGGAGTCCTGGGATCGAGTCCCGCATTGGGCTCCCTGCTCAGCTGGGGGTCTGCTTCTCCCTCTGACCCTATCCCCTCTCATGCTGTTTCTCTCTCTCTCTCTCAAATAAATAAATAAATACAATCTTTAAAAAAAAGTTTTTTTTCGGGGTGCCAGGTGGCTCAGTCGTTAAGCGTCTGCCTTCGGCTCAGGTCGTGATCCCAGGGTCCTGGGATTGAGCCCCGCATCGGGGTCCGTGCTCTGCAGGGAGCCTGCTTCTCCCTCTGCCACTCCCCCTGCTTGTGTTCCCTCTCTCACTGTGTCTCTGTCAAATAAATAAATAAAATCTTTAAAAATATATATATATATTTTCCTACGTCACCACCCTACCATTATCACGCCTGTGGACAGGAATTCCGTAGCATCACGGAGCTGCGCGATGTTTATTTTTTTTTTTTATGTTATGTTAATCTCCATACACTACATCATTAGTTTTTGATGTAGTGTTCCATGATTCATTGTTTGCATATAACACCTAGTGCTCCATGCAGAACGTGCCCTCTTTAATACCCATCACCAGGCTAACCTATCCTCCCACACCCCTCCCCTCTAGAACCCTCAGTTTGTTTTTCAGAGTCCATCATCTCTCATGGTTTGTCTCCCCCTCCGATTTCCCCCCCTTCATTCTTCCCCTCCTGCTATCTTCTTTTTTTTTCCTGGCTGGGATCGGGGGTGGGTGCCTAGGTGTCGGGATCTGAAGCAGATCTGAGGCAAATAATACATTATATGTGGGATGTTTCTTTAGAGCGTGCTCCCAGCTTCCACTCCAGCCCCGACGCCCTGGCACCCACCCCCGATCCCAGCCAGGACGACTGCAGGTGCTGGAGTGAGCCCGAGAGCCCCGCCTCCACCTGGGCGGGAAGGACAGAAGCCAAGCTGTTTTATAACACTAAACACTAAAACAAGCTCAGTGGGCCCAAAATGCACCATTTGCAGAGCACTCCAGCGGAAAAGGCCCCACGGCCTGGAGAGCCGACAGTGCCAGGGCCTGTGACAATTTGCGTTTAGCTGGCTTGCAGGGTTGGTGGGCAGTGGGCTGCCACGGGCGCTGCCCCTGACTGCCCACGACCTCAGTTCCAGGAAGAGGCCGACTCGGTCAGCCAAACCCTGGCAAAGCTGAACTCCAGCCTGGACGCCCAGTACAGCCCAGCCTCAGGGGCGCCCCCTGGTGCCCCCACAGAGCTGCTGCAGCAGCTGGAGGTGAGCGCGCCCCCCGGGCCCCCCCACCCCAGGCCACCTGCATCCTACTCCGGGGATTGGGGCTGGCCCCTGTGTCTGGGCCTCACCCTTCCCAGGGGCTTAGTCCTGCCCTGAGCAGCCCCTCCAGCCCAACCAGCAGATTTCAGAATCCTGGGCCTCCTGGAGGGGCTTCTTTTACTTTCCTGACTTAGAGACCCTGTCTCCATGTAGACCAGACCCCTGGCTCTCATGGGGGGAGGGGAGGTGTGGGGCAGGCGTCAAGGGCAGCCTGGGACCCCACAGGCAGAGAAGAAGCAGCTGGCTGTCGCTGAGAAGACCATTAGGGACCTGCAGTGGCGTAGCCAACAGGTGGCCCCTCTGCAGCAGCGCAGGAACCCGCCCCAGCAGCCCCTGCATGTGGACAGCATCTGCGACTGGGACTCAGGAGAAGTATGGGCTCGGCCCGCACATCCCCACCCTGCCCCAGCCCTACCCCTCTCCAAGCCCTGCCCCGCCTCTGGCCCGTCCCTGCCCCTACCCCATCTGGGCCTTCATTCCTTCCCTATTCCCTGCCCTGAGCCTCCACGACACCCCCCGCACCCCCGTCCCCCAGGTGCAGCTGCAGCGGGGTGAGCGGTATTTGCTGTTGGACAACACTGACCAGCACACCTGGGTCGTTCAAGGCCCAGGTGGGGAGACCAAACGTGCGCCAGCCGCCTGCTTCTGCATCCCAGCTCCGGACCCTGAAGCCGTGGCCATGGCCTCCAAGTGGGTCTGCCGGGGGATCCTCAGGGGCAGGAGGCAGGCTGTGGGCCCAGACCAGGTCCTGTGGTGTTTGAGGCCATGGCCTGGCCTTCTCCTGGACCCATGACTCCTGGGATGGGTGCGGGGTTTGGAGAGAGAGGAGAGACATCCTTGTCTGATCTCCTCCTCGTTCTAGGCTGGCCTCGGAGCTGCAGGGCCTGAAGCAGAAATTGGGCACAGTCCAGAACCACCTGACGGCCAGTGCTGAGCGGCCCTTAAAGACTGGCCAGCAGGGTACTGAGGGTTGGCCGGGGACTTGGGGGGTTTGTTGGCCACCATTGGGGGGGTTGCGATGGGCAGGGGGTGGCTCTGGATTAGGGACTTCTGCTAGGGGATTCCATCTCTTGGGTCGGCAAGCACCGAGCTTTGTCTCTCCCCTGGTTAGGCCCTGCCCGCCATCCCCCTCCCTTCCTATCCCACACAGGACGCTCTGGGGGCCCCCAGGGAAGAGCTGCTCCTCAGGCAGATGGGCAGATGGGAGGTAGGCCCTGGACCCTCACGGCACCCTATGCCCCCAGCGCCCACTGGCTCAGCCCCAGGAGACCCAGAGGCCCAGAAGCTCCTGACACAGATGACTCGGCTGGATGGAGACCTGAAGCAGATAGAGAAGCAGGTGCTGGCCTGGGCCCGGGCCCCGCTGAGCCGCACGACACCACTGGAGGACCTGGAGGGCCGCATCCAAAGCCACAAGGTGGGTGGGTGAGCGAGGACAGCGGGGATAAGAAACGGGCCTGCGCTGGGGGTGCATGAACTCAGGACGAAGCAAGTGTGGGAGCAGCCGCAGGGACCCAAGGCAGAGGAAGGGAGTGGACAGTCTGGGGCTCAAGCAAGCTGCTTCCCATCCTGGCTCCTCCCCTGACCAGCTCTGTGATCTTGGGAAGTCACTTAACCTCTCATCACTGAAAACAGACACAATAATACCCAACTCGTCTGGATGAAGTCTACTAAGGCCCGGGAAGGTTCTAGAGGGGCAGGGCCCAGAATAAGGGCCCTGTATGCCACACTGGGGAGGCGTTCTGGCCAGGGTCCCGAGAGCAGCAAGGAAGCCTGAGCGTCTTCGGGGTGATTTCTCCTGGAGGCAGGTGGGGGCGCCTCCCTGGCCAGGTTGCAGTATGTGAACACCATCACAAAGAACTCATCCTCCGTCCCTCCCCACACCTGGGGGGGTGCAGTTTGGGTTATGTCCTTCCCAACCAGTTTCTAGTCAAATGTATCCTTTGGGTTTGGTTTTTAAATGTCTTGAGTCATGTCCTTACACATCATCGTGCAGCTTGTTGTCCGCTCCATCTTGTCCCGTAGGGATGAGGACATAGCGTTTCCCGGGTCAGGGGCCCGGGGCGGGATGAGTGGGAGCTGTTGCAGGTTGGGTCTGCTCTGAGCCGGCGTGCTGGGCGTTTCTGAGGAAGTGTCATGGGGAGAAGAGCAGGGGGAGGAGGCAGGGGCAGGAGGAGGACGAGGGCTATAGTGCCACCTCAGGGGACACCACCTCCACCCGGAGGCTCTGCGGCCGACAGGAGGCTGGGCCATACAGCCATGTGGGCAGGTCACTGGTTAGGACGGCACGGGGACCTGGCAGCCCCCAGTGCATCCTTGAGTCTTGAAGTCACCGCTTCTCCGACATCAGGCTGGGGCCACAGGAAGCCCAGTGAGACTGGAGGCAGGCAGTGCGCCGTCCATAGTCCAGCACCGACGGCTTGCGGGACGGATGAGGGAATGAGGAGGAGCAGAATAACCCCACGTGGACAGAGCTAGGGCTCTGCCACCCGACCTGGGGCGATGGGGCAGGGAACTGACGTTTTGTGCAGGGCACAGAGACACAGGGTCACGCTGCCTCCTCCCATCGTTCTTCAGAGGAGGAGACTGGGGCTCAGCCAGGCTGCCCAGGGTCCTCCACATGCGGACTCTCGGGGCCAGGACTGTCCCCGGTCTCTAGCCTGTGCCCAGGCTCATACCCACCACACACTGAGGCCAGGTGGGCAGGGTCTGGTTGACCTGGCAGGAAGGAGACCTCTGACCCTGCCCCTCCCTACCCCAGGGGACAGCCCAGCAGCTGCAGGGCCTGGGAGCAGAGAAGGAGGCGGCCCAGCAGGAGTGTGAGGCGTTTCTGTCCACCCGGCCTGGGGGCCCCACTGCCCTGCACCTGCCCCTGGCTCTCAACAGTGTCAAGAACAAGTACAGCGACGTGCTGGTTCTCTGCAACCTCTACGGGGAGAAGTGAGTGCTCTGGGGACTGGGGAAGGGGGCAGCTGGGTGGCATCGCTGGGGTGTGGCTGAGGGAGGGCCTGACCTTGGGCCGCCTCGAGACAGAGCCCGAGCTGCCCTGGGCCTGGAGCGCCAGATCCAGGACACGGACAGGGTCATCCGAGGCTTCGAGTCCGCCGTGGCGCAGGAGGCCCCCATCCCCGCTGGCCCGGGGGCGCTGCAGGACAGGGTCAGCGAGCTGCAGGTGAGGGGCCGGGCGGCCTCCTGGTGGGAGGGGGCATGGCACCACGCATTCACGGGCGGGTGGGTCTCATGGTGACTCGTGGAACCATGAGGGTGCATGGCGCCGTGTCCCCTCCTCCCAGCGCCTGCGGAAGGAGCTGCTGGAACAGCAGGCCTGTGTGCTGGGGCTGCTTCGGGAGCTGAAGGCCACCGAGCATGCGTGCAGCACCCTGCAGAACAACTTGCAGGAGTTCTGCCAAGACCTGCCTCGCCAGCAGCGCCAGGCGCGGGCCCTCACCGACCGCTACCATGCTGTGGGGGACCAGCTGGACCTACGGTGAGTGGCTGGGCCACTGGGGCTTGAGGCACGCCCCCACGTGCCCAGCAGCTAAGCCGTGTGACCTCAGACTGGTGACTTGGCCTCTCTGAGGCTAGTTTCCTCGCCTCTAAAACGGGATGATAACAGTAGCCGTCTCCCAGGGTGAGCCTACCTACCTCCCTGGCCGAGACGGTCTGGCCCATCCCTGAATGCCCAGCTCCAGCACAGGGCCAGAGTGAGGGGGATCAGCCTGGTGGGTCACTCGGGCCTTCTGACTCGTCCCGGGGAGGGAGGCACTCACCAGCCTCCTCCGTGCACCCCTCACCTGCCGCAGAGGGCAGAGCTCACCTCTGCTCCGGGCCTGCTCCTCCCGCAGGGAGAAGATGTTGCAAGATGTCGGCCTCACCTACCAGCAGTTCAAGAACTGTACGGACAACTTGAGCTTCTGGCTGGAGCACCTGCCCCGCAACCAGGTGCGGCCCAGCGATGGGCCCAGCCAGATCGCCTACAAGCTGCAGGTGCAGAAGGTGAGGAGCTGGGGCTGCAGGTGACCTGGGGACAGGTCAGGCCCTTGACCTCCCCACGGGTACAGCTGCCTGGGCACATGTGGCCCCTTAGTGGCCAGTGTTCTAAGAGACCTCAAAGCTCAGAACTCAGGCCTTCTGGAGGACCATCAACCACCCCCCCACACCCTCAATGCTCCACCTGGCCCACAGAAACAGCAAGGCCGTCTCCATCTGGGGGTTCCAACTCCTACCGCATCCTTTTCCTCATCCTTGCCAATCCCTGGCTATGCACTGGCAATGAACCAGAGGCTGCGGGTACAGCCTGCTCTCAGGCACCCCACAGTCTGGTGCCTCGCAGGCCATGACGCTGGTAACTGGTCTGGTGGAGAGCCCACGGCAGGACACGTGGCAGCAGGACAAGTGGTCTGGAAGGCAAGGGCCTGGGGCTGCAGGAGGATGACAGTGTCTAGGGTGAGAGTAAGGGAGTAATGCCAGGAAGGTGGCTTGGGACAGACATTCTTAGAGCTGCCTGCAGATTAGAATCATCCAGGGGGCTTTTAAAACATCCCTGTAGAGGCGCCTGGGTGACTCAGTCAGTTGGGCATCTGCCTTCAGCTCAGGTCATGATCCCGGGTCCTGGGATCGAGCCTGCATGGGGCTCCCTGCTCAGTGGAGAGCCAACTTCTCCCTCCGCCTCTGCCCCTTCCCCTGCTTGTGCTCTCTCTCAAATAAATAAGATCTTTTTTAAAAAATTAAAAAAAAAAAAAAAAGAAAACCAGCATCCCTGTACCAGAACCCCACTCCAGACTGATTAAATTGGAATTGCTGGGACCAGAACATCAGTACTCTTTTTTAAAGTTCCCACAAGTGAATAAAGGGGCAGCCAGGCTTAAGAACAGTTGGGACAGAGCAGTGGTTCTCAGGGGGTGGTCCCTGGACCAGCAGCCCCAGCATCAGGGAGACACTTAGACGTGCAAATTCTCAGGCCCCAACCCGGATCTGCCCAGAGGCTCTGGGGGTGGGGCCTCAAATCTGTTTTAAGGAGCTCTCTAGATGGTTGTGAAGCACAGCACTGGGTGAGAACCTCCCTGCTAGAACAGGAGTCTGAGGGTCACTAGGCAGAAGGAAGGGACTGTGCCAAAGAGAGGAAGGAAGATTTCCTGGAGAGAATCCTGCCTGGAAAGGCAGTTTCCCAGGCGACCTCCCGCCCCTGTGGGGTGCTGGTGGCGCCCCGAGGCCCCTGCGGGGGAGACTGGGTGAGTGGCGTTTGCTGACCTCCCCTGACTCTCACTTCCTTCCTGGCAGAGGCTGCAGCAGGAGGTCCAGGGCCGAGAGCAGGACAGGGCCATGGTGTCCCGCCTCTCCCAGGACCTGCAGGCAGCTCTCCAGGTGAGCACTTTCCCTCCTCTCCCCTCCCTCCTTCTGCCAGTCCCCTGCTCTCCCAGCCCCAGAGGTCCCCACTGACCGAGAGCCTGTTGTCCTTCCCTCCCTGCTCAGGACTACGAGCTGCAGGCGGCCACCTACCGCTGCTCCCTGGAGACCACCCAGGCAGGCTCAGCCCCCAAGAGACCCCGCGTGGCTCCCCTGCAGGAGAGCATCCAGGCGCAGGTGAGATGGGACAGACCCGGCGGGGCTCGGCATCCCCCAGCACCAGCTCTGCAGGTGCCACGCCGGAGCTGACCCTGCCGTCGCTCTGCCTCCCTTCGGCCTCTCTAGGAGAAGAGGCTGACAAAGGCCTACACCGAGCTCACAGCTGCACACCAGTGGCAGCTGCACCAGCTGGAATTTGCCAGAAGGATGCTGGAGAAGGTGTGGCGACAACACCATTCTGTCCCTGTGCCAGGCGGCCTGGGCTGCTCCTTGAGCCGACCCCTCTTCCCTTCCTCCTCGCCCTGCAGCCTGCGGCCCCAGGGCAGGCTCCACGGCCCGAGGGGGGCAGCTCCTCGCCTCCCACTCCACCCCACCCCACCCCACCCAGCAGCTCTTCCAGGCTGGTATCCATCTCAGAGTCAGGCCCCGGAGACATCATTCAGGGCAGGCACAGCTTCACCACTGGGCGGTCTGCTGGTGGGGACAGGAGAAAATCCCCATGTCTTCAGCCCTCAGACCAGCCACAACGGGCGAGAGGCCACCCAGATCTCCATGCCTGGGGCGCCAGGAGACAGAAGCCCTCTATGACACTTGGTGTCCGGCTGAGGGACTTGCCAGCTTTCTCCTACCCAGAGGAGTACCCCAGAGGAGCGTGGGCCCATATCCGGGAGCCTGGATGGAAGGGGAGGGGGAGGGGGAAAGGTTTGGAAAGGAGACCTGTCCTGTTTGCACGTTCTAGTGCAAACCCCGCCTGAACGCTGCCTTGCATCCTAACATCGTGGGGCTGAGGGGTCCTCTCAAAATCCTGCATCCAAGCACCTCAGGTCTGTAGCTCCCACTCCTGGGACCTACCAGAAGTCTCAGGAAGCAGGGAGGGGTCTCTGATCTCAGGGTGGGGTGGGGCTGGTGGAAATGGGGCTCATCCCTTTCCTCGCCCTCTGCTCCAGTACTCTTCCCTTCTTCCTCTCCCTCTGCAGAAGGAGCTCAGTGAGGATATCCAGGTGACCCATGACACACGGCAGGGGTCTGAGGGCCCGGCCAGAGCAGGGAGGGAGTCCGAGGCCCTGAAGTCCCAGCTGGAGGAGGAGAGGAAGCGGGTCGCACAGGTGCAACAGGAGCTGGAGGAGCACAGGAACCAGCTGCTGCAGCTGAGGACACAGCGGCCCTTGGAGAGGCTGGAAGAGAAGGAAGTGGTGGAGTTCTACCGGGACCCCCAGCTGGAGAGCAGCCTGTCCAAGGTGAAGTCCCAGGTGGAGGATGAAGGCAAGAAGCGGGCCGGCCTGCAGGCAGACCTGGAGGCGGTGGCCCAGAAGGTCGTCCAGCTGGAGAGCAAGAGGAGGGCCATGCAGCCTCACCTGCTGACCAAGGAGGTCACCCAGATCGAGAGGGACCCTGGCCTGAGGAGCGAGGCGGCCCAGCTCAGCGGCGAGATCCAGCATCTGCGGGGGGAGAACGCCACCGCCTCGGCCCGGCTAGAGGTGCTAAAGAAGGAGCTGCTGGCCCTGGAGCAGAAGGCGCCGAACGTGAAGGAGAAGGTCGTGGTGAAAGAAGTGGTCAAGGTGGAGAAGGACCTGGAAATGCTGAAGGCAGCCCAGGCCCTGAGGCGGCAGTTGGAGGAGGACACGGGGCGGAGGAAGGCGGCGGCCGAGGCTGTGGCCAAGCTGCAGTCTCGCATTGAAGACCTAGAGCGCGCGATCAGCGCCGTGGAGCCCAAGGTGATCGTGAAGGAGGTGAAGAAGGTGGAGCAGGACCCAGGCCTTCTCGAAGAGGCGTCCAGGCTGAGGAGCCTCCTGGCAGAGGCCAGGAGCAAGAACGTGACACTGACATGGGAGCTGGAGGACCTGCGTGGCAAGTACAGCGTGGTGGAGAAGCAGAAGCCCAAGGTAGAGCTCCAGGAGCGTGTCCACGAGACCTTCCAGGTGGCTCCCGAGACGCAGCAGGAGATGACGCGGCTCCGGGCCCAGCTGCAGGAGACGGCCAGCAAGAGGAGCCGCGTGGAGCAGGAGGTGGAGGGGCTGCTGCCCGACCTGGCTGCCCTCCGGGCCCAGAAGCCAGCAGTGGAGTACAAGGAGGTGACGCAGGAGGTGGTGAAGCACGAGAGGAGCCCCGAGGTGCTGCGGGAGATCGACCGCCTGAAGGCCCAGCTCAACGAGCTGGTCAACGGCAGCGGGCGGGCCCAGCAGCAGCTCATCCGGCTGCGGGGGGAGCGCGATGAGTGGAAGCGGGAGCGGTCCAAGGTGGAGACCAAGACGGTGAACAAGGAGGTGGTGCGCCACGCGAAGGACCCGGTCCTGGAGAAGGAGGCCGAGCGGCTGCGCCAGGAGGTGCGAGAAGCCGCCCAGAAGAGGCGGGCCGCCGAGGACGTGGTCCACGAGCTGCAGAACAGGTACCTGCTGCTGGAGAGGAGGCGGCCCGAGGAGAAGGTGGTGGTGCAGGAGGTGGTGGTCACTCAGAAGGACCCGAAGCTCCGCGAGGACCACAGCCGGCTGAGCCGGAGCCTGGACGAGGAGGCGGGCCGCCGGCGGCAGCTGGAGCGGGAGGTGCAGCAGCTCCGGGCCGGCGTGCAGGAGCAGGAGAGCCTGCTTAGCTTCCAGGAGGACCGGAGCAAAAAGCTGGCCGTGGAGAGGGAGCTGCGGCAGCTGACCTTGAGGATCCAGGAGCTCGAGAAGCGGCCTCCCGTGGTGCAAGAGAAGATCATCATGGAGGAGGTGGTCAAGCTGGAGAAGGACCCGGCTCTGGAGAAGTCCACGGAAGCCCTGCGGCAGGACCTGGACCAGGAGAAGACCCAGGTAACAGAGTTGCATCGGGAGTGCAAGAACCTGCAGGTCCAGATCGATGTCCTCCAGACCACCAAGTCGCAAGAGAAGACCATCTACAAGGAAGTGATCAGGGTGGAGAAGGACCGGGTGCTGGAGGGCGAGCGGTCCCGGGCGTGGGAGGTGCTTAACAGGGAGCGCTCGGCCCGGCAGAGCCGGGAGGAGGAGGTGCGTCACCTCCGGGAGCGGCTGGACAGGGCCGAGGCGCTGGGGAGGACCTGGGCCCGGGAGGAGGCTGAGCTCCAGAGGGCCCGGGACCAGGCGGACCAGGAGCGCAGGCAGCTGCAGCAGGAGCTGCGGGAGCTGGGGAGGCAGAAGCAACGGAAAGTGCTGCAGCTGCAAGAGGAGGCGCAGCTGCTCACCCAGAAGACAGAGAGCGAGCGGCAGAAGGCCGCTCAGCAGGGCCAGGAGCTCTCGCAGCTCGAGGCGGCCATCCTCCGCGAGAAGGACCAGATCTACGAGAAGGAGAGGACCCTCCGGGACCTCCACGCCAAGGTGAGCAGGGAGGAGCTCAACCAGGAGACCCAGACGCGAGAGACCAACCTTTCCACCAAGATCTCCATCCTCGAACCTGAGACAGGGAAGGACATGTCCCCGTACGAGGCCTACAAGAGGGGCATCATCGATCGAGGCCAGTACCTCCAGCTCCAGGAGCTCGAGTGCGACTGGGAGGAGGTCACCACCTCGGGCCCCTGTGGCGAGGAGTCCGTGCTCCTGGACCGCAAGAGCGGGAAGCAGTACTCCATCGAGGCCGCCCTGCGCTGCCGGCGCATCTCCAAGGAGGAGTACCATCTCTACAAGGACGGCCACCTCCCCATCTCCGAGTTCGCGCTGCTCGTGGCCGGGGAGACCAAGCCCTGCTCCTCGCTCTCCATTGGCTCCATCATCTCCAAGTCCCCGCTCGCCTCCCCAGCCCCCCAGGGCCCCGGCTGCTTCTCTCCCAGCGTCTCCTTCGGGCTCAGCGACGACAGCTTCCCCATCGCTGGCATCTACGACACAACCACAGACAACAAATGCACCATCAAGACGGCCGTGGCCAAGAACATGCTGGACCCCATCACGGGGCAGAAGCTGCTGGAGGCCCAGGCGGCCACAGGGGGCATCGTGGACCTCCTCAGCCGGGAGCGCTACTCCGTGCACAAGGCTGTGGAGAGGGGGCTGATCGAGAACACTTCGACGCAGAGGCTGCTCAACGCCCAGAAGGCCTTCACTGGCATTGAGGATCCCGTCACCAAGAAGAGGCTGTCGGTGGGCGAGGCCATCCAGAAGGGCTGGATGCCGCAGGAGAGCGTGCTCCCCCACCTGCAGGTGCAGCACCTGACCGGGGGGCTCATCCACCCCAAGAGGACCGGCCGCATCCCTGTCCCTCAGGCCGTGCTCTCCGGAATGATCAGCGAAGAGCTGGCCCAGCTCCTGCAGGATGAGTCCAGCTACGAGAAGGATCTGACAGACCCCATCTCCAAGGAACGGATGAGCTACAAGGAGGCCATGGGGCGCTGCCGGAGAGACCCCCTGAGCGGCCTGCTCCTGCTCCCGGCCGCGCTGGAGGGGTACCGCTGCTGCCGCCCTGTCTCCCCCCGGGTGCTGCGCTGACGCGGCCAAGCGGTCATGGGGAGCGCGTGTGGGGGGCGGGCGGACGGCAGGCACCCTCACCCCCAGAGCAGCCTAATCCGAGGGGCGGGTCTTCCCTCTGTCTGATCGCGGTGCTATTACTCCAAAGTTTGCGATGGTGGACCCCCTCCCCTAACTCTGCTGCCCAGTCCTTCCCCCGACCCCGAGATCAGCACATCTGTTTTTCCTCCCCGCTCCCCCACCCGGTGCTTCCAATAAACGAATTCTCCCAGCGTCTAGTTTGAGTTTGGGAACACAGAATTGATTTGTCTGAGCCCTGAGCACAAGGGGCAGCGTGGCTGGGGGTCCTTCCCAGGTGGGAAGTGGACACGCCCGACCGGCCCTGCCGAGGGAACAGGTGCTTCCAGGGGCTTCGGCTCCCTTGACTCTGGGAGGGGTGTGTTGGCAGGTCACGGAAAGATCATGAACAGCCCCTCCCCACCACCTCTGGTCTGGGTCTCTCGGTTTGGGCCAGGAACTGTCTCCAGCCCTCTGTCCACCTCCCCCTTGTCAGCAAGTCCCTGGTAACCCCTTGAGGAGAAAAACACTGGCAAACTCAGGAATACATCACTTTTATTTCCTGTTCTTAAAACCAGGGGTGAACGAACATAAGCATTTCCTAAGTACGAGGCAACAACTCAGAACCACCACACACACCCTCACCCACCCTGGGATCAGGAAAATGTCCTCTCTCTCCCTTGCCCCCGCTTCCTGTTTAACTTGGACTCTCCGCCGGAATGCAACTCTTCCCCAAAAAACATTTTAAAGCCATAAAGACCAGCAGGGGGCACCCTTTCCGGAGGGGGGTTGTCTGGCTCCGCCTTGCGGCCAGGTGGGGCCGGCTTCGAGCTCTCCCCGGCGACTTGTTCCAGAGCAGGGGATGCAGTCTCTAACATACCCCCTTCCAACCCTGGAGCATGGAGCTTCCATGCCCCCATCTCGAAACGGCATCGTCAAACCCAACCAATAACACGAGAACTTGCTAACGTGGGGGCAGAACTAACCCAAACTCAGCCCCCTTGGCTGCTGAGGCCAGATTCCTCAGAGCTTTGCTCTCTCCCAGATACGCTCTCTTGGGAAGTGGGTGGGGAGGCTGGAGAGAGGCTGGGAAGCCCCGGCCTTCTCAGCGGCAGAACCGCTCCAGCACGCACTGGTGGGGGGCCGGGGAGGTCTCCGTGGACGAGAAGTATGGATGCACAAGGGCAGCCTTGGCTGAGATCCGCCGGCTGGGGTCGTACTGCAAGAGTTGCTGTGGAGGAAGGAGGAGGAAAGAGACTGAGCCTTGGTGTGGCCAGGCCCGAAGAGGAGTTACCCTCCAGGCCCCAGGGGGCGGGCCCCAAGCTCCGGAGCATCTGTCTTCAAACCAGAACCGTGTGTAACCACTATCTCCCGGCTCTCGGGCCAGTTCTGGCCGCTCCTGGAATCTGGGGACAAAGAACTAGTTCTAGGCCGGCCTGGGAAGTCATCCCCATCTCCTGCAGCCTAGAGGCTGAGTCCGTCTGTCCTCTTCCTACCTGAGGTTCCCAGGCCTCTGCCTACTTCTGGCTGAGACAGACGTCTCTCCGTGCATCAGGAAGGAGAGGGCCAAACCTGTCTCGGGAGCCTACTTGAGGGTGGGGCAGGAACTCAGAGTCCCTAAGCCCCAGCTAGGCTGTGGGAGGACCCTTTGCCCGGGAGTAGCCAGGATGGAGAGCTAAGAGCCTTGGCTGGAGGCACACGCCATCCTGCTGGCCTTGGGTTGGTAGACATTCACGGGTGTCTGGGAAGATGAAAATACTGCCCTGCCTTCTTCTGGCCCAACACCAGATTAGAGACAGATGTGGCTCCGAGTCTTTGTGGGCAATGGGTGGCCTGCCTGAGGCCTTCTGGGCAGTCTGGCCTGGGCCAGCCCAACGGGTCAGGATGGTGCAACCAGAGAGGTGAGCTCAGACTGTGGCAGGGGCCCAGACAGCAGGGAACAGCCTCATGTGAAGAGCAACTGTTGTGGAGGGAGGCATGCTCCCTGCCTGCGAAAGCTTACAGAAAAACGGTAAGTGGGGCACCTGGGTGACTCAGTTAAGCGTCTGCCTTCGGCTCAGGCCATGATCCCAGGGTCCTGGGATCGAGCCTTGTGTCGGGCTCCCTGCTCTTCGTCACAGCATAAAAACAGAGCTAACCAGAAGAAAGTAGTTTTAAAAGGAAACATGAATGCTGGACTTAACAGGGGAGGGGCCTCCAGGTTGAATGATCAGGATGCACAGGGACAGAGACAAACCAGTTGTGTTCAGGGGTCAGAAAAGAGACCAGCTGGACTTAGGAGGAGCTAGGGTGACACAAGGGGCTGGCTGACGAGGAGGCACTTCCGGTGGCCGCGGCAGCACGTCTTGCCCTCTGCTGCCTCCCACCTGTACCTACCATGAGCAGGTCCTTGCCCTCTGGTTCCAGACTGGGCACGATCTCCTCCAGCCCCTTCCTGGTCCACTTGGGGAAACTGCCCTTATAGTCAGGCAGCTGGGTGACCCCTGGCCACGTGGCTTCACTGGGTGTCCCCAGGGTCCGAAAGATTCGGAAGAGCTGGTCAATCTCAGAGTCGCCAGGAAACAGGGCCCTGCGGGTCACCTGAAATGAGGAAGAGGAGGTGTGGGATCCACGCCCTTGTCCTCCAGAATCCAATCCCAGATAAGCTATCCTTCCCAGGGCTGTGCTAAGAATCCCGGCCTTTTCTGGAATAAGGTTCGCTTCCTTAGTCCCGTAGCCCATCCCAAACACCCCCGAATCCACCTCCAACAGGAGAATCAGAGTCCCACTTGCACCCCAGCAGGACCCTGCCCGCGGCCCTGGCCTCCGTGGCCATGTTTGTCCCTCCCTCTACCATCTCGGCAAAGATGCAACCAATGCTCCAGACATCCACAGCTGTGGAATAGAACTTGCTGCCCAAGAGGATCTCAGGGGCACGATACCAGAGTGTCACCACCTGCGGGGGCAAGAAAACCGTCATTCCGGGTGGCTGAGTGCTCAGGGCCTAGCCCTTTAGCAGCCTCCTCCTCCCCTTTGTGCTGCAGTACCTCGTGGGTGTAGGTGCGTAGGGGCACCCCAAAGGCTCGAGCCAGCCCGAAGTCAGCCAGCTTGATGGCACCCAACTCGTTGATGAGCAGATTCTGGGGCTTCAGGTCGCGGTGGATGACCCGATGAGAGTGGCAGAAATTCACCCCCTGCAGCAGCTGGTAGAGGTAGCTCTGCCGAGGCGAAGCGCAAGAAGGAGCTGGTTGAGCGGAAGCCGCGCTGGCCGAGCGGGGCCTTCCCGTCCTTCCCGGTCCTTCCTTCCCCG
>NW_023270494.1:5384289-5485240 GCF_011800145.1 Mirounga leonina
CCCCCCCCCCCCCCGCCTTCCCTGTCCTTCCCCGTCCTTCCTTCCCCGCCTTCCCCGTCCTTCCCCGTCCTTCCTTCCCCGTCCTTCCCTGCCTTCCCCGTCCTTCCTTCCCCGTCCTTCCCCGTCCTTCCCCGTCCTTCCTTCCCCGTCCTTCCCATCCTTCCCCGTCCTTCCTTCCCCGTCCTTCCTCGTCCTTCCCCGTCCTTCCTTCCCCGTCCTTCCCTGCCTTCCCCGTCCTTCCTTCCCCGCCTTCCCCGTCCTTCCCCGTCCTTCCTTCCCCGTCCTTCCCATCCTTCCCCGTCCTTCCTTCCCCGTCCTTCCCCGTCCTTCCCATCCTTCCCCGTCCTTCCCCGTCCTTCCTTCCCCGTCCTTCCCGCGCTACCTTGACCAGGCTCAGGGGCAGCTCGGAGGCTGCGGCCGAGTCCATGTACTTCTTCAGGTCCTGGCTGAGGAACTCAAACACCAGGTAAAGCTTCCTCTCACTATGCACCACGTCCAGCAGCCTGGCCGGGGGGACACCAGTCAGCACGCGGCTCCCAGCGGGACCGCGACAGGCCCCGCTTCCCCACGTCCTTCCCCAGCTCACCTGACGATGTTGGGGTGCTTAAGCTCTTTGAGCAGGGAGATCTCCCTGATGGCCGTGCTTGGGACTCCCTCGGTTTCCCTGCAGGGCAGGAGCGGACAGCAGTGGCGGCGGCAACCCGGGAGGGGTGCGTCTGCCCCGGGGCAGGCACCCGTGAGGTCCGTGTTCCTAAGAACGGCCTGGCCCCCCAGAGACGGGGCACTGTGCTCCCCAGCCCCTCCTGACACCACCCAGGGCCCTGGGCAAAGCGTGGCCGGAATGCGGACGGGAGGGCCGCCCGGGCGCCCGCCCTCAGACGTGGAGGTGAGGGGCAGGGGCCGCCCCCGGGGCGGGGGGTCTCGGGGGCCGCGGCGGCACTCACAGATCCAGCCTGATCTTCTTGAGGGCCACGAGCTGCCCTGTCTCCTTGTTCTTGGCCTTATACACCACCCCATAGGTGCCCTCTCCGATCTTCTCCACCTTCTGGAACACATCCATAGCCGCAGAGCTGCCCAGGAAACAGAGGGCGCCTGGGGCATTCACCGCCACACCCAGCACCCCCGCCGCCCCTCCGGCCCCCACAGAACACCCTGCCCAGCCGCCCCCCGGGCCCAGGCCCGCCTCTGCGCCCCCCCAGCCCCAGGAGCCCGCCCGGCCCAGGCAGGAAGGTGCCCCAGCTACGGGGCGCAGGAGGGCCCAAACTTCTCAGCAGAGCCCCTGCCTCGGCCCAGGCTCTGGGGGGGTGAAGGCTACCCGGAAGGGCAGCCTGGGGGGCTGGAGTCAGCCCCAGGGCAGAAGTCAGGGGTTGGGAAGGGTTTCTGGGGCCACCCTCCTGCCCTAGGCCGCACGGCCAGGGTGAGGGGCTGGGCCCCAACTGTCTGGGACGCTCGGCCTCCTCTGAGGGCAGAACTTCGGTGGGGGCGGCCCCCCTGCATCCTGAGCCCACCACCCCGGCCCTGGGGGCCCCTAACACCCCTCCCACAAACCCCAGCCCAGAATTCACCAGAAACCCTGCGCTCCTGGGGCCTCACTGCCAGCAGGCTGCCTGCTCCGCGGCTCCCCCTCCTGGCCCCCTCCGGCGCTGCACCACGTGCACACAACGCAAGGTCTCCCCCACTGGGGCCTTTATTCATGAGGACCTTCCAGAACCCTCCATATTCCCCCTCGAGGCTCAGGTCCCAGCACCCCACAGCTCAGCCTCCAGCAGGCTCCTAGCGGGGAGGGGGGGGAGGTGTCCAGAACAATCCAAATTAGCAACCCCTCCGCTTCGGTCCAGCTCCAGAAAAAGGCTGTCACTCTGGGGAAGGTCCTGCATCTTCTCTGCTCAGGCATCTCCAGTGGGCTTGGCCTCAGGAGCAGGCTGGGGGGGGACGGTTGCCAGGAACTGCCATTTGCTCCTGGCCGTTGTCCCTCTCTTGCTGGTACCTCCTCTGCTCCCGGACGGCTTGTTCCAACAAGGGGAGATTCATTCCTTCCACACAGGTCAGCACCCGGGCCTTCACCACGGAGCCTCCATCTGAAAGACACAAGCACGAGGCACTAGCAGTGACTGACCCCCGTGTCAGCAACACACCCCACGGACGCATTCCAGCTGTTTCCCCCGGACTCACTCTCAGGATGAGTTTGAAGGATGGCATTCGGACACTGGTAACCTTTCTCTACTTGGGCTTCAGAACGGTGGGCCTGCCGCACACTATCCCCACACGTGTCTGGAGCTTAGGGGAGAGCCTGAAAATCCCACTTCTCCATGGAGGAAGGGCCAGATAGATGTCCCCTCTAACGTCCGTCTTTTGTCATCTTAATTCCCGCCACCTTCCCTGCCCCAAGTGCCCAGGGTTGAGGAGGGGTCGCAATCACCATCCCAGTTCTCCATTTGTACTAAGGGAAGGGCCTCCTTAGCATACTGGGCCCCACTGACATTGAAAATTGGGGCAAAGAGAACCCCATAATTAGTAAATCCAAGGGGGGAGTTTGGCCTTGTAGAGGTAAGTCATCCCACCCTGGACAAGGGGCTGGGAGGTGCTTCTAACACACTGCTGTGTTGACCTGATGGAAAGATCTGTCAACGTGCAGGTGACCTCAAGCAGGAGAGACATCTGGGCCTGCCCTAACAGGTTTTTTTTTAAGTAGGCTCCACGTGAGTTGAGAGAACAACCCCGAGATCAAGTAGTCAGATGCTCGACCAACTGAGCCACCCAGGAGCCCCGTTTTTTAAATTTTTTTCATCCATGTTCTTTATGCTCTCTGGTCACGTCAACAAACATAATCAGTGTTCTAGGACATCCTGTTTCCTTTGATGCGGTTTTGAGATACAGCCTCTCTGGTTAGATAGGTCATGCCTTGCCTTCCTCCTAGTCTAGACCACTTTCTTTCTTCTCTTCCTTGTTTCTTTCCTTCCTTTCTTTTCCTTCCTTCCTTCCTTTTCTTCCTACCTCCCTCCCTCCCTCCTACTCTCTCTCTCTTTCTTTTTTTAAGTAGGCTCTACACCCAATGTGGGGCTTGACCCTGGCATGGGGCTCAATTTCATGACCTGAGCCGAAACCAAGAGGCAGATGCTTAACTGACTAAGCCACCCAGGCACCCTGCACAGAACTTTCCTTACATGATGCCTATCAGCTCTTTCCTCCCATCAGCCTGGGGAAACCCGCCCTCCTAGATTTATATTGAGGAACATGTTGTTTCTCCCTGTGAATGAAAAATATTATTAAACATGGAAGTGACCTTAAGAAATATGATTATCACAAGGGACAAACTGGGCAATTCTTTTTTTTTTTTTAAAGATTTTATTTATTTATTTGAGAGAGAAAATGAGATAGAGAGAGCATGAGAGGGGGGAGGGTCAGAGGGAGAAGCAGATTCCCTGCCGAGCAGGGAGCCCGATGCGGGACTCGAACCCGGGACTCCAGGATCATGACCTGAGCGAAGGCGGTCGCTTAACCAACTGAGCCAACCAGGTGCCCAAACTGGGCAATTCTGTCAGTCCATCTGCAGGTCCTTGTAACTGGGATACAAGAACAGCATTTGAAGAAATAACTGCAGGGAGGGGAGAAGAGAGTCTACAGACAAGACGGCTAGAGAGTCCTTTAGGGGAATTTTTTTCAAGCTTAACGAATTCAGAGCAACAGAGGGACTGAATGCCAAGGGCAGTGGGAATGCAGTGGGTGGAGGCATGGGTAGGAGAGAGGGAAGGGGTGATGGAAAGAACAGACCTTTTAGGATGTCTGTCCGAGCAGGGAAGGAGGATCATAGCGAGGTAGGGATACAGAGCAGAAAATGATGACACTGTTATTATTTTAATATAGAAGAAGCTTGAGTGATTTATACGCTGAGAGGGAAGAGGCAGTGCTAACAGGTTAAGGACTCAGTTGAGAGGGCAAAGTCCCCATGGGAGGACAGCCATGAGTCACGCTGCAGGGAAGATGGGCCCTTCCTCCTCCCAGACGGGAAGAAAGGGGACACTGGCGCGTGTGGACACGGGTAATTTTAGGAGGGGCTCTTGCTGCGGCCTCTGTTGGACCTGGGACTTAGGAGGTGAGGCAGTCTACCGAAAGGGGCGAGGAGGTGATGAAGTAGGGGTCTCCTGTGACAGGCGAGTGACGCATGGTGGGAGGGGGTGGACCGGGATGCGCATAAGGCCCTAGTGCAGGCAGTGGTGATGGAAGGCAAGGGCCGGAAACTTCCACCAGGAAAGGGGTTGCCATGGCAGCGAGGCCAGGCTGGAGCAGAGGAAAGTGAACAGGAGAGAAGGCAGGAGAAAAAGGAGCCCGAAGTGCACAGGTCCTGCGGGGCTGAAGAGCAGGGAGGTACCAGGAGTCAGGGCTGCAGTCCCAGGTGGCAGAGGCGTGGCCGTGGCTGTGGGAGGCAGAAGTGGGACAGAACCGGTTGGCCGCAGAGAAGAACAAAGGTGTGAACGGCAAACCCGAGCAGCTAGCAGGCTGCTGGCCCCACCTCTGGGCCCTGCGGCGTGTGTGACCGGGAAGGCTGACCAGGCTCTACATGGGGATGGGAGGGGAGCTGTGGTCCTGGGAAAGCGCCAGGTTTCAGGCAGACGAGAGCGTAAAAAGCCTTTCAGGGAGGAGCGAAGGTTCCAGAAGACACAACAGGAAGGCTTGTAAGGGCAGGGACCAGCGAGAAGAAAACCAGACGGGTAGGATTTATGGCGAGGGCTCAAGGGCAACCTCGCGCTGTAGGCAAGGTCACCTACAGCCGGGAATTCTCCTAGGAACTCCTAGGAAAGGCTGGGTCCCAACACACCCACCCTGGGAGGGACCCCTCAGGCTCTTGCTTGGTACTCCAAGAACCCGTCAGAGCCAGTGGGTTTCTGGCAGGCATTTCTTCACCTTTTTGGTCTCCTCGGCTCGCTGTGTGCACAAATTTCGGGAAAGTGACTTTATTTTTCTTTTTAAGTTTTACTTATTTAATCTCTACACCCAACGTGGGGCTCAAATGCACGACCCCGAGATCAAGAATCACGTGCTCTTACGACTGAGCCGGCCAGGTGTCCCAGAAAGGTGACTTTAGGAGGCCTCTTGTCTGTCCTTAGAGTTGCTAACCTTGCCACCTGACAGATCTGTGTCTAGTTGATGTTTGTGCCCCCCTGGACTTAGGACCTGACCGGGACCAGACACACAGAGGTTTGGAAGCAGCCAGGCAGGAACGTTGCAGACCAGGGATCAGCAGCCACCTCCACACTCAGCCCACACTCTGGCCCTTCCTCCTCATGGCTCTTTACTTCCGTGTGTCAGTTTCAAAGGATGAGCACGTCTTACTGAGAAATTAGAAATTTAGGGGGAAGTTTTTTCTTAAGAAAAAAAAAAAACCACACAGATTGTGATGAAAATAATGCCAAGCAGTCAAGTAGCCAGAGCCCAGGGAGAATGCTGCCTGACCCGAGGCTTGATCATTCGGGTTCAGGTTTGGGGGGCGGGGGCAAGGACACTTGAGAGTGTTGCTTGCTGCCTGTGCCTTCCAGGTGCATCGGGGCTGATCCATCTGCTTCTACAGCGGGGCCTTTGGGGGAGGCCCAGGTGTTGGCTGATCCCTGCTGTACGGCGTTCCTGCCGTGCTTTCGTGGACCTTTCGTGGACCGATGGGAGCAGCCAGTGGTAACGATCCTTGCCTGGATTCATTATTTTATCAGGACTTTTAAAGAAGTGCCTTTCGGGCGCCTGGGTGGCTCAGTTGGTTAAGCGACTGCCTTCGGCTCAGGTCATGATCCTGGAGTCCCGGGATCGAGTTCCGCATCGGGCTCCCTGCTCGGCGGGGAGTCTGCTTCTCCCTCTGACCCTCTTCCCTCTCGTGCTGTCTCTCATTCTCTCTCTCTCGAATAAATAAATAAAATCTTTAAAAAAAAAAAAAAAGAAGTGCCTTTCGACATTTCCTGCATTTATGCACTGTGATTCTTCTCTCAAGAACATTTCCTCACCCACCGTGAGCCGTCCCTGAACTACAATCCATTCAGAAAAAGGCAGGGGAAAGAAGGTTTAATGCAACCAGGAGGAAGCAATCAGCCAATTCCAGACCCGAGCTCTCTAATAAATGGCATAAAAAAAGGACAGAACTCTTACAGAGACTTGGGGTACGTAAGCCAAATGCAATAAATGGACTTTGGATCCTGATCGGAACTAACCCATTTTAAAAAGCCATGGAGGGGAAGGGAGTGAACATGGACAAGGTATTAGATTATATCAAGGGACAGCTGTTTTGTTGGGGATGACGGTGGCAGTGGTTGAGGCATATGAGGTGTTTACGGGGAAATGAAATGTCAGATTTGCACCAAAAGACACCAGCAAAATATTTGTATCTGTATTTGCAGTCGGGCCTTAGCATCCTGGACACTGGGCTGTGGGCTCCCAGGAGCTCCAAGGATGCACTGCAGGGCTGGGGGTACAGGAGAAAGCCTCAGGTGACCTAGGCTATAGTCAAAGTGGAAATCATTTGTGCAAAGGCCCTCTGTACCCCTTCCCACCCTCACTCCTGATGCCTCTCTCAAATCAGTAAGAGGGCAGGAATTCTGCAAGCTAGCTCAAAGGCTTAAGCCTGAATAAAGATGAACTTTGGGGCGCCTGGGTGGCTCAGTCGTTAAGCGTCTGCCTTCAGCTCAGGTCATGATCCCAGGGTCCTGGGATCGAGCCCCGCATCGGGCTCCCTGCTCCGTGGGAAGCCTGCTTCTCCCTCTCCCACTCCCCCTGCTTGTGTTCCCTCTCTCGCTGTGTCTCTCTCTGTCAAATAAATAAAATCTTTAAAAAAAAAAAAAAAGATGAACTTTTATTAAATCAAAGATAAAAGTAAGCACCATCTAATAACATTTTTTCTAGCACATTTCATCCAGAGTTAAAAACCACCATGACTTTTAGGAAGGAAGTTGGTGTTATAAGGTAAGAAATAAATGTTTGCATCCTTCAATAAAGCAATTCTACTTTTAGGAAACTATCCTGAAGAAATAATCTGAAAATGGGGTGCCTGGGTGGCTCAGTCGTTAAGCATCTGCCTTCAGCTCAGGTCATGATTGCAGGGTCCTGGGATCGAGCCCCACATCGGGCTCCCCGGTCCGCGGGAAGCCTGCTTCTCCCTCTCCCACTCCCCCTGCTTGTGTTCCCTCTCTCGCTATGTCTCTCTCTGTCAAATAAATAAATAAAATCTTAAAAAAAAAAAAATCAGAAAATGGACAAACACAGTGCATGAGGATATTAACTGTAGCATTTTTAATATATATCGAGGTATACAGTTTTTTTTTATTTTTTATTTTTATTTTTTTAAGTAGGCTCCATGCCCAGCATGGAGCCCAATGCAGGCTTGAACTCACGACCTGAGATCAAGACCTGAGTTGAGATCAAGAGTCAGACACTTAACCAACTGAGCCACCCAGGTGCCCCAAAAGATACAATTTTTTTTTTTAAGGTTTTATTTATTTGACAGAGAGAGACACAGCGAGAGAGGGAACACAAGCAGGGGGAGTGGGAGAGGGAAAGGGAGAAGCAGGCTTCCTGCTGAGCAGGGAGCCCAGTGAGGGACTCGATCCCAGGACCCTGAGACCATAACCTGAGCCGAAGGCAGACACTTAACAACTGAGCCACCCAGGCGCCCCAAAAGATACATTTTTTAAAACGTTTTTCCCCCTCTGGCTATAAAAGCAATATATCTTCACTGTAAAATGCTAACACAAATACAAAAAAATCCCACAGTCCCACCACCCAGAAATAACTGCTATTAACATTTTGGTGAATAATCTTTCAAACTTCTATGTATATAAAAAAAAGTATATTAGGTATGCCTGGCTAGCTCAGTCCACAGAGCATGTGACTCTTCATCTTGGGGTTTTAAGCTCAAGCCACACTTTGGGTGTAGAGATTACTTAAAAATAAAATCTTTAAAAAAAAATGGGATCATACGATACATATTGTATTGTAAACTGCTTTTTCTTAGTAAGATATTGTGAACATCAGGGCACCTGGGTGGCTCAGCTGGTTGAGCATCCGACTCTTGATTCGGCTCAGGTCATGATGTCAGAGTCATGGGATTGAGCCCTGCACTGGGCTCTGCGCTAGGCATGGAGACTGGTTGGGATTCTCCTCTCCTTCTGCCTCTCCCTGCTTCCCCTCTCCCCGCTTTACCCCTGGTCACGCTCTCACGCGCTCTCTCTCAAAAAAAAAAAGAAAATATTGTGCACATCTCTTCATGTCAACTGATAAAAATTTACAGCACCATTTTTAATGGCTGCACAATATCCTACTAACTGAATATACCATAATTCCTTTAACCAGTAAGTGCACAGTATATTTATAAGAGCAAAAAATGGAAACAATATAAATGTGCAATGGTCTTGTGAATTAATACACATCTAATCTATAAAATAGTATATAGCCATAAAACACTACATCTACAAAAATTTTAAAAACATGGGGAAATGTTTATGATACAATATGAAGTCTAAATAACCAGATACAACATTACATATGATATCAACCATGTAAAGGAAGACGACACAGGGATAGCCAGCAGAGAGAGGCAAAGAATTCATTCAAGTACCTAGGTTTTAAAAAGCAACCTTCAACTCTTTTTTTTAAGATCTTATTCATCTATTTGAGATAGACAGTGAGAGAGAGAGAGCACAAGTGGGGTGGGGGGAGCAGTGGGAGAGGGAGAAGAAGACTCCCCGCTGAGCAGGGAGCCCGATGCAGGAACTTGATCTCAGGACCCCGGGATCATGACCTGAGCCGAAGGCAGACGCTTCACCAACTGAGCCACCCAGGCGCCCTGCAACCTTCAACTCTTGATGCCGGAGAGATTCTGCCAAGTTGATGGGATTCCTTTCCTTCTATTTCTCTTACCCTGACTTCCTGGCCTGTTATTCCAGCCCCATCCTCGCCTTGCCTTAGTTTTCTAATCTATGGAACAGCAACAATAAGACTCAGTTTAAAGACCTGGTGGGCAGGGGAGGGGGGAGTGGGGATGGGTTAGCCCGGTGATGGGTATTGAGGAGGGCACGTACTGCAGGGAGCGAAAACAATGAATCGTGGATCACCACATCAAAAACCAATGATGTATTGTATGGTGACTAACATAACGTAATAAAATTTAAAAAAATAAAAAAATAAAAAATAAAAAATAAAGACCTGGTGGGCAAATTCAAAAAGATGGAAGCAAACCGTGTAGTACCAGGCCTGGTATGTGGTGGGCCTTCAGAAATTAGTGATTTCTCTCTTCTCTCACTTCCCTAGAGCAGGTCCACTGAGCCGATCATGTGTGTTTCCCATGAGTCCTTGAACTTGTGGGCTGATTTGGAAGGGAAGCTAGTCCTGTGGGAGACTCCTGTTGGGTCAGAAGCCAGGCCCAGTCCTAACCGAAGACTGCCCCACCAGGACCCGGTGTGAAAAGGGAATGTGAAGCATTGGCTTACCCTGGTGCTCCAGCTCTCCGAGGACAAGGTACAGGGAGTCCTTCTGGGCTTGGAACGGCTCCACCAACTTGGTGCAGACCAGGATCTGGTGCTCATCAGATCCATGCTGAGCTCTCAGCGTCACTCGGGATTGGGTCATATCATAGAGGCACAGCCTGCAGGTCAGGGAAAGTGTGATCATTTTTGTCCAGAAAGAGAACAAACACAAAAAGCTCAAAAGGTTCTGGGAGGCCAATATACCCATGGGCCTCTGATCAGAGAAATAAAAATGGCAGCAACAAGTCAGAAAAATTGTTTCCAGTCTACATTATAAAGATATAAATTACATGCATTACAAGGCACCTGTTTATTTTTTATTTTTTTTTTAAAGATTTTATTTATTTATTTGACAGAGAGACAGCTAGAGAGGGAACACAAGCAGGGGGAGTGAGAGAGGGAACACAAGCAGGGGGAGTGGGAGAGGGAGAAGCAGGCCTCCTGCCGGAGGGAGAGAGGGAACACACACACTCGCTGTGCTCCCACTCCCTGTTTGTGTTCCCTCTCTCGCTCTCTCTGTCAAATAAATAAAATCTTTAAAAAAAATGATTTTATTTATTTACTTGAGAGAGAGAGCATGAGCAGGGGGAGTGGCAGAGGCAGAGGGAGAAGCAGACTCCCTGCCGAGCAGGGAGCCCAACGCGGGGCTCGATCCTAGGACCCTGGGACCATGACCTGAGCCAAATGGCAGACGCTTAACTGACTGAACCACCCAGGTGCCCTCGTTGTGGTTTTAATTTGCATTTCCCTGTGACTAATGATGTTGAGCATCTTTTCATGTGCTTATTATCCATTTGTGTATATATATATATCTTTTTGGCATATGCAAAATTGTTTACTTTCTGTATGACCGCTAAGTGTTATGTATATCCTCTCTTGTGAAGTGTCTATTCAAGTCTTTGCCCTCCTCCTTTTTAACATTCTGTAACATATGCTTTTCCCCTCTGGTTCTACTTAGGTATAACTGAAATATAATAAACTATACATATTTAAGGTACACACTTTGACATTTGACATTTTATACACTTGAGCAACTGTCTGCACAATCAATAATGAACACATCGTTTCATCACCCTGAAAAGTTCCCTCTTGCATTTTCATATTCCTCCAACACACCACAGCCAGGCAATCCTTGCAGGCAACTGGCCTGCTCTTTTTTCACTATAGATTTTTTTTGCATTTTCTAAACTTTTACATAAATGGAACCATACAACATCTAATTTTTTTTGGCCTGGTTTCTTTCTTTTTTTTTTAACGATTTTATTTTTTTTAAGTAATCTCTACACCCAACACGCAGCTTGAACTCACAACCCTGAGATCGAGAGTCACATGTTCTACTGACTGAGCCACCCAGGTGCCCCATCAACAGTCTTTTTAAATTCAGCCACTCTAGTGGGCATATAGGAGTACCTCGTTGTAGTTTTAATTTGCATTTCCCTAATGATACTATACATATGTGGTGTGAACACACACCCATCCACATATTCATGGACATCCATACACGAGCGTGTCTAAATGAATCACCAAAAGGTTAGCAACGGCTGTCCAGAGAGAGGGATTATGGGTGATTTTCACTTGCTTTCTTTACACTTTTATGGATTGTCTACTTTTTTCCAGTGGAAATATATTAATGTCTTAGCACTTAAAAAATAAGTTGAAAAGGGACGCCCGGGTGGCTCAGTCAGGGGTGCGTGCGACTCTTGATCTTGGGGTCATGAGTTTAAGCCCCATGTTGGGTGTAGAAATTACTTGAATAAATAAAACTTCAAAAATTAAAAAAAAAAACTAAACAAACTTATAATAACACCATTTTAATTGTTTTTTTCTGGCGGGGGGTTGTGGGAGGCACTGAAACATCCCCCCACCCTATGAAAAAAACCATTCTCACCTGCCGAATGTTCTCAGTGTGCCCCCGTTGGGAACTTGGCCAGCACTGACTTCCCAGGGGAAGTAATAGATCCCAGGTTTGGGCAGCATCTCAAATAGCTGGGCGGGATTTCTGAAGATTCCTGACAAGCCAAGCAGACCACAAGACTGAGATTAGCAGATACCCAAGACCAGCAACACCCGAAAGGCTAGTTCCAGTGGCACTTTAGTATTTAAAGATATTTAAGAGTGGGAATTTAATATTTAAGAGTGGTAGTTTAATATTTAAAAATTTTTTTGATCAGTTATGCATTCACTAATTTATTTATTTATTTATTTGACAGAGAGAGACACAGCGAGAGAGGGAAGACAAGCAGGGGGAGTGGGAGAGGAAGAAGCTGAGCAAGGAGCCCGATGTGGGGCTTGATCCCAGGATCCTGGGATCACAACCCGAGCCGAAGGCAGACCCCCAACGACTGAGCCACCCAGGCGCCCCATTCACTAATTTAAAAAAGCAAAATGATATAACCTGGGAGATGCAGTCTGTTGGGTGTGGGAATCTCGGGTTTCGGCTTGGGTCATGATCTCGGGGGGTGAGATCAAGCCCCGTGTCAGGTTCCTCGCTCTGCACGGAGTCTGCTTGAAACCTCTCTCTCTCTCCCTCTGCCCCACGAGCAACCCCCATGCATAGGCACGCTTTCTCTCTCAAATAAATAAGTAAATCTTAAAAAAAAAAAAAAAACTACGTGGAGAACTGTCATCCCACTCCGATCCCTCTGTAATTCAGTCCCACCCTGATCCCCCCGAAGAGGGGTCTATAAAGGGACAGACAGTATCTCACCATCTCTGTCACAACTATTCAATGTTGCCATAATAGTATGAAGACAGTCACAGACAATACACAGAGAAACGAGTGAGACTTGCTCCTTAAGCTTTATTTACAAAAACATGCAATGAGCTGGATCTGATCTGTGTTGAAGTTTGCCAACCCTGGCCCTTAAAGAAAATCATTTTTATTTATTTCTTATGTAACCTTCCAGGGTTTCATTATGCAAACAATAACAAAGATATTTATTTCCCCTCTATACTCTAAATTTTTTTTTTTTTAATTTTATTTATTTGAGAGAGCGAGCACGAGCAGGGGTGGGAGAGGGACAGACGGAGAGAATCTCAAGGAGACTCCACACCCATCACACAGCGTGCAGCCAGACTCGGGGCTCAGTCTCATGACCCTGAAATCATGACCTGAGCCAAAATCAAGAGTAGGATGTTTAACCGACTAAGCCACCAGGTGCCTAACCCCTTCCCTCTATACTATATATGCTGTTCTGTATTTTGATTTTTTTCACCTAATGTATTTTTTTTAAGATTTTATTTACTTAGAGAGAGAAAGAGAGCGAGAGCACAAGCAGGGGGAGTGGCAGAGAGAGAAGCAGGCTCCCTGCTGAGCAAGGAGCCCGATGTGGGACTCGATCCAGGACTTGGGATCATGACCTGAGCTGAAGGCAGACGCTTAACCAACTGAGCCACCCAGATGTCCCAATATATTTTGACATTCTTTCATAATTGTACATAAAGTGAGTTTTCCTTTTTTTTTTAGTAGGCTCCACACCCATCGCAGAGCTCAGGGTGGGCCTGAACCAATGACCCTGAGATCAAGACAGGAGCTGAGATCAAGAGTTGGACGCCCAACTGACGGAGCCACCCAGATGCCCCTACAGGTTTGTTTTTTTAAATATAAATCTAAAACTATTCTAAAATAAAAAGGTTATTAAAAAAAAAAAATGAAGACCCCGGGGTGCCAGGGTGGCCCCCTTCCGTTTGGGTTTCTCTGATGTTTTTCTCATGGTTAGACTAGGGTTATGAGTTTTGTTAGTAATTTTAAAAAGAGAAAACATTGGTTTAATAAGTCATGTGATAATAATGCAAAGGACACTTGGCAGGCTTTTTAAGATGAGGCATCGTATGCACTCATATGGCAGGATCGCCAAGATAGACCATCAGGGGAAAAGGTAAGGAGCAGGCATGTACATAAAATATGTATGTGTGAAAGAACACTCCAGAACATTAGGATCCATGTGTAGAAAATGTTAGGGAAGTGGGGATTCAGGAATAATTATTCAGTGACAAAGGAACCCTGGGGGCGCCTGGGTGGCTCAGATGGTTAAGCGTCTGCCTTTGGCTCAAGTCATGATCCTAGGTTCCTGGGATCGAGTCCCGCATTGGGCTCCCTGCTAGGCGGGGAGCCTGCTTCTCCCTCTGCCTCTGCCTCTCTCTCTCTCTCTGACTTTCATGAATAAATAAAATAAAACATTAAAAAAAAAAAAAGGAACCCTGAAGGTGATAGGTTTCAACTGTTTAACAGGCTAAACCAAGGGAGACAGAAACACAGGAAATGTCAATGAAATCATCCCAAGTAAGATCCTTGCAGAAGCCAGATAATACAGCTTTAGCACAGAAGCTTAATATTAGGGGAGCCCGGGTGGCTCAGCTGGTTAAGCGTCTGACTCTTGATCTCAGCCCAGGTCTTGATCTCAGGGTCGTGAGTTCAAGCCCCACATTCGGATCTGCACTGGGCATAGAGCCTACTTAATTAAAAAAAAAAGGTAAAAGAAACTTAATGTTACCTAGAACCTTGCATAACAGGTGTTAGTACCCTCTAACGAGGTCATCAGGACTGTCACTGGTCAATGTTCAAGGATCATTTCAAGTCAGAACAACAGCACAGGGCAAATGGCCAAGGCCTAGTCCTATTGCTCTAAGTGCAGATGTTCTATATCCCTGCGACCAGGGAGCAGAGCCATTCCTGGACCCAGAAATGAGAGAGCCCCCAAATCATCTTTGGCATGAGAGAGAAGCAAAAAACAAAACAAAGCAAAACCAAAAATCAGCCAAGAGAAGAAAAAAAATGTATTGGGTCCTGTTTTGGGATAATGGGGACAATTCTGTCCCATCTAGCAAAAAGGTAAAAACTTAGACTCTTTTTTTATTTTTTTAAGATTTTATTTATTTATTTGACAGAGAGAGAGAGATAGCGAGAGCAGGAACACAAGCAGGGGGAGTGGGAGAGCGAGAAGCAGGCTTCCCACCGAGCAGGGAGCCCAATGTGGGACTCGATCCCAGGACCCTGGGATCATGACCTGAGCCGAAGGCAGACGCTTAACGACTGAGCCACCCAGGCGCCCTAGACTCTTTTTTTAAAAAGTAATTTTTCTAGGGGTACCTGGGTGGCTTAGTCGGTTAAGCGTGCGACTCGGCTTCTGCTCTGGTCATGTGTGATCTCAGGGTCCCAGGCTTGAGCCCTGCATTTGGCTCTGTGCTCAGTGGTGAGTCTACTTGAGGATTCTCTCCCTCTACCCCTCCCCCCACCCCCCTCCCCATCTAAAATAAATAAATCTTTTTTTTTTAATTTTTTTTTAAGGTTTTTATTTATTCAACAGAGAGAGAGAGCACAAGTAGGCCGAGTGGCAGGCAGAGGGAGAGGGAGAAGCAGGCTCCCCGCCGAGCAAGGAGCCCGATGCGGGGCTCGATCCCAGGACCCTGGGATCATGACCCGAGCTGAAGGCAGCCGCTTAACCGACTAAGCCACCCAGGTGCCCCTAAAATAAATAAATCTTAAAATTTTTCTACTCTCAAGTACCACATATACTATAAACTAAGCTATAAATAACTACGTCATTAAATTTATTTTTATTTTTTATTTTATTCATACAGTAGAATTGACTCTTTGGAGGCGTATATGCTTTTGCAAATTTCAACCTCATTGATTTTTTTTCAAGTTTACTTATTTATTTAAGTAATCTCTATGCCCAACACAGGGCTCAAACCCACAACCCTGAGATCAAGAGTAGCATGCTCTGCTGACTGAACCAGCCAGGCGCCCCATCATTGATTATTCATTCATCCATTTCTTTATGTTTAAAGATTTTATTTATTATTTATTTATTATTTATTTGAGAGAGAAAGCGTGCAGGAGTGGGGTGAGGGGCAGAGGGAGAGGGAGAAGCAGACTCTCCACTGAGCAGGGAGCCTGATTAAGGGTTCAATCCCAGGACCCTGAGATCATGACCTAAGCCAAAGGCAGACACCTGACTGACTGAGCCACCCAGCTACCCCAGTTTTTAATTTTATTTATTTTTTAAAGATTTATTTATTTTTTGGGGGGGTGAAGGGCAGAGGGAGAGAATCATCAAGCAGACTCCCCGCTGAGTGCAGAGCCCTATGCAGGGCTCAATCCCACAACCCATTAGATTACGACCTGAGCTAAAACCAAGAGCCAGATGCCCATCCAACTGAGCCACCCAGGCGCCCCACCCCTGATTTTTTTTTTTCAAGCAAAAGTTGCTATGTGTTTATTAAGACATTTCTGTTAATTTCCTTAAGCGCAGCTGGCTCAGTAAATCATTATCCATATACCATCAGACATGCAAGAAAGTTTCTGAGAAGCTGTATCAAGGCTGGCTTTTCTTATGGCTTAGCCAGGTTTCCGTCTGAGTAATAATCTGTACTGTAGCGCTTTGCCCTTTCCATTCCCCAAGGCAAAACATCCACTGCTGGGAGAAAAATCCACAGTATGAACAAGAGAAATAGGCTTCTTTTTTTAACGACTGGGAAATTTGAAAAATACCGTACAGGAAGGATGGAAAGGATGGTGACCCGATTTGACTGCTTCTTTCATTTTTTTCCGAAGCAATTGGTAAGATATCTATGGTAGGACTGAAGGTCAGAAAAGTAATACCTGTAAGTAAGTTCATGATAGCTTTTATCAGCTTTGGGTTTCTTTCTTGGAGATAAGAATCTTCATTGTAGGGGCACCTGGGTGGCTCAGTCATTAAGCATCTGCCTTCAGCTCGGGTCATGATCCAGCTCAGGTCATGATCCCAGGGTCCTGAGATTGAGCCCCACATTGGGCTCCCTGCTCAGCGGGGAGTCTGCCTCTCCCTGTGCCCCCCACCCACCGCTCATGCGTGCTCTCACTCTTGCTCTCAAAAATTAATAAATAAAATCTTTTTAAAAAATTCATATTGAGGGGCGCCTGGGTGGCTCAGTTGGTTAAGCGACTGCCTTCAGCTCAGGTCATGATCCTGGAGTCCCAGATCGAGTCCCGCATCGGGCTCCCTGCTCAGCGGGGAGTCTGCTTCTCCCTCTGACCCTCCTCCTTCTCGTGCTCTCTCTCGCAAAAAAAAAAAAAAATTCATATTGAATTTATGCACTTCACTCCCTCCACAGTCCAAGCTTTCATTAGCTTTGAAACTGGTCTGTTTCCACTATTTTCCTTCTATTGCTCACTCTTTTCAGAACCACCACAGTGATATTTTAAAATGGAAACTATGCCACAGGGAGTACTTTCTGCCAGAACCTCAAGTCTGAATCTAACAATGCCTCTAGATACAACCAACAGCTTACAGAAAATACAGAAACCGAGGAACAAATCAAAGACATCACAGAGATGGTAAAATCCAGATTGTGGGAAATTCAATGCGAAAAATGACCTACCTTTTTCTTCTGTTTCTTTCTTTTTTTTTAAGGTCACACTGGGTGTGACCCTGAGATCAAGACCTAAGCCACCCAGGTGCCACTTGACCTAGCTTTTTCAACAAATAAGTTGAAGAAAAAAATTGTACAGTGGAAACCTATACATTAAAAGAGACTTAAGATTCTTATCAACCAACTGCAATGTGCAGAATTTGTTTGGACCCTGATTTGAACTAACTAACTGTAGACAGTTTTTTATGAAACATTTGAATATCGATTGTAATGACCACAAGACATTTTTGTTAATATTTCCAATTGTGATAATGGGATTGGGATTGTGTTAAAAATAGTTTAAAGATACATACTAAAAGTCTTTATGGATATGATATCCGATTTGCTTTAACATGGAGGGGAATTGGGTGAAGGTACAGTGGATAATTATTGTACCTGGGTGAAAAGTAGATGTTTGTTGTATTATTCCTTCTACCTTTGTACATGTTTGAACAGTTCCACAATTAATATTTAAAAATGTAAATCAGGTCACAAAACCCCACTGAAAATCAATTAAAGGCTTCCTATTATAAATTCCTATTAAAATTTAAAGTCTTTGTGTTGGCCCACAGTGCCACATGGGGTCTGCGCCTGGCCTACCTCTCGGCTCTGACGTTTGCCATAACACTTCCTCTAGCTCACGCTCACCCTCAGGACCTGCATACTTGCTCTTCCTCAGACTTGAGCAGTCTTCCCCAGACCTTCACATAACTGGTTCTCTTTCCCTATTTAGGTCTCAGTTCATCCTCCGACTCCTCAGCAAGGCCTTCCCTGTTCACCCTATCTAAATTAGCATTCTCCACCACCCCCAGTCCCTCTATCCCCTTAGCTTGATTTATTTTCTTCATTGTAGTTTACTAAGTAATAGAATTTCAGAGTGTGATTTGTTTACTTCTTTAATGCCTCTGTCTCCCACTAGATTATCAGCTCCATGAGGGCATTATTCCTCACAGTATCCCCTTGTGCCTAAAACCATGTCTGGGCATTATGAAATAGTTATTGAATAGAATGTATTCATGAAGATCATCTACCCCTACACTCAACCTGGACACAGAGAACCCAAACCACATCTTACTGCCTACATTAACAGAACTTTGTGGTCCTATGCCTTCATTAGCATTTTTTTTTTTTTTTAACTCTTCTTGACTGTCCAGCCCAGGCAAATGGTTTAACCATTAACAGCCAGTTTGCCTTCTGAGGTTATCTGAATTCCCTCGCCTTGATGTTTCCACCAATTTTCTACTGTTGTACAGGGGTTCTTACCCAGTCCTGAAATGAAAGACACGCCTTAGACTAAACTTCCAACTCTCAATAAATTCTGGCCTTACCTTCTCCTAGACACTGCCAAAGGTTTGCCAAGTAGTGTTTGTCCTTACCTGAGTAAGCAATCCCCTCACCTTCGTCTTATGATGTTGTGTTGTGGTATCTGGGGAGGGGGCTTTTGACAAGAGGACTACAATCCAAACACAGCAGCCAAACTAAGTATTTTAACGCCGGGGAGCATTAAAAACATAATCAGTAACAGTGCCTTGCCCTGATATACTGAGTTTGGGGCAAAAGGAAAAATGAGTAATAATGATCTTGTCTTTATTAATCTTGATTAGTGCTCCCTTAAATTACATCGGAGGTGAATGCCTCATTTACCTTACCGTATTCCCGGTACTGTTACTAAAAACTGATGCAATAAAAAACAGAGTATGAAGTGCACAGTTTTAAAAAATCTGTGGATTTTTTACGTGGATTCATATGTTGTTTGAAGTTATAAGGGTATGTTAGGGAGAGAGAAAGGAGATGGTGTAGTGTGCCCTATCTTCATTAATAGTATTAAGTCAAAAGGTAACTAAAGCAAGAGCTAGCATGTATTTTATGTAATCAGAATTAAAAACACAACTGGTTAAAAGTGGCTGCCTCTGAGGATGGGGAGCTCTTGCTTTTTATTACAAATTCTCCGATACTAGGTTTCCTAAACATGGACATCTATTACTTCGACGACGACGGTGGTGATAACTGTGAAAGCAAAAAAAGTCTGGATTCCAAGACTTCTAAACGGCCAGCCCGGCCCCATTCTGGTCCACACCCACCCCATTAATGGGGAGGAGGGCCCGCAACCCCACACCCGGCTCCCCGAAGCCAACGCTTCTGGCAGCAAGGATGCCATTATCTGAACAAAAGATTACTGGAGGCCTCTTCCCCGGCGACTTCCGTCCTCCTCCTTTTTTCCTCCAATTTGGGAGGGTCTGGGGAAACCCTGCGACAACCCTCCCCAGCAGCGCCGCGCGGCCCAGAAGCTCAAACCACGCCACCCCCGGCCCCCACCAACGACCTTCAGCCCTCGGGAGGCCTCCGCAGGCGGACCCGGAAGCGGCGGGACCGACGCGTCCCACGGCGCAGGCGCAGTCCTCCTCAGCCGCGTTGTCCCGCCCCTTCCCTACCTCCTCGCCAACCTGTCGGGGCGTCGCGGCGGCCGCGGTTCCCTCTTTCCGCCTCGCGCGATCGCGTGACGAGGGAGGGGCGGGTTACCAGGAGCGCCCGGCTTTCCTCCCTCCCCGCCCCCGGGGCAATTTCTTGGCGGTCTTCCGGGGCTGCCTCCCCGGGGGGGCCGCTCTAGGACGCCCCCGGACGAGAGCGGAGGACGCGCCCGCCCCGCAGCCGCGTACGGCCGTGACCACGCCCGCGCCGGCGCCGCTCCGCCTCCGCCGCGGTCGCTAGCGCGCCCACCGGCCGCGGGGAAGGGGAGGGGGCGGGCCGGGGCGGGCCGGGGCGAGCGGGGGCGGGGCCTCGCGCCGTCTTGGGGCTGCTCTCAGGGTCCGACCCGCGCTGGAGCTGCGGACGCCCGTCGCCGCCGCTGCCGCTGCCGCCGCCGCCGTTTCGACCCGGGCCGCCACCGCCGCTGCGTGTCGCCACCATGAACCAAGACCTTCGCAGGGAGCGGGCAGCCGCCAGCTTCAACCCGGAGCTGCTCACTCACGTCCTGGACGGCAGCCCCGAGAACACCCGGCGCCGCCGAGAGATCGGTGAGGGCGGCGGGGCCGGGCCTCCCTCCTTCCCCGAGCGCGGCTCTGGACTCGCTCGGTGAGGCGTCGCGGGGGCGCTGTGGAGCCTGGGCCGCAGCGCCTGGCTCAGCTTTGGGGAAGCCGGGACCCCCAGTCCCAGGGCCGGCCTGTGGAGGGGTGAGGGGTGAGGGGTGTCGTCCCTCCCGAGCCCGCGCTCCGGAAACCCGCTGGGATTCAAGGAGGTGTCACGGAGCCCTGACTTTCCGTCTTCCTCTTGATGCCCTCTCGCTCCCTTGCAGAGAACCTGATCCTGAATGACCCAGACTTCCAGCACGAGGACTTGAATTTCCTCACTCGCAGCCAGCGTTACGAGGTGGCTGTTAGGAAGAGTGCCAACATGGTGAAGAAGATGAGGGAGTTTGGCATCGCGGACCCAGAGGAAATCATGTGGTTTAAAAAGTAGGTATGCCTTAGCCTGGATTAAGCGCCCAGGCCCAAACCTTAATTTAAACGCGCAGCCCACGGGGCGCCTGGGTGGCTCAGTTGGTTGAGCGACTGCCTTCGGCTCAGGTCATGATCCTGGAGTCCCGGGATCGGGTCCCGCATCGGGCTCCCTGCTTGGCGGGGAGTCTGCTTCTCCCTCTGACCCTCCCCCCTCTCGTGTGCTCTCTCTCTCTCATTCTGTCTCAAATAAATAAATAAAATCTTAAAAAAAAAAAAAGAAATATTAATATTTGGTTAGTGCCAGGTAGGGTCTGAGGGGGATTGGGGCAGAAGAGGGAATAAAAAACAAGAGGGACATGAGATGCTTTGGTGGCTCAATTGGTGAAGCATCTGCCTTCCGCTCGGGTCATGATCCCGGAGTCCTAGGATCGAGTCCCGCATCGGGCTCCCTGCCCGGCGGGGAGTCTGCTTCTCCCTCTGACCCTCCCCCCTCTCATGTGCTCTCTCTCAAATAAACAAATAAAAATAAAATCTTTAAAAAATAAATAAATAAACGCGCAGCCCGTGGTGTCCTTTTTCATCGTGCTCGGCGTTGGAAGACTCAGACTGCTTATTTTCACCCCACTTTCCAGTGAGGTGTGTGAAAACTAGTGTTTACTTTTGTATTGAAGTCTTTTAAAGGGATGACGTTTGTAGAATGCTGAGCATGAATGGAGAGGCTGCAGTTTTCATTCTCAGGAATCTGTACCTACTAACTCCTTTGGCCCAGACATCTCAGTGTAGAGTGATTTAAATTGCAAAATGCCTTTGCTCTTTGTAACAAGGAGGTTTGCTAAGTTGAGAGGCTGAATTCGATTTTTGGTTGCAAGACCAAACAATATTTTGGAGCAATAACATTGTATTTCCTTTTTTTTTTTAAGATTTTATTTATTTATTTGACAGAGAGACACACACAGCGAGAGAGGGAACACAAGCAGGGGGAGTGGGAGAGGGAGAAGCAGGCTTCCCGCTGAGCAGGGAGCCTGATGCGGGGCTCGATCCCAGGACCCTGGGATCATGACCTGAGCCAAAGGCAGACGTTTGACGACTGAGCCACCCAGGTGCCCCACAGATTATATTTCCATATGAGAGTGTAGATCTTGAGTTTAAACTGATGGACAATGGACAATGTGGGGTAGATGAAAACCATGAGTCAAACTTCAGAGTGAATAGAAGATATTTTAAGAACCTAGCATTCTTGAATCTGGTGGCAGCGTTATTTAAATGGATCTCCGGCATATGAGGCCTCCTAAAATCAGGCCTTGGTACTAGTGCTGGAAAGAGTCTGTACTTTTTCTTTTTCCAGACCATCTGTTTTTTTGTTTTGTTTTGTTTCTTAATTAGAAATAAAAGTAAGCACTTTTTTTTTTTTTTGCTTTTATCTGAATGAACACTCTAATTACATGATCTGAGTACAAGATTTCTTTGGCCTGTATGCTCTCTTACACTTCTCATTCATTTCTGGGCACTTCCTTTTTTGGGGGTTTCAACATTTTAGAAGAATTCCATTATTTTCATCAATAAAGATTAAATGATACGAATGGTGTGTATTCAAGAGCCAAGAAAAAGGGAACATGTAAAGTTACAAGTTCTGCATTTATGTAGTGATGGAAATTTCTCCTTTATTCTACTGCCTCTAAAACGTTTGGTATCTAATTTTTTCAGTCTGACCTGATTACTATTGTTGAGGATGAAATAATTTATTCTGGTCCTTAGGACTGTCCTGAGAATGCCTTTCCCTTTTAGTCATAAAATTATGACTTACTTATTTTTAGTAGCCCAAATCAAAGTATTTACCAACTTCCAAGTGTTCTTTTTTACTTTTGAAATTTGTAACTCAAAGCTGTGGGGATATTGAGGTAGAGTACCTCCTAGAAGATTATGTTTCTGAATCACCTGAGTTGGGTTTTAGGTAAACTTCAAAAATGGAAGATTTTATCCTTTTTTAAACAACCCAGAAAAAAGAGGTTTGTTTTGTTTTACTTTTAAGTAGTTGATGCAGTATGTTTCAGAATTGATTAGATTTCATAATCAGTGGTGGTTCATGGAGTGTAAGCAGAGTTGAGTGAAGTCGCAATGAAATAGAGCAAATTCCTTTATGTGGGTTAAAGAGCAGAGGACATGAGCCAGTTGTTTTGCCTGTCATTTTTTATGATACAAACCTTGCTGTTTGGGGAATATAGAGTACCAAGGTGTTTTGTTTTGTTTTGTTTTGTTTTTTAAAGATTTTACATATTTATTTGACACAGAGAGAGCGAGCGAGCACATAGGGGGAGCAGCAGGCAGAGGGAGAGGGAGAAGCAGGCTTCATGCAGGGCTTGATCCCAGGACCCTGGGATCATGACCTGAGCCAAAGGCAGCCGCTTAATGACTGAGCCACCTGGGTGCCCCTAGAGTACAAAGTTTAACACACCTTTGACATCCTTCCAGTATCCCTAGGATAGGACAGGGAGATCAATTTATGTGAGAGAGAGAGAAGGGGATTGAAAATTAGTCTTGGCAGTTACTGAATGCCATTGAATCCAAGCCCACCTCAGTGGTAGCTCACACCTGAGTTTCATGTACCACTAAGAAAGAAAAAGTGCTGCCAGTTAACTATGACCTCCCGTTATTTGCGAGATGCACCTGATTTCTTAAATGCTAAGTTGGGGGGGGTGATGCCAGACAGATGAAATATAGTAATATTTCTCTTTCAGGGGATTTTGAGCATTTACTGGTTTCTTTACAATTATTTCTCCTATCTCAAAATTCATATATGGGACTGTCTTGAAGTCGATGGAATATTAGTAAGATACTTTGAGATTTCTCAACTTGAGCAAAGAACTGTTCCCTCCAGGCCTTGGCAAAAAAAACCCTTGCTGTTTGGGGAATGTAAAAGTTGTTTTCCTGATCTCCTCTTCTGTAATTTTTGTCTTTTAACTCTCCTGTTTACTATGAAAAGAAAACTGTGAAGTGTTCTTAAGAGTAATTTAAAATTCTAATGAGGATCAGCCATGGTTTTTGTTACTCTCCTTCAGGTTTTTAAAGCTGATTCCTTGAAAAGCATCTTCAGGAGGGATTAAACATAATTTAAAAACAAGGACTGAGATTTTGTGCATGAGTTGATTTTCAAACTCTCAAATTCTCAAATTCTTTTGAACTCGAAAGAATCTCAGTATGTTTATTAACATAAACATTCGACAGTCTTTGTGTCACCTATTTTTCCCTCTGAGTTTCCTAGAATTATATTGTGTCATGATCATTATTTCAAATAACCCCACAGCCTCCTCACTTCCCTTCCGGGGAATAGGAGTGTCTTATGTTGCCACCATTTTTGGTACCTAAACTACTACTTCTCTTCCTCAGAAACTCTTGTAAGTTCGTTTCCTATTTTAGTAAAATATAATTGTTAGGGAATGCTGTGGGGCTCTTGCCTTTGAGAGAATGATATCCACATTTATCTTCCTCATCAGGCCTTTGACTCCCACTTCGGTGAGGCGGGGCGTCACTTCTCTACCATCCAGCAGCAGTAAACTCCTGTTGATCCAAGTTACTTGGAAGCTAACTTCTTCTGTTCATACCCCTCCTTTTTCTTGTTGCTCCCTCCATTCAGTTTAAATTGATATTCGATATTGGTGTAAAAATTATGGAACCTCCGGGTTAAAAAGGCATTTTTTTATGTTCCTTGGATGCAGGCATTCTTAGATGGTTCAGTCTGCTCCAAGCACCCCTGAAAAGTGATCTTTGAACCTAAAGGTGGTAGGATTGGTTTTAGGACCTCCCCAAAAGTGAATTGGCAGCCTTTCCCCTTTCTTTTCAGGCTGTGCTCACTGGACAGACCAAGATAAACTGGTGACACTGCTTCCTCCTCATTCCTTGAGGAGTCATGAAGACCAGTTAGGTGATACTTACTTTGTACTTTGAGCTCTTTATATATATAGATAGAACAAAATAGACACCCCTAAGATCTTTAACAGTGTAGCCAGGGCTGACTAGTGTATGTGATTTGTATTTTGACTATTTCACAGATTGTGTTTTATGAAAAAATAGTTGAAGACAGAATTTCAGTGTGATTGGAATTCCCTTAAACTGGAGTGAATATCAAGACCATCAGAGATAAATGTTTAACATTCTCACATTTCTACTTTCCCACCTGTAAACTCTGAAGACCTTTAGAGATCTGTGGTTTGGCCCTGAAATATGTATTTACTATCCTGGATGTTTGCTTTGGTTATTTAGGGAAAAATTAAACTATTCTTTAGAAGCTTTTGTTAGCAGCTCTACAAATAAATGTTCTATGGAGTTCCTTTTGATTTTCAAAACAAGTAAAACTTGAAAATAAAGCAAACACACACTCCAAAGAATCCAATAAAACCAACAGATGACACCAACAAAAACAAAAGGGATTTTTAGGCTAAAACTTGGGTAGAATTTGCTTCCTGGATGAAGTGTAGAATTAAAGAATTCTGGCCCTGAAATGACTTGGGCAGGGAGGGAGTAGATAACACTGGAATTGATCTTTTAGGTGGGAAAATGGTAAATTTTACATTTAATTTCTTAAGAAAAGGGTTGAAATTTTCCCAGCCTCAATCCTGAGGGCCATGGTTGTCTGGCAAGAATGGGTGGTAGAATGCAGTTTCTAGAGTAAGGCTGAGATCGTTTTCTTTTCTCTCCTGTAGAGTGCATTTGGTCAATTTTGTGGAACCTGTGGGCCTCAATTTCTCCATGTTTATTCCTACCTTGCTGAATCAGGGCACCACTGCTCAGCAAGAGAAATGGCTGCTTTCATCCAAAGGACTGCAGATAATTGGCACCTACGCCCAGACGGAAATGGGCCACGGTTAGTCCACATTTGAGGGTCAGTGGGTAACCCATCTCAGGACTTAAACTGATAAATGACTCCTGATGTTTGGTTTTTCCTGCTGCTACACTTTAATTTGTCTTTCAGTTGTTAAGCCTTAAATAAAATTCAGCTTCTCATTTTCTCATAGGTCATTTCCCCATAAACTGGTCCAAGACTCTAGCCTGAAACATCCTTCATTGTTACTTCTAAAAGCCTTTTTACCCTTGCTGCATATATCCCATTTTAATGGCTGTTGAGCATTTTGGAAAGATGGGATTGAAAATGTGGCAGAATTAAGCGTTGGTGTCTAATTATAAAAAGAGACTTTGTTGGAAATTCGTGAGAGTGTTAATGCCTTAGCAATATCTGGAAGTTGCCTCTATGCTTTAACGAAGCTAAAGATGGGGATTTTAAGGGGGGGGGCAGAGGGTTAGAGCATTTAAGTGTCTTACTCTTTCTTTCTTTGCCCACTAGCAGGCTTATAAGGCAGTTTGGAGAAAAGTTCATGATTCTCTTCATTTGATTATAGCAGTCTTTTTTTTTTTTTTTTTTAAAGATTTTATTTATTCATTTGAGACAGCGAGATACAGAAAGAGAGAACCTGAGCAGGGGGAGAGGCAGAGGGAGAAGCAGCCTCCCTGCTGAGCTAGGAGCCAGACGTGGGGCTTGATCCCAGGACCCTACTAGGATCATGACCTGAGCCGAAGGCAGACACTTAACCATCTGAGCCACCCAGGTGCCCCAGAGCAGTCTTTTTATTATACTTTTTTTCTTTACATATTTTTGGACTTCGTATTGCCAGTCATTCTTGGTTCAGTGGCTCAGTCGGTTAAGTGACCGACTGAGGTCTTGGTCTCAGGATCATGAGTTCGAGCCCCATGTTGGGTTCCATGCTGGGCGTGGTGTCTACTTAAAAAAAAAATTGTTTATAAATGGCCAGCTCCTTTCAAAAAGTTTTGTGTTTGGTCTTAATGTGAAGGAAGTTTGTTTTCATAGACAAGGCCATTGGGAGGTTTGGGGGTTTTGAATTTGAGCTGCCCAGTCTCATTCCCTAATTTATCATAAGGCTTCCATTATGTAAATAAGGAGAAGAGGAAGAGATGCAAATAGCATGAAAACTTCATTTTTGTGTTTGATTTGGTGCTTTTTGATTGGTGAAATGGTTTAAGGAAATATTCTTTATCACAATCCCCATGAGAACTGCAGATTCTGGTTGTGATGTTATCTTACAAACACCCTGCCAAAACACCCAAGACTTTTGCTTCAGGATGGCCAATACTGAAATAAGCAGACTGAAGAAAAGTTTTCCTAAGGGAAGGAATATAACACTCATAGAGGTCTTCCTGTCTGGGGGAGGGAGGGAGAGAGAGAGTGTATGAGTGTGTGTGTGTGTGTGTGTAATCTTAAATAGCTTTGTGGTACAGAACCCTTCTTTTGTTTAAGTATGCATCATTGTGAAATTTATTTGACTTATAGTCAGTGCTATTCATAGGAGGCATAAAGATGTAAATTATTCTGAGGCTAAATGGGTTTGATTGTATGTCTCGCTGGTCTCACCCTTCTGCTTCTATAAAGTATGTTGTAAATGTATATTTGCCCTAAATTTTGAAAGAGAAGTAGCGAGGACTTGAAGTTTCTGGTCTGAGGAGCACAGAAATTGGACTGAGGTCCTATGTTGGTCTGGGTGAGTTTGCTTTTTTTATTAGTTTTCTTTCCCTTATTGCTTCTCTTTTTCGGATATTTTCTTGTATTTGAACCAACTTTGTCTTAATCTCTATATTTTAGAGAACGGAGTTGTGAGATTAGGTCTTTTTTCTCGCTGGAATCTCATCCATTCACATTGCTGTTTGTTGTGCTTTGTCCACTGCTGTTCTTTTCTGGGGGCACCAGTCAGTTTGTTGGTTAATTTGCACCCTGTGACAGTATAGCCTTGTGTAAAATAGTAAGTCCTTCAACGTCAAAGAGACTGGAAATAGAGTGACTTGTGCAGATGGAGGTTTGATGGTTCAATCCAGAGACTTCAGAATGTTGACTGGCCAACAGTGATTATCTCAAGTGTCACAGAATTGGCTATAACTTTGAGTTTGGGATTCTTTCAGCTCTAGGTAGGTGCTGAGAAGTGAGGAGACAACAGCATTGCTCAGGCTCCTTCCAGGATCCTGAAGGGTCTTAAAATTCAGTCCCCTGCACGAAGTCTCCGTCATCTCTTTTCTCTCTTCCCTCCTCTAAATACTCACCTGTGTGTAGAGGCACACGAAATCCGACACACACTTGGTCTGTGGGTCTGTGAGCCTTATTCAAGGGCAGAAGTCCGGGCTGAGGGGCGCACCCTCTCCCAGGGGTTCTGGTGTCGAAGGGACTGTCTGTGGAACGTGGTCCAGCAATAATCCTCTTGACCATACCTTTCTCCGGGTCCCAAAGCAGGTAGTGTGCTTGGTCTTCACAGATACTTGGTCACTTCAAGTTCTGGCCACTTTATAGCAATTCTCCTTCTTTGTTTTCTGCTGTTGTTAATCAGGAAAATAGAGCTTAGACAATACAGTTACCGTCCTTGAAGATCGGTGCAGTATGTCAGCACCTTCCCATCACCAGTACTCAAATATGAACTAAAGCACCTCTCTTCCTTTGAAACTTGAGAAATAGATAAATAGTAAACAGGACTGTGTAAGTCACTAGTCTTTCTCCCTGTATTTTCACTACTGTCTCCTGTCCTCTTTCTTCCGAGTGAGTCTCTTTCCTGTTGGACTTCCCATGAGACTTGCTCCCTAGGTTTTGGGGCTATTCGAATTCCCCACCATGATTGTTAATAACAATATAAACTTCTTTACAAAAACTATGACCTTTAGGGTTATGCCTTCAGAATATCTTTCTCAGAAGTAAATTACTGCATTGAAAGGAGTGAACATTTTATAGCTATTGCATAGTTTAAGACTTCTTGAAACACCGAACAAGTTTATAGTATATTTAGCAAATTATTAGTGTACCGTGTTTCCATAAGCCCCATCAATGGGGTTACTTTAATTTTTTTTTTGCTACTTTAATATATATCTAAGAGTTAAAGTTTTAATTTTCCAAAGCCAGTGAGCCTGGATGTTTTGGCTTACTGTCTGTATTTCCTGTGTATAAACCGGGTTTTTCTCCTTTGCGTATTGATTAAATAGAATCTGTACATTGATCTTATAAATATGTTGTATCCTTTGAGTATTTTTTTTTAAAGATTTTATTTATTTATTTGAGAGAGAGAATGAGAGACAGAGAGCACGAGAGGGAAGAGGGTCAGAGGGAGAAGCAGACTCCCTGCTGAGCAGGGAGCCCGATGTGGGACTCGATCCCGGGAGTCCAGGATCATGACCTGAGCCGAAGGCAGTCGCTTAACCAACTGAGCCACCCAGGCGCCCCTTCGAGTATTTTTTGTATTGCCTTCTGTTTTGTTAAATGCTTTGGCTTTATGTATTGAATGCATCCTTCTCTGAGTAGGTATAAATTTTTTTCCCCCATATCTTGGATAATTATTCCTTTATTTTCTTCCAGTTTTTTTGTTTGTTTGATTTATGTTTAATGCTTTGACTTGTATATGGTATAGAATGATGAATGAATCCCACCATTTGTATGTTTATTAACTAGTATTTTTCCCCCTTTCTTTCCAGTTCTTAGAGTTTTATTGTTTCAATTTATTTCTGGAACCTTAAAAATATATTGATTAGTACCTTTGGTTTTCTCCTAATATCATAAACATTGGTTCATTGTTGCTTTGTAAGATATTTAAAAATCTGATAGGATAAGCCTGCTGTTGTTATATTTTAAGACCTACATATTTGGTGTTCTTGTATACTTACTCTTCTAGGCAAATTCCGATCTTAATTTGTCAAATTCTAAATTATATTCAGCAGGAATTTCAAATCCGTGTTACATTAAATCCTTGTATTTCTTGGGAAGTACTATCTTTATTATGATAAAGGACTGACTTCTCAACCAGGAATTAGCAATTTCTTGACTGTTATGTATAACTTCTTCTATTCATCCTATTAGGTATTGATATTTTTCCTAATTAAATCTTTACTCTCCTGAACTAAGTTACATAACAAATTTTAAATATTTTGTAGTGTTTCTAAATTGCTTTTCTCTTTACTGAGGTTTCTGCTTTAAGCATCCTAATGGATAAGAATGCAGTTGATTTTTTTTCTTCCTTAGAGCCTACAGATTTTCTAAATTCATTCATTATTGATGGTATTTTGTTGTTGATTTCCTAGGATTATAATCATGCTGTCCCCGGATATGCTATTTTAAGTCCTTCCTTTCTTATGTATTATTAATCTAATCATTTTGTCCTCAGCGTTGGCTGACAGCCCCGTGTCATGTAGAGGGAGAGACTGGGAAAGCCTTTTGGTGTTATGGTTTTAAAAGAATTGACTGTAGCACTTCACCAAAGTAAAATGTTGGTGCTTTGTAATTTTAAAATAAATGATTTTAAAATAACATATAATCTTTATCATGCATACATAACCAACTTTTTGCAACAAATACTTGATTTAAGTCAAAAAAACTATCAGGTCACTTTCTCCTTATAACACGTCTAAATTTCATCCACTTGTGAATATAATCCTTACCCTTGTCATAAGAGACCTTTTTCTCCTAAAAACTTTCTTCAGTCTCAAAGGGTTTCTGATTACAGTAGTTTATCTCTGCCCCACTCACTGTGTTTTGTGGTAACGCTGACATTTGTCATTCCGTTATCCAGCACACTGATGCAGACCCCTCCTGTGAGTCTGGTGGGCTGCTTCAGAGTGGCCCGTCCTCCCCAGGAATCGCTCTGGGTTCTAGCAATGCAAAGTCATCTTCCAGCGCTAACAGTGGACCTTCCCAGGCCACGGGGTTCAGTCCTGGATCCACCAGTTTGCTCCTGGCAGGTCCCAGGTGTACGTTGATTTTTCTTCCTAGGCACCATTCTTTTATTTTATTTTATTTTATTTTTTTTAAAGATTTTATTTATTTATTTGACAGTGAGAGAGGGAACTCAAACAGGGGGAGTGGGGGAGGGAGAAGCAGGCTTCCCGCAGAGCAGGGAGCCCAATGCGGGGCTCAATCGCAGGACTCTGGGACCATGACCTGAGCTGAAGGCAGACGCTTAACGACTGAGCCACCCAGGCACCCCGGCACCATTCTTTTAAAACCTAGAGGCAGTGGCATTCCTGTTTGTGAGGGAAAGCACTCTCTCATCACACAAATGTGTTTATCTGGAGGATTTCCACTGTTTCTTTAACTTTTTATTTTATTTTATTTATTTATTTTTTTAATAAATGTTTTATTTATTTATTCACGAGAGGCAGAGGGAGAAGCAGGCTCCCCGCCTAGCAGGGAGCCCGATGCGGGACTCGATCCCAGGACCCTGGGATCATGACGTGAGCCCAAGGCAATCGCTTAACCATCTGAGCCACCCAGGTGCCCTCTTTAACTTTTTATTTTGAAATGATTATAAATTCATAGGAAGTTGCAGAAATAGCACAGAGAGATTCCATGGACCTGTCACTCAGTTTCCACCAGTGCTAACGTGTTACGGGGGATTTCCCTTTGCCACTTCCAAGGAGAGCTGCTCTGGTTTGGGCAGCTCTCCTTGGTCTCTCTGGTGTCCTCATTGTTGTGCTCAGTCCTGGTTGCACTTGCACGAGAATTTCCCTAACCAGAAGATGTGATTGGGTGGTAGGATTCTTGTCCTCGTTCTGCCATTATCTTCTTGATCTAAAAGCACTTAACTCACCTCAGCCTAATTTCTTTATAAAATGAGCACGTGGGTCACACATTCTTTGATTTTTCTGTGATTGGGTAACAGAAAGCACAACCACGCAACTGGAAGACATAGCTGATCAGCCCTCGCCCGAGCAGTGCGCCCTGGTTATTTTCCACCTTACTTTCTGGACAAACGGAGAGGTTTTTTGGTGTTTTTTTTTAATACTTTATTTATTTATTTGGCAGAGAGAGACACAGCGAGAGAGGGAACACAAGTAGGGAGAGTGGGAGAGGGAGAAGCAGGCTTCTCGCGGAGCAGGGAGCCCGATGGAGGGCTCAATCTCAGGACCCTGGGACCATGACCTGAGCCGAAGGCAGACGCTTAACGACTGAGCCACCCAGGTGCCCCCAAACTGAGAGGTTTTAAAACTGAAAAGTTGCATAGGCTAATTTCTAAGATAATTAAAGAGAATAATAAGAGCAATTTAGAGTCGATTAAGTTAGAGCTAGAAGTTCAATGGGAGGCCAGTGATGTGGAAGGATAACAAAGGCATATCAATCTATTTCCTATTAGAAAGAAATTCACACAGAAGTCTAAGGCATCTGCAAATTTTAAGTTGAAAAGAATGACTTTAGAAAGTGGATTCAGGGGCACCTGTCTGGCTCAGTCATAAATAAATAAATAAATAAATGGATTCAGAATTAAAAAACTTAAGATGTTTATTATCATTAGTGATAATTCCCAAATAATTTGTTTGTTATGCATGAATATGTTATTTGTAATTATTATTAATGGTCTCTAATAGAAGTTGCATGTCTTTTATTTCTGATACTAATCACTGGGTAAAGAGCATTGTCAATTTTTGTATTAAATTGTTTCAGTAGGGCATGGCTGGTAACCAGATTAAAAAAAAAAAAAGAACCAGATTTATGTAGGGAATGTGGATCTATGCTGGATGTTTTATGAACAAACACGAAGGATTCCAGCCTAGAAGCATTACTGAAATTGCTTTTAGGAAAGCCTGTCGGCTGGGGCATCATTTTGTCCATCTGAGAGAACAAAGTTCTCCTGTCTCACATTCTCATCAGAGTAAATACTTGTACAACTTAAATTCTCCATCCTGTACAGCCTCTTCAAATTTTTTATTTCCTTTGATTTAATTGTAAGGCTGGACTCCTCTGCCCAACTCGCATGTTTATGCTGCACAGGCTTTGGAATCGGTAGCCAATCCTCACCAAGACTGATTATTTAAGAGCTGAGTAGCGTAAGAACAAACTTCTTGCCAACTTAAGAAAAATGAAATTTGCCAAGAGTTGATTAAAGTAATACAGAAAGAGACAGTGCTCCCACCCACGATAATGTCCACCCAACTAACTTCATACTTACAGGTTTTTTTTCTCCTTCCCCTTACTCTGTTCACATTTGCTGATTCTCTCACACCTGATGACTCTTCTCTCAAATGCCCATCCTTGGTGTTTCTTCGAAGTTTTGTGCACCGAGGGCGGCCTGAGCCTCTGGATCTCCACTTGGGCATGTTCTTGCCTACTTTACTTCACCAGGCAACCGCGGAGCAGCAGGAACGCTTCTTCATGCCCGCCTGGAACTTGGAGATCATTGGCACTTATGCCCAGACAGAGATGGGCCATGGTACGGTGCATTCAGTCTACCTTCTGGGTTGGGCGGGGCTCTGCAGGCTTAGCGTATGTGGAGAGCCCACTGTATGTTAGCAAGGGCATATCCGCGTACCGTGGTCTTTCTGCAGAAGCCAGGTTTTTTTATATATACAGGTCTTGGCATAGACGTGGCTTTGGTCAGTGGAAATTAAAGGTTATGTTGTCACAGAGATATGCTGATTATTCTTTTTCATGGTTCCCTTTCAGTGAGTCAAGAATTACAAGTTAGGATTTATTTACTGAGTGGCTTTTCAAGTTCACTGGAGTTGTGTAGAATTTGTGTGCATGTAACATCTGAACCCATCTTTCTTTCTTCGATACGATCTGATTCCCTTTCCTACGGATACCTTAATGGACTTGCACAAATTCCAGAAGAAACACAGATCAGTAGTACAGGTGTTCTCTGACTTGCTTGAGGGAAATGAGTGGCTTGTAGAACCATAATTCAGTCAAGGTCTGAAGGTAGCTTGGCCAAAGATTAAGAAAAAAAGAAGAAAAAAAAAAGCTGTTTTGGAGGGAGTGGCTGTCCCTGTTAATCTGGTCTGTATTGGTGTCTCTGTTTGCTATTCATTTCCTTCTGTCTTCTCTTTTCCTATTTCAAGGTTTCAGAACTGATCTAATGTAATGTATATTTGCCATGTGCTCTCATTTCTGTGCAACTTTATCTTAATTTTATAGCTAATTTGGCTCTTGGTACTAAATTGTATTTTAGAGGATTTTTACAAGACCCAGAGTGGAGTATTGTTTGGTTCCATTGTGCATTTGCAAACATTCTGTCATTATCTCTTCTGTTACTCTGTTACTTCTTTTCCTGTAAAAACTTCTTTGCTGAAAGTGGCTGGTTCCTTGATTCTCACATGTACTTGAGAAGGTTGTGGATCACACATGAAGTGGCCATTTCTGTTCCTCAACTTGGAGGTTTCTAAATGTTTCAAAGTTTAAGTGTTTAATGAGGTCTGGAATTAGCTAAGCAGTTTGGAAAAAGGTTCTCGGCATTGGCTTCTGGATAGTATATTAGAGGGAGTGTCACTTAGAATATTTTTCTGTTAACTGTTTTCCAAGAATTTTGGCACATTTGTATTAGGATTTAAAGCGTGAATCTTTGTCCATCTCCAGTAAACATGACACTGGGAACTCTTCTAGTCACAGTAATGAACCAGCCAGGGTCGAAGTTAAGGCCTGGCGTTGGAAATCGCAGCGTGCACTCAGACCTTATTACTGGACCTTTAGAAATCAAAAAAAAAAGGTCACTGTTCCAGGTCTTTTTCCCCATAGTGTATTTCTTTTTGAAGTCTGGTTTTCCATTCTAGAAGTCACTCTGAAGTAAGTCTTTAATTTATAAGAACTTTGGCTGAAGTCTCTTTCTGTCACCTCTTATCTTAATCTTTGTAAATAGAGAAGCCCAGAATGTTGAACTGGTGTGTAGACACCATACATGAGTTGAAATTGGCACATTTAAACTTAGAGATGTTATTTTAAAAGAGCAGTTAACTTCCCTGTTAGGTTCCTATCCTATGATCTTGTGAAAATACGATTCTAAACTGCCTTTATATTTTCTTTTGGTTGATCTAAATAGAGGTGCATTAATTAAAAAGTATAGAAATAGAACATGCTTGACATTTATATTTTCACCTTGATAGGAACTGCCTGGTTTGAATATAGGAAATTATGGGGCGCTTGGCTCAGTCAGTAGAGCACGTGACTCTTGATCACGGGGTCATGAGTTCGAGCCCAATATTGGGTTTACTTTAAAAAAAAAAAGTATAGGGAAGTATCTGTATCAGTTATTAACTATTTGTAGCTCATCTACAAATATCTTGTTTTTGTTAGATTTTGTTGTTCTCTGAGATACTAGAGCTGAAAAGACGGGGCAGGAGATTTTACCCTGTGCCTATTTGTTCCCATATTTTATCCAAGGTGAATGTAACTTATTTCCTTAGGAACTCATCTCCGAGGCTTGGAAACCACAGCCACTTACGATCCTGAAACTCAGGAGTTCATTCTCAACAGCCCTACTGTGACCTCCATCAAGTGGTGGCCTGGTGGACGTATGTGAATTTTTTAGCATTTGTTGGATGTTTTGACGAGTTATTACAAGATGGTGTTTAGGATGTAGAGCTTCTATGGGAATATCATTTTGAAATGTAGGAAACGCTCTGAAGGCTCTTCTCGGCTGTTGATAGTCTCCTGTAGTGCTTGTTGTAGACCTGTCCTCCATTTACAAGGCACAGAAGGGACAGCTGTCTCACTCTGAACTTTGCATTTGAATATTCCCATCATTAGCGCAGTTTCCTTAGTCACCATGTAAAGCAGCTTAGTCTTCCCTGTGTGGTTTTAAGTTATAAGTAATTTAAATGTAAACAGCTGCGTGTGGCTAGTGGCCACTGTTTTAGAAAGCACTTCATTAAGGGAGAAAAAGGAAATAAATTAATGTTTTTATGGTTATCCTAAAAAAAAATTTTATGTAAATGAATGAGAAATAAGTAGAAAAGAAAGTAAAGTCTTTCTGATTAATTTTTTTTTAGTGAAGTCTTTCCTAAAATGAAGGATTACTATCAAATCAACAAACTGTACACCTTAAACTTAGAAATATTGTAGGTCCATAATATCTCAATAAAATGTGTATAAAAGCTTTTATATATATAGAATGAAGGATTGCTTTGCCAAAATTCAGTAAATTTTAATGACTATCAGCTTAAGTGAATTTCTTTCTGAAAACTGGGTGTGGTACTGTTGTAAGCCTCTTGGGTACACTTTATCGATGGAGGCTGGTATTTAACATACAGTTTTTCCCCATCTTTTATTTCTGTCCTTTGAAAGTGTAAGAAGGTTTGCTCACTTCTCTCTCTCCTGTTCTCCAGTTGGGAAGACTTCAAATCATGCAATAGTTCTTGCCCAACTCATCACTGAGGGGAAATGCTACGGATTACATGCCTTCATCGTACCTATTCGTGAAATTGGGACCCATAAGCCTTTGCCAGGTTAGAATTGTTTGTCTGCTGTTGAGATGAAAAACTAAACCGATCACTTTCTTCTGCAAAAAGCATAGCACACAATGAAAGAGGCCAGGGCAAGCCGGGAATTGCAGAGCACAAGCACCTTGTGACTTTCCTTTCATCTGTGGTAGGTATTACCGTGGGAGATATCGGCCCCAAATTTGGCTATGATGAGATGGATAATGGCTACCTGAAGATGGACAATTATCGTATTCCCAGAGAAAACATGCTGATGAAGTATGCCCAGGTATCTTTGGAGGAGCAGAGGTGTCAAACATGGGGGTTTCAGCAGCTGTTGATAACCACGGGGTTGCAAGGGTGTGTTTTTTTGGAAGGTAATAACCTATTTTTACTTCTGATGCTTCTTTTATTAACGACACTGAAATCAAGAGCAGTTGGCAGGTAAAAAGAACATATTCTAGTTTGCTAAACCAGTGGGTCTCAAACTTTAGCATGTGTTAGAATCACCTGGAGGGCTGTATAAAGTAGATCAGGGTGGGGATGAGGTTTTGTATTTCAAGCAAACTCCCCGGAGATGCTGCCATTCTGGGGACCACCCTTTGAGAATCATGAGCACAGACTGCCACTTGGGTTTAACAGAATGAAGCATCAGTCCCATGTTCTTTGTCCAGGTGAAGCCTGATGGCACGTACGTGAAACCTGTGAGTAACAAGCTGACCTACGGGACCATGGTGTTTGTCAGGTCCTTCCTTGTAGGAGAAGCCGCTCGGTCTCTGTCCAAGGCTTGCACCATTGCCATCCGGTACAGCGCTGTGAGGCACCAGTCCGAAATCAAGCCAGGGTAAGGGAGGCATCTGAGATTGCTAAAGACCTACCTTTGACCCCATTCAAATATCAAAATTCCCAAATGTGATCTCGAGAATATGCATTGGCCTTGCAAAATCAGCTAAGGTGGCAGTATGCTGGGTCTGCTCCTTAAAAACTAGACTTCCTTTTTTTAAGTAGAAAGATGAGGATAGCCACCTTACTATTTTTAACCTAAGAAAAACAGTAATATTACTTGAGCTCTATAAATGAAATGTTTAGGGGCACCTGGGTGCCTCAGTTGGTTAAGTGTCTGCCTTCGGCTCAGGTCATGATCCCAGGACGCTGGGATCGAGCCCTGAGTTGGACTCTCTGCTCAGCGGGGATCCTGCTTCTCCCTTTCCGCCTGCTAGTGTGCTCTCTCTCTCTCAAATAAATAAATATCTTTAAAAAAAAAAAAATAAATGCAATTTTAGAACACTAAAGGCAGTTTGAAAATCCTAATTGCTCCTAACAGCTATGAATTGGGTATGTTGGGAATGGCATGAATGGGACTCCCTGTTGTGTTCATAGCCGTAGGTTAGTCTTACTGCCTTTCACTTGAGTGTGACTCCCTGATGACCTTTTTAACTCCTGTAGAAAGAATAAAGAAATCGGTAAGAGCTGACCTTCTTAGATGTCATATGGTTAACTCTGTGCATTGGGCCTTCTCCAAAATTATGGTTAAAATAGTTTTTTCAGGGCGCCTGGGTGGCTCAGTTGGTTAAGCGACTGCCTTCAGCTTAGGTCATGATCCCAGGGTCCTGGGATCGAGTCCCGCATCGGGCTCCCTGCTCGGCGGGGAGCCTGCTTCTCCCTCTCCCACTCCCCCTGCTTGTGTTCCCTCTCTCGCTGTGTCTCTCTCTGTCAGATAAATAAATAAAATCTTTAAAAAAAAAAAAAATAGTTTTTTCAGCCATCTAGTGTGTTAGACTTCTTTATCATTGCTTTCCTTCTATGAAGTTAACCTTGATTTTTGTATGTTGCTATGAGATAGTTTCCTTAGTTATACTGCAAAGACTAAGATAGATATGAACTTCACAGCTAGAAAATACTCTCCGCCTAGGCGGTTCAACAAGGTGGTTGAGAACATGGTTTTCTGTAGCCAAACAGCCTAGATTTCAATTAAGTGAGGATCTACCACATATTCGCTGTGTGACCTTAGGCAGGTTCTTAACCTCTTTTTTCCCCTTGGTGAAATGGGGAGAGTGCTAGCTTTTCAGTATGTCGAAGTATTTAGACCAGAATCTGGTGCAAAATAAGTTCTATGTATAAGTGTTTACTTTTGTTTCTTCTCTATCCTTTAGTGAACCAGAACCACAGATTTTGGATTTTCAGACCCAGCAGTATAAACTCTTCCCACTCCTGGCCACTGCCTATGCCTTCCAGTTTGTAGGTGCGTACATGAAGGAGACCTACCATCGAATTAATGAGGACATTGGCCAAGGGGATCTCAGTGAACTGCCTGAGGTATGTGTTTCCTCATTCACTTGTGGGCACCCTTGCCTGTTGGATAATGTCCAGAGAAAACTAAATGTTGGGATTTCTTGAGAAGAACCCATGTGTTCTCAAAAGATACAGCCATTATTTTAATTGAAAGTGAATCAGATATGAAGATATGTGGGTTTTGTTTTTTAAGTTTCAGAAGTACTACACTGTGTTGGTTGTTTATTAATCAAAGGAACATAAGTGGTGACTTTTTTGCCAAGTGGAGCACTGTGGAAGGGAGTGTGGGAACAATATGAATTCAGGCCGCCGAGATGACCGTGCTTCAGTTTGCACGCATGGCAAGTGATGTGGCGAGTGACTGGCACTGTTAGGGGAGGAAGAGAGGGCTTCTTGCCGGGAGGCTCAGACCGTGGGCGCCAGCCGCGCCCTGACAGCCCGTGCATCCCCTCCAGCTCCACGCCCTCACTGCCGGCCTGAAGGCTTTCACCTCCTGGACAACTAATGCTGCTCTCGAAGCCTGTCGGATGGCGTGTGGCGGACACGGCTATTCTCACTGCAGTGGCCTTCCAAATATCTATGTCACTTTCACGCCCACCTGCACCTTTGAGGGAGAGAACACAGTCATGATGCTGCAGACGGCTAGGTGAGAATCTGATTTGTATTGTTAAAACGTTTGAGGGGCGTCTGGGTGGTCAGTCCGTCAAGCATCCAACTCTTGGTTTTGGCCCAGGTTGTGATCTCAGGGTCCTGGGATCGAGCCCGGCGTCAGGCTCCGCACCCAGTGCAGAGTCTGCTTGGGATTCTCTCTCCCCTCTCCCTCTGCCCCTTTCCCCCACCCGCACGCTCTCTCCCTCTCTCAAAAAAAAAAAAAAAAAAAGAATGTTTGAGTCCTTTTCATCAGTTCCTGTTCCCGTGTTTGCTCTTCACGGTACATTTGTTCCTGAGAGATGGTGGTTTTGCCTTCCATCCCGACCCACTGGTTTTATCTTGTGGTCGGCCGAGCGAGTACAAAACACCTATCACGTTGCTTAAAGTCACTGCAAGAGTTCATCTCTGTTTCACGAGAAGCATAGTTACTGAGAGCATGTGCACTGGTGATTTTTAGGTTCCTGATGAAAAGTTACGACCAAGTGCACGCAGGGAAGTTGGTGTGCGGCATGGTGTCCTACTTGAATGGCCTGCCCACTCAGCGCATCCAGCCGCAGCAGGTAGCAGTGTGGCCAGCGGTGGTGGACATCGACAGCCCCGACAGCCTAACGGAAGCATACAAACTTCGTGCGGCCAGGTGAGTCCCCCCCTCAGGAGCTGGGGGGCCTCTGGGGGCTGGGGCCTGAGTACTGCCCGGCATTTCCTGCAAGCTCCGGTTTTCTTTCACTTCTTAACAGATTGGTGGAAGTTGCTGCAAAAAACCTTCAAAATGAAGTGATTCACAGAAAAAGCAAGGAGGTAGCATGGAACCTAACTTCCGTTGACCTTGTTCGAGCAAGCGAGGTCAGTGATAGTTCTCCCTCTCTCTCTCTCTCCTCTTCTCTCTCTCCCTCTCCATCCTTCACACCGTCCCAACCCATTTTCTTAGTGCAGAAACCCTTGTTGGTGTGCGGTGAATTTTTTTCAAAGGTTCTCTCACTCTGGTGTTTTCTTTTTATCTAGGCACATTGCCACTATGTGGTAGTTAAGCTCTTTTCAGAAAAACTCCTCAAAATTGAAGATAAATCTGTCCACGCTGTCTTAAGGAATTTGTGTCTCTTGTATTGTCTGTATGGAATCAGTCAGAAGGCAGGGGATTTTCTTCAGGTGAGTATTTTCTGAATTTAAGTCTGTTTTTTGTTTGTTTGTGTTTGTTGGTAGAAAACTCTTTGTGGTTTACTTTATAGCCGTGTGTGTGCACATATATATGAATGTCTGTCTGTATACGTGTATATATGTGTTTGCTTGTTTTATCTCTTCTAGGGAGGTATCATGACAGAGTCTCAGATTACCCAAGTAAATCAGCGCATAAAGGAGTTGCTGATTGCAATTCGCCCAGATGCTGTTGCTTTGGTGGATGCGTTTGATTTTCAAGATGTGACACTCGGCTCTGTGCTTGGCCGTTATGATGGGAATGTGTATGAGAATTTGTTTGAGTGGGCCAAGAAATCCCCACTGAACAAATCAGAGGTACAAAAAAACAATGTCTTTTCACCTTTTGAAATTCTTCATTACATATTTTTTTTTTTAAAGAGTTTATTTATTTATTCATGAGAGACAGAGAGAGGGAGAGAGAGGCAGAGGGAGAAGCAGGCTCCCAAGGAGCAGAGAGCCCAACGTGGGGCTCGATCCCAGGACCCTGGGATCATGACCCGAGCCGAAGGCAGACGCTTAACGACTGAGCCACCCAGACGCCCCTCCTCTGTGAAAGTTTTGGAAGCTCCTATGGCCTCTACGGACAGTCACTTTGAGTAACAGATTCAGAAGGAAACTGGGATGTTCCCACAGTACACAGGTCTTTCATCTCCTTGAGTGTTTAGTAACTATTGGACATGTTCAAACATATACAAAAATAGAATACTGTAATACACCCCTGTGTATCCTTTGTCACACCTCAGTGACTAATCTCCTGGCCATTGTGTTTCACCTGAAAACCCTCCCTCTGCCCCGAGCGGTGCACCCCCACCCCCCGTCTCCCCTGGGGATTATGGTGATACAAATCCAAGATATTAGATAACTTTATCCATGGATATTTCAGTATGTGTCTCTTAAAAGATAAGGACTTTTTGAAAACATGACCACAGTGCCATTCCACCCCCAAATAGGAATCATGTCATGAACTACCCAGTGTCCAAATTCCTCAATTAACTGTTTTTTTTCCCGTCAGTGTTTTGGATCACGATCCAAATAAGGCCCAGATACCTTCTCAGTTAAAAGTGTGCTAGTTGATGCTGCAGGCCCCTCATCAGTAATTCTTTCTCTCTCCCTTCCCTGCAGGTCCATGCGTCTTACTTCAAGTACCTGAAACCACTGCAGTCCAAGCTCTGAAGGGTCGTGGGGACAAGTGCAATTCGCTCCAGAATGAGCTGGACTCGACATCCCTTATACTTGTCACACAAAGCTGCTTGGGATCTTGACCAAACTCAGAGAGCTATAGAGCAAATGATAAATTGAGCCCTTTCCTCTTTTTATAAATGAAGAAAAAAATGAACAGATTTCAGAGATTAAATGAAAAAAACGGATGTGTTTTAAGTGCCATTAACACTGCACGAGGCCTGTTGGGCATCAGAAAGAGCTTTAAGAGATGCAGCATGACTTCGATCTGTGGTGCTGCTGACCCCAGTAGGCCATGACCTCGGATAATTCGTAGAATGTAACTACTAAGTAGTTAGTTATTTTCACCTCTTAATTGCTCATCACTGGATCTGTAAGTGTTTTTAAGCAAAGGTATTTTTTAAGTGGGGTCAAGCCCTTCCCACCTTTTTGCTAAATGTTCTTCTGCTCCTGCCATGGGCCCTGGCCAAGAAACAGGACTGAAGAGAAGGGATTCGGGGAAAGAAACAAATCAGGAAACTTAGCGTGAGTGAAATGTGTGCCTGACACATTGACATGACTTCCGCCCGCTTGCCCCTCTTTGCCGACCTGTTGTTACCACCTAACTACTCGCGGCAGCATCTTCCCGGCACAAGGGGAACGCCAGCGCAGGGCTAGCAAAGGATCACTGTCCCGTGTCGTTAGGAATTAATCTTCCATTCGAGGGATCCCTAAATCATCGGTGTGGTAGCACAGCAACTCACTTTGTCCCAAAACTTCCTGGGAAGGGGCAAAATGCAAAATCATCTCTGCATTTGACACTTGGCAACTGATGGCACCTCCATCAGTGGTGATTCATCTCCCTCCCCCTCGCCCTGTCCTGGAAGAGATGCTGAGAAACAAGAAGGGGTCACAGTTCCTTTGTAGTAGAATGCATACAGGGAGAGCTCTCTTAGTTGCAGTTACTGTGACTGTGGTGTCCCTACCAACTGGTTTTTCTGGAACAATCCAGATTTTCTATGTTCTGCCATTTGTCATAAGCCGTTACAGTGCTTGGAGCTCACAGTGTCTGGCCGTACAAAGGTAGAAGCATCACTCAGGCTACCTCTTCTGCCCAGGAGTACCACAGAAAACTCCTTTGACAAACCATGTCTTCTGGTTTTTGGATATAAGTCATTGAATCAATATAATCATCGAAACTATGGCTAAAGGATAAATGCAAGTTCCATAGAATCACTTTCCTATTGTACATTGGCTTTATTTTCAGTTTTTTTCTAGGAGCTTGATCTGAATTGTGACATTGTCCTTTGAGCTGAAATCTAATTTACAAAATCATTCTACATTTAAAGGTTAAACATGTACTTCCTAATGAAGGTTTTTCGTAAAATCGATGTAAAACAGCATCACTTGATTTTTTTTTTTTCTAAGATTTTATTTATTTATTTGACAGAGAGAGACCGTGAGGGGGGAACACAAGTCGGGGGAGTGCGAGAGGGAGAAACAGGCTTCCCACTGAGCAGGGAGCCCAGTGTCGAGCTCGATCCCAGGACCCTGGGATCATGACCTGAGCCGAAGGCAGACGCTTAACAATTGAGTCACCCAGGTGCCCCATGATTTTTTTTTAATAACCTGTTAACTGTATCTGTGACATCTGTCTCATGAAACCAGTTGTTCTAGAATCAGTCTTGAGAACGTAGTATAATTCAGGCGAAATGTCATCCCTACCTTGGGACCCAACATAAAATCTATCCCAGTGAAACCAGTTATATGAGACTTTTCATTGCCAGCAGAAATCCTTCCACCAAGAGAGCTGACTGGGAATTGTTTTAAGATTGAAGTAACAAGCACTGTGTTAATTTCTTTGGGATATATCTTGACAATAGTTCAGATTCTTGGAAATAACAGTAAATCGCTTAATATTGACCTGTTAAATGTAGAATTGCTTCAAAACTAGTGGTTAAATACCTTATTCGCAGATGAACATCTGTAGTTGGGATCTGAATGTGTTTGAATTAACACCCACCTAATCCCGCTGCATAGATCTGGGATCTCTCTAGGCAGGTTTGAGCAAGTTGTAGACACTACAGAGCCACCTTCAGTCCAGCACCTTGAGTATTATTTAAAAGCGAAATCTGATATTTGATACTGTTTTTATTAACATTGGGATTTTTGTCTTGTACTTTATTCACCGTAACCTAAGAATATAGTAAAACCTCCCTAATTTGTACTATCACGAGGAAAAGAGAATGCCACATAATTAAAAAGTCTAAGCTACGAAGAATTTTAAGGTCCAGGTTTATGACGTTATCAGGTGCAGGTAACACTAAAATAAAGCACGCCCTCCCCAGTGGAGGAATGCATGTTTGTCGGCAGCGGCAGATCCAGTTTGCACTCCCAAAGAAGCCAGGTCTGTGCTACAGATAAGTTTGGTTCTTTTGTGAGCCATTTTCACCAAAAGTACAAAGATAAATTTAAACCTACTCTTCTCTAAAATGATAAATGCTAAGAGAATGAGATTTTTCTATTAGATACTGATAGAAGCCTTTTTTTTTTTAAGTACTATGAACAAGGAACTCAAAATTGGAATTTTGAGGCTTAATAGGATTTTGCTATTGGAGGAAGGTTGATTCTTCCTGAAGTGTTTGGAGCTCTACTTTGTGCTCTACTAGATATATACAGAGGAGTATTTCAGTGGACATCAGTGATTTCAAAGCACGGTTGGTTCCAAAGCCTTTGGGGCCTCTTTCATGTTCTTGGCTTAAGGACATAACAGTGCTAAGTATCAGCTTATCTTCAGAACATTGACCTAATTGCAACATTAACTATATTCATATGCTTTCCAAGAACTCCTGCCTGTCATTTCAGATTTCATATACCTGGAGGCATTTTACAGATCCGAAACATGCTAGGTCTTAATTATTGGGTTTTCTTCAGCGCAGGGCTTTGGCTGGAGAAACATGACATTCACATTCATGAGGAACGAAAATTGTTTCGATGGCTTGGCTCACAAGCCCTCCTGCCTTTTCTGAGCCTTTTCCATCCGTCTTACTAGGAAGAGATGAGGTGCAGGTGTGCACACCTGCTAACCTTTATAAATGTGGTAGGTTGCCCAGGGTCTTAGGTTGCCTTCAAGCAGTGCCAGGAAAGGTTCTTCTACCTGAGACCAAGAGTCTTTTGTTGATTCTCCTTACTCAGATAAAGATTTTGATTATTTTCATGAAATAATGCAGAGGTCATTTCAGCTAAGTATTTACTACTACATTCTTGGAGGAACTGACCAAGTCACACTGTAAATGACTGAAATTATTTTTTATTTTAAAATACCAATAGACTTTCGCTTTTAGCTGTACACACTAAATTCTCACTACCTATTCCTGTGCTCCATGATGGTAAACACAGAAACTTGAGGAATCTTTTTTTTTTAAGTGAGGACAAGAAACATGAGGAATCTTTAGAGTTACCAGGTGTTAGCTGTTGCAGACCTGCAAATTCCTAGATTCCAAGGGTTTTTTGTTTCGTTTTTATTTTGCTTTAAATTTAGTTGGGCCACTGGGGCAACTAAGGATCTGCCTTTGGCTCAGGTCATGATCCTGGACTCCTGGGATCAACCCCGCTCGTGCTCTCGTTCAAATGAGTAAATTTAAAAAAAAATAATAAATACATTTGGGGCGCCTGGGTGGCTCAGTCGTTAAGCGTCTGCCTTCAGCTCAGGTCCTGGTCCCGGCATCCTGGGATAGAGCCCCGCATCGGGCTCCCTGCTCGGCGGGAAGCCTGCTTCTCCCTCTCCCACTCCCCCTGCTTGTGTTCCCTCTATCACTGTGTCTCTCTGTCAAATAAATAAATAAAATCTTAAATAATAATAAATACATTTAATTGGGCCATTGATTATCTTAGGAAGATCACGAAAAATTGGGGAGTGATTCTGAGAATTCTGAACCAAAATAGGTTGTTTTGCCACAATACTGTTGACTACTTCATAGTTTAGGTAGCAAACATATAACCTTCCACATAATATTCAGACTGCTGAGATAAACACCATTTTATTTCCAATTGCTGTAGATTCAAGGAAATTACTTGTATTCTTCAGAGTGTATAATTCCTTGCTACCTTTTCCCCTTTTACTGTTCGGGTTTGCGTTTGGTTCCTACCTGACAAGATGCGTTTAGCATGTACTGTTACCCATCCCTGGCTGGACCTGTCAGTGCAGGCGCGAGTACCGAGGAGGTGCACGGGTCCAGAACTTCTGAACCATGATTGGACAGCTGTGACCCGCCAGCCCTGCTTGGAGTGGGCTGCGGGTAAGCCAAACCATCACCCCCTTTTTCCTTTGTAAATTTGAAAAAAATCCTTAATAAAACCTGTGGTTAACACAAAATGTGTTACGTGCCTTTATTGGGTGGCAGTACTGCATTCTGTTCTGACTCCACAGCTTTGATTTTCTTTCTTTTTTAAAGATTATTTGAGAGAGTTAAAGCGCACAAGCAGGGGGGAGGGGTAGAGGGAGAAGCTGACCCCTTAGCAGATACTTAGCGGAGCAGGGAGCCCACCATGTGGAACTTGATCTGAGGACCCTGGGACCATGACCTGAACCAAAGGCAGATGCTTGACTGACTGAGCCACCCAGGTGTCCGCAGCTTTGATTTTCACAATTGAAACGGTCACAGCCATTTCCCTAAGGTTCGGGGTGTGGGACACATACATAATTGTTCATGGTTTCGCACATCAATTTTAAAATCTTAGTACATTTCTCGTGCCCCCCCACCCGGCCACAAGCCAGCCCCCAGAAGAAGTCCTGGAACCCAGGTGCCGGCAGTTCCCGGGGAGGGCGAGAGGAAGAAGCCGAGCTGCCTTGGAGCCCGCCCCCTCCTTCCCAAGTGGCCTGGCGCCAGCTCCTAGCAACGCGCCGGGCCGCGAACAGAAGCTAACGGCCGCGGCGGGGCGCTCTGGGAAATGTAGTTTATCTCGGCGTCCCCTGTTCCCTTGACCCTGTCAATGACCGGACCGAGGACTACAACTCCCAGGGTGCCTCGCGCTTCGCCTTTCACTCGAACTCCGGCCGATTGAGAGATTGGCATCCGCGGGACTCCGGAGCGGGAGGCCGGAACGAGTTGGGGTCGAATGGGGACCGGACGAGCGGCTATGGCTAGCGGCTGCGCCTCCGCGGGGAATGGCGCGTAACCCGGGAGATTTCGGGGGCTGGGAGGAGAGTAGGCCGCGCTCGGGGTTGAGCTGGGATGGGCGCATGGAGGGGGTGACGCAGGGAGGGGCGCGGAGTCTGCGGATCTACGGGGTGACCCGGAAGGGCCCTTGCTAAGGATTTTAAATGCCTGGCACGGAGATGGTTGAGCAGGTGCGATGACGTGATGGTACTCTGTGGCACTTTCGGCCTTTGCAAACTTCTCAGAGATTCCCCCGGTCTGGGAGGCTAGGACGGAATCCCTGGGAGATGGCAGAAGCTCTCCGGTGTGATGGGAGACAAAACGTGTTTGGACTTGTAGGTCGTGAAAATTGCCATTATAAAGAAAGAGAAACAAACATTCAGAGTGGCCCCTATAAGTAATCCCAGATGAATTTTGCATTCTGTTAACAGGACCTGCAACACCAGACAAATAGAGATGACCCTCTCTGACTCCTTTCTTCCAAGGCAGGGACTGTCTGCCTTGGTAATGCTCAGGAGGCGTAAGGAGAGAGTGACAATCTGAGTCAAACACTTCGCTGTTAATGGATTAAGTCGGATTTACAGTTACCGTGAAGGGAAAAATTTCCACCATCGGTGAAAATAGTTTCAAGGAGTAAAACCAGCGCAAACGTCCACTCTTCGTGCTGAATGCACAAATGTAGTCATGGGTGTTGCCTGGGGATGCATATTGGCCATAGTACCAGACACCCACCTCCTTTCTGAGATGGGTACCTACCATCTCCTGCATCCGCTTTCAGGATAAGAGATGAGGACCACTGCACTTTGTGTGAGCAATCTCCAGGCCTCAGCTCATTAAGTCACCGAGGGCACTTTGCTTCTCATCTAAGTACCTCTCCCTATAGGGAATTTTTAATTTATGGAACTAGATTTTAACCTCTTGAATGGATAAAGTGAGAGAAGCCTTGATGGGCCTTGGACCCAAGCACTGTTAAAGCTACATCATTTTTAATCAACCACTTGAATTTTCTTCACTAGGGAGGATGAGCCTGATGTGGGCAGAATTCAAATGACCTGGACAGCGCTGTGAGCAAGCTAAAGCCCCTCCCAGAGCCTTGAGATGGTAGGCAGAATGCAGACTCTCACCACTGCTTCCACCCCCAAGATCTTGACTGCCTGGAGAACTTTAGGGGCTGGGTGACAAGGACTAGGATATGGTCCCCAGAGAAGAATGATGGGAGGCAGAATTGATACCAAACTTATTAAAAGATAAGCCAGCCTTCTGAGCCTCTGAATGGCCAGCCGGAAGCATTTTTAAGTGTCCCTTGCTGGTGTTGAGAAGTCAGGGACACATGAGGGGAAAACCTTCCCAGTCGTGTTACATCCTGCCTGGGAGGGTTTGCAGGTGGCATCTGGAAATCAGGGAAAAGGAGACTTCTGCCCACCGGATGGCACTCACAGTGGTGTCCATTGCTGGTTAGTGGGGGCTGTTTCCGTGCTCTGAATGAGTCTATTCTCAGAAACTCTGGGAAAGCATAAAGAGCTCTGTCTCTAAATGCCATTGGTGCTCCTTTTCCTCTGGTGACTTGGCAGAAGGCACAACAATTTATTCTGTATTCTCAGTTTCAGCCATGTTCACTGTTTGATTTTGTTAATGTGGTTTGTTTTTCCAATGTTAGGCACCGAAAACCAAAAAGGGATTGAAAGGTAAGTGGAAAAATGGAATATCACCCTTAAGGCAAAAATAATTCCCCACCTTTCATCCAAAAATAACATAGACGTGTCTGTATCTAAATGTTCTTGATGTGAGTCTTGCTGGTTTCCCCCATAATTGCACAGGAAGCTTTGGTCTTCATAGGGGACTCCCTGTGCTGCCTGTTGGCCCTCAGAGTAATCCAGAAATAGACAGGGGTGGGGCTTGGGGAAAAAGTCCTTCTTGTCGGGATCTGTATTGAGAAGTATGTGGTTGGCGTTAAGGGCGGTAAAGGCACTTCAGCTGGGTGCAAAAACTAATTCAGTACTTGTACTTTGGGTTCCCCCCATGTGCCCCAGCTAGGGGAGGGGGAGGTCTCAGATGGAAGGGCACGAGGAAGCTGTTGGCATGAAAGAAGCTTGTGTGTGCCTAGAAATCTTGGACTCTTTTCCCAAAGAAGCACACGAGGCTTTATTCAGAGTCTGGAAAACTGGCTTGTTGGCCAGTGTGTCCTGTAGAATGCGGGCGCTCCTGAAAATCCTCACGATCATCCTTTGAGAAAGTTATTTTCAATTTCTACCCTGGGGTCCTTCAACAAGGCATTGCGATCTGTTGCCAGAGAGTTAGGAAACGTCTCGTGGCCATTGAAGAGAGAGCTGGGCCCGGTCCCAGTATCTGAGCACTCTAGTGGTGAGGAGTCTGGAATTGGGATGAGGTCTCAAGACATGAGGCTTGTTAATGACATTCTTTCCTTCTGAAGTCTTGACAGTTCCTTTTCTGTTTGTTCTAGGCTCCATTGATGATGTCCTTGGTGACCTCTTGGGGGATGAGAGTAAGTGCCCCTTCTGCAGAATCCCCTGATTTAGGCTTGTTCTTTTTTTTTTTTTTTTAAGATTTATTTATTTGAGAGAGTAGGTCAGGTAGCAGTGGGAGAGACAGAGAGAGAATCCCAAGCAGAACCCCATTGAGTGCAGAGCCTGATGCAGGGCTTGATCTTATGACCCCGAAATCATGACCTGAACGGAAATCAAGAGTCAGACTCTTCACCAACTGAGCCATCCAGGCCAATCCCCCTTTTTTTTTTTGATTGAAATCTTATTCACAGAAAATACACTCTTTTCAAGTTTATAATTCACTGGCTTTTAGTATGTTCACAGAGTTACATAATTATCACCACAATCTAATTCCAGAACACTTCCATCACTTTATAAACAAACTCCATGCCCATTAGCAGTCCCTCCTATTCTCCCTTCCCCCCAGCCCTAGACAACCACTTATTCACTTTTTTCCCTGTGGGTTTGCCTGTTCTAGACATGTTGTATAAAATGTCGTCACATCATACTTGGCTTTTGCATCTGGCTTTTTTCACTCACCACGGTGTTCTCGAGGTTCACCCACACTGAGCCATTCCTGTCTTCATTCCTTCCTACCGCTGGACAGTATTCCAGTGTGTGGATGGACATGTTTTGCTGATCCACTCATCACAGGTGGTGGACACCTGGGTGGTTTCCACATTTGGCCCAGGCTGTTATGAATGATGCTCTTAGGAACATTCAGGTACACGTTTTTGTGTGGCCATGTTTTCAGTTCTTTTGGGGTGTATACCGAGGAATGGAATTACTTATATGGTAACCCTGTGTTTAACTTTTTGAGGCACCACCAGACTATTGTCCACAGCAGCACCATTTTGTATTCCTGCCAGCAGCGTTCGAGGGTTCTGGTTTCTCCACATCCCTGCGAACACTTGCTAATTTTCTGTCTTTTTGATTATGCCCATCTTGGCGCGTATAATACAGTTGCATCTCGTTGTGGGTTTTTTTAAATCTTTTAAAATTTAAATTCAACTAATTAACATATAGAGTATTATTCGTTTCAGAGGTAGAGTTCAGTGACTCATCAGTCTTACGTAACACCCAGTGCTCCTCCATCACATGCCCTCCTTAATGCCCGTCACCCTGTTACCCCATCCCCCACCCCCTGCCCTCTCATGGTGGCTTTAATGTGCATTTCCCTAGTGACTGTGGACATTGAACATCTTTTTCATGGGTTTATTGGCCATTTGTGTATCTTCTTTGGAGAAAGGTCTATTCAGATCCTTTTATTTATTTATTTATTTATTTATTTATTTTTATTTATTTATTTTTTTAAGATTTTATTTATTTGACAGTGAGAGATACAGCGAGAGAGGGAGCACAAGCAGGGGGAGTGGGAGAGGGAGAAGCAGGCTTCCCGCTGAGCAGGGAGCCCGATGCGAGGCTCGATCCCAGAACCCCGGGATCATGACCTGAGCCGAAGGCAGACGCTTAACGACTGAGCCACCCAGGCGCCCCCAGATCCTTTTTTTTAAATTGGGTTGTCTTTTTACTATTGAGTTGTAGGAGTTTCTTATATATTCTGGATATCGTGTGTGTCCCCCTCTGCTGTAATGAGGAGCGGGGCTTCTGGGGTGTGGGGAGCTCCCTGGGGGCAACCAGGCTGAGGCTCCCCCGACCTGGCACAGAAGAACCCATGGAGCCCAAGCCTTGTGTTCAGCTGAGAGCTCTGGGTGATGGAAGTGCATCATTCTTCCTACGCTTGATGGGGTGCGGTAGGGTTGGGCTCTTCATTGGGCCCCAGTTGGCATTTAGGGTGAACTTCCTGGGAGAAGGTTTTCCTGGAAGAGCTTGGTGGGGAACTTCCAGTCCTCTCCATCTGACTCCAGTTCACTAGCCAAATGGCATCATTTCTGTTCTCTTTTTCCAGTGACGCTACCTGAGGAGCCTGTTAAACTAGCTTCACGTGCCCGAGACGCCACAGGTGCTGCCCAGGTGCTCCCTTCTTCCCAGGCTCGAACGAAGTAAGAGCAGGACTGGCTTGGGTGACTGTCACCCCTTCAGTCCAAATGCTGTTGCCTCCTCACCGCCCCATTTTCCACCTGCTGTGTCCCCACTTCTGCTGTCAGTTACTCCTCCCTTCCCCCCGCTCCTGGCCCGTGAGGAACCTGAGGAGTGGAGAGCGAACTGACCAGGGTCAGAAGTCCTGGCTGCCAGTCCTGCATATGCTACTTACTGTGTGATCTTGGGTGACTCCTGAACCTCTCTGAGCCTCAGTGTGCTCATCCCCAGAATAAGAGAATTGGCCTAGGTCAGTGGCTGTCAGGTCGTTCTTCCAAAGTGTTCCTGACCATTGAGAGATAGGAGGGAGTTTTGTGAGCTCTCCGCCCTCCACCTTCATCCTAGCCAACGCAGTTCTGTTTTTCTCTCTCTCTCTTTTTTTAAAGATTTTATTTATTTGGGGCGCCTGGGTGGCTCAGTCGTTAAGCGTCTGCCTTCAGCTCAGGTCATGATCCCAGGGTCCTGGGATCAAGCCCCACATCGGGCTCCCTGCTCCGCGGGAAGCCTGCTTCTCCCTCTCCCACTCCCCCTGCTTGTGTTCCCTCTCTCGCTGTCTCTCTGTCAGATAAATAAATCTTAAAAAAAAAAAAAAAGATTTTATTTATTTATTTGTCAGAGAGAGAGCACAAGCAGGGGGAGTGGCAGGCAGAGGGAGAAGCAGGCTCCCCACTGAGCAAGGAGCCCGAGGCGGGACTCGATCCCAGGGTCCCCGGATCCTGACCTAGGCTGCAGGCAGACGCTTAACCGACTGAGCCACCCAAGAGTCTCTCTGTTGTTCTCTCTTATCTATTGTTTTTAAAAGTTGTTTTTCCATTTTGTGGCTATTTTTCTTTTTTTGAAGTACAGTTGATATCCAGTGTTAAAATAGTCTCAAGCATACTGCATGGCAATGGGACAGGTCGAGTTATGCTGTGCTTACCACAAGTGTTTAACAGATTGTTTTTAAAGGGCCTCTACTGCTTTAAAAAAATGGAAAATCTCTGCATTAGGGGGACTGTGAAATTCCTTTAAGCAACTCTGTCCCATTCTCCTGGAGAAGTCTTCCAGGTTCACCGGGGCTCTGGGCCACCTTCCTTTCTCGGAATCAATTAGTGCCCTGGGGATGCAAGTGGGTGCTGATTGCGCCTCTTCGCAGGTCCCTCCTGGAAGACTATGCCTTCAGCACCACGGCAGGCATCCCGGGACCTGATGCTGAGGTGAGCCTGGTCCACCCTCTCTACTTATCCCCAGAAGCAGTGGAATGGAGGTGGTGGCTGGGAGGTTGCTCACACAAGGGTTCAGGAGTTTCTGCAAAGCCAGTGTGTTCTTTTTTTTTTTTTTTTAAAGATTTTATTTATTTATTTGACAGAGACACAGCGAGAGAAGGAACACAAGCAGGGGCAGAGGGAGAGGGAGAAGCAGGCCCCCCACCAAGCAGGCAGCCCGATGTGGGGCTCGATCCCAGGACCCCGGGATCATGACCTGAGCCGAAGGCAGGCACTTAACGACTGAGCCACCCAGGCGCCCCTAGCCATTGTTCTTAAAATAATACCCAAGGGCTACCAAATGGATCCAAATGTGAACTCAACAAGCTTTTCCTTCCTGCTAGTGAGATGAGCTAGAAAGTAGAGCTCCCAGCAGGTGTTGGAGTCTTGGATGTTGCCCCTTGTAACTGTTTCCAGTAAGAAGCTTCCCGGCTGTCCGGTTACATAGTTGGGAAATGGCATAGTGATGGCCTGTCGTGGAAGGGTTCTTTCCACTGAGCGGGGACAGAAAGTGGCAGCGCTTTCTGGATCTCCACACCTGGGGAGGTTTGACTTCTGAGGACACTTCAGTCTCAGGGGAGGGCAGGACTTCCTGCTGGTGCCCTATTGGCCGGGCTCTGCCCCTGCTGGGCCGTCTGCCCTCACAGAAGCAAGGTAACGAGCCAGAGCTTTATTGGGCCTCAGCTAACATGTGTCCTTGCCCTCCTGTGGACTTAGGTGTCCGACGTCTCAGATGCAGACCCACAGATTTTGCTCCAGGCAATGAAGGTACCTACTGGCTTGCATGGTTCTGGGAGCAGGGGTAGGCATAGGAATGTTCTGTGCCAAGTCTTCCTTCTCCCTCCCATTTTTCTCTTTACAATTTGTGTTCCTGAGCTCTTCCTAGTCAAGAGAGGAGCTCATCCGTGAGCTGCTGCCCTTTGTGTCCCTCTGGATAGAAATCCAGTCTCCTGGTGTCTAGAGATTCATCCACCGGGAGACACAGTCATGCACCAAGCCCCTAGTGCGGTGGGGCTGGCTCCCACCCAAAGACACCACCCCCATTGAGGGGAAAGAAGGAGAGACTCTCCTCTAAGGCTGCTTCTTAACTGTTCTCTGTGTTTCTCTCTACATCCCCTGCCAAGGCCCCTTCAGCCCAGCTGTGCTCTCATTGAATCAAGCCCCAAGCTAAGCTTAGCAATGGAATTTTAAGACATAAATTCTGTACAGTTTACAAGATAATCCCCCGGGGCTCAGGTGGCCTGGCCTTAGGTCACCTTGGCTTCCCCACCCTTCTGTCCGGCAGCACCCTCCTGCCTGATGTCCTGCCTCTTGTCCTCCTTGTTAACCCATGGTCCCAGGCCAAGGCCAAGCGCTTGCTTTCAGCCTTGCGGGGGAAGGGAGGGCTAAAGAATTGGAGTCTGTTCCCTTCTTGGCTCCATATTCAGCCTCTTAACCTCATCTTGAAATCACTCTTCCCCAGGGCCCACCCCTGGCACCCCTGGCTACAGCCCTCTAGTCCTCTGACTCAGCGGCTGGTGGTGACATCGAGTCTCACTCCAGAATCCCCAGCTCGCTCTGCGTCCCCGTGGTCCAGTTTTCTTTCCCAACTCCTCTATTTCCTGCATAGTCTCCCCTTTTCCCTGTGTTCCTCACACCTCTGCCCCTGGGGTGCCAAGCGTCCTCCCAGATACGAGTCCTCATCCCCTTATGAGGGTCAGCATTTGGCGAGTCTGTACGGGGGGCGGGGGTGGTGGGAGGCCCTGACTGCCTTCCTCTGCTGGCTGGGTGCCTGGCCCCTTCTCACAGCCCGGCGGCAGTCCCTCTGGGAGTCTTCAATCCCGGGGTCCTGCTGTTTTGTTCCCACCGTAAAGAGAGCCTCACCATTTACTAAGCCTGTGGCAAACAGGTGCTAGTAGGTGGTATGGAGGTGCCGCCCTAGACCTGGCCTCTCGCCTGTTCTGTAAGCCGAGGTCAGTTCCCCAAACTAGGCCCCCACTTGTCCCCATGGAATATGGAGGCCATATCACCAGGCTTCTCGGAGCACAGGGGCGTTCAGCACCCCTAGCTGAGCACCAGTGAGCATTCCTCCCTCCCTCCCGCTTTTCCAGGATCTGGACGACATGGATGCCGATCTCTTAGGTCTGAAGAGGTCTAATCTGACCTCTAGCAAAAGAGCTGCCAAGGGTCCTGGGGAAGAAGAGCTGCCTAGTCATCCCAAACCTGCCAGCATATTGACAGCCGGTGAGAAACGTGAGTAGAAAGAGTTTCTTGAATCTAGGGACACTGTAGGGAAGGGAAGATACTCGGAAGGCAGCTCTCATTCCTGTGGGTTTTCTCTGTTTGTGGTTGGGGAGGGGACAGTTTCCTCCCTCCCTAGTGTGGTTCTAGGCCCTCTAAGTTCAACATGGCAGCTCCCAGAGAAACCGTTTGAGTTAAATTGGGGAATTTGGTGGGAGCCTGTGTACCTCCCAAGTCCATGACTGTTTGGAGTGACATGTGACCACGTTTCCCTGGCAGAAGCGTCTGTGAGAACCGGGGAGGTGTCAACCCATCCCACCGCTGTCTCCAGGCCATGAGCCCTCAGCCTCCCCCGGAGAAGGGCACGCCAGCCCAGGGTCCCCATTATGGTGTGGCAGGAACTTGGCTGGGAGCGGCCAAGGCCTATGACCTTGCCTTCTGTTTGCTTCTTACAGGGGACACCGTTCCTGCCAAGAAGCCCCCTCCCTCTCCCAGCAGCCTTGGGCATCAATACAGAAAGTTTTCCTTCGAAGGTACCACAGGCCCCACAGTCACGCTTCTGAGAGTGGTGGAGCCTGGCTGATGCTCACGTGCTTGCCCGGGGTCAGGTCGCTGCGTGTGTCCAGAGGGGGAGCACTCCTGGGGCCACCGGTTCAGCTCCTCAGGAATTCAGGGAGGGACTGATGGTATTGTGTGTGGGAGGAGATTTGGATCACTTCTTTGCAAGACTTTGAAGCAAGCCAGACATCAACCTGAAGTGAAGGTTTTATAAAGCATAAGAAGAATTCCCCTTCCTTTTCCAAATGCACAAATGTTTTACTTCACTTCTGCTGCCTGGGGGATGCTTCCAGAAGGCTGCGCAGGCAGCAGAGCCCTGGGGGTGCACAGACAGGCCCAGGGCGGCCCCCCGGTTCCCTGTCTCCTTGCCAAGGCTGATGTGTGTCCTGGGTGTTGAGTGGCCTATTCATGTATTAGAGCAGCTAGAAATCGCCCGTCGAGTGATGGCTCCCTCACCGTAGTGCAGGGCTGGTTTTCCTGAACAAACGGTGCAGTCTGACCTGTGCTTTCCCTTCTGGCCGTGAGATTTGGAAGACCCATTGGCGGGACTTCTCTCCGACGATGAGGAAGGAATCACCAAGAAGCCCCCTGGGACCGAGAGTAAAATGGCTTCCGAAAAGAGCCCAGCCCCAGTCAGAAATCAAGGTAGGGAGGGTGGGCTTGTTGCTTGTCCGGGGCAGATGCAGGTTGCACAACCAGAGACTCCGCCGGGCCGGGACCACATGGGTAAGGTCCTGGACCAAGAGCTTATTGGTGTCTCTGAATAGGGAGGTGGGATGCGTGAGCTGGGGCGGGGCGGGGGAGTCAGTCCTATGCGCAGACCAGACTTGTGCGCTGCCTGCAGCCACACCCAGAGATCCGGGTCACGGAGAAGCACCCCCTTTGACCCCTTCAGACACCACAGTTGAGGGCACGGTGGGCCGTGGGCACTGTGTCCTGTGCCCTGTGTTCTGTCCTCTAGGTCCAGCTATTCCACTAACTCCTGGGGACACCCCGGTCCGAAAGAAAGAAGAAGTGCTATTTGATGAGGAGGACGATGTCGTGGCCACCCTGGGGTTTGCAGACAGCCCCACAGCAGAAAGGAGGCAGACAGGCGACCAGTAAGGGTCCTTACGAGCGGAGAAACCCTACCCACACAGCTACCTCTGGCGCCGGGAAAAGCTAGAGGGTGGGCACATGCAGGCCCCCAGGCGCCCCCCCACGTTCACAGGCACCTGTGTGTGTTCCATCCCGCAGGGAAGGGCCCCGTCCTGCTCGCTCCAGGCTGGATGAGCTGCTGGGTCGGGGCACTGCCACCAAGCTCCTGGCCCGCCCGGGCACTGGGGAGCACAGGGAATTCAAGCTGGACAAGAAGTACCAGAGGCCCCAGGGTGAGGAAGCTTGCAGGGCAGGGGAGGCGAGGTGGAGGGCTCCCAGACCACGCTGTTACCACAACCCACGATGAGAAATAAGCCTACATCACAAACACACATTATCATAACTGAGACAAAAGCATCGCGGAATGATAATTACCACATTCAGTATTCTGTTGTCTTTTTATTTATACATTATCTGATTTACAAATACATTGGTTGTGACTCGTGAAATTGGTTTCTTGACCTGCTGATAGGTAGCAGCTCACAGTTTGCAAAAGCTCACTCTAGACCAATGTTTCTCAAAGTGTCGGCCCACGGGCCAGCTGTTGAGAATCACTCTCATGGCACGCGCAGCTCAGCGGGCCTCATCTAAAGGACGTCTGGGGCAGGACCCTGCCAGTGCCTTTTTCACAGCTCCCAGGTGATGCCTGGCGTGTGGGATCCTGAGACCTTGAGCTCACACCCAATGCCGCACCCCTGCCAACCCCACGGCAGCTTCACCTCTACTTACTTGCTGACACGTCAAGCTACCAGTTCAGTTTCTTTAAACAGAGTTCTGCAGCCACAAAATGTCTGATTCCCTTGCTAGAGATCACAGGCCTCTTCATTTACAGACAAGGAAGATTCCTGGGGTGATGAGGACTTCACCTTTGGGGCCTATCAGCCCACCATGGGCTCTTGTGAGGGCCGCCAATCCCACCGGCAGTCGGTCAGGTAAGCAGGGCCTGCAGAGATCATGGCCTTGGGGCAGGTGCCCACTAGGAAGGAGGAGGTGCCCCATGCTCCCCCATCCCGCCGACAGTCTTGTTGGGGAAGCATGGCGTACAAGGCCCAGGGGTGGCTGTCTGCAGGTGCTGAAGGAAGAGGGGGGTTGCCCAGTCCTGCGCATCCAGGCCCATTTCCTTCCAGCCTCCTTGGAAGGAGAAGGAGGAGGTGGTCCCAACACCGCCCGGGACCCATAAAGCCATAAACAGCTGAGGGATGTTCAGTCCCAGGGCAGTGAGACCGTGACCCTTCAGTGGCTTCTCACGCCCTGCTCCCCAGGAGCGGCCCTGGGGTCCACCGTGACGCTGCCATGGGCTCATCCCTGTGTGCGGCGAAACATTAAGTTAGTGGGTAGAATTTTCTGAATTTGGGGTTTTCCTCCCAGTATACATTTTCAATTTTATGTTTGGAAATAATTTCAAACTGACATAAAAGTTGTAAGGATGGTACAAAGAGCTCCCTCCTGCACTTCGCCCAGAATCCACAGTTGTTGATACTATGCCACGTTGGCTTTGTCAGCCTGTTTCTATCTAAATAACCTGCACACGCATTGACATTTCTCCCAGTCCCAGTACGTTCTTAGACCTCAGAACATTCTGCCAGGGGCCAGTAATGCTTCTAGGCAGTGGCCAGATAAACGAACAGGTGACATTATTAATAGAAAACCTAAAACCACTTGATCCAACTGATCTTTCTCTGGACGTGCGTGCCCGTGGTTGTCGTTTGGTGCTGTTTGCTATGCATGGAATTGTCCCCTGTTCAAGATGTCTGTGTTCGGTGGTGTTCTCCCAGTGGTGCTCAGCCGGCCGCTGCTCTGCCGCCCGAGCTGGGTGGGCACTGTTCTCACTGGGTGTCGGGCTGGCTGTGCGGAGCTCCGGGCGCCTCTCACTCCTTAGCGTGGGCCTCAGAGTCACCCCCGAGCAGCAGAGGGGAAGGCTGGCTGGGGGGCTTTTAGGATGGACTCCTTGCCCTGCCTTAGACCCCCTCCTCTCTGTCTTGAAGTAGGTTCTTAACAGAAGGTAGCGCAGACACCAAGGGAGAACCAGGCTCCAAACAGAGCACCCCAGCGGCCTCCAGCCCCACTCACCCCAGGAAGGGAGGAGCTGACTGGTTGGGCCTCAAGGACGACGACCTGCTCCCTCCCTCTCCCACCAGAGAGGCTCAGAGGGGAGGCTCAGCACTCTCCACTCCTTCCGTGCTCCCTCCCAGGAGCCAGCACTCTGACTCAGGCCGGTGCTCTGCCCCAGCTGGACTGCCTTCCTCCTCTTTGGGGCCAAAGCCACCAACGGAGAGTGCAGGTTTCCCTGCCAAAGCCAGCCAGCCTTCCCAGCTGGGAGTGTCTAAGGACAAAGAGGAAGAGGATTGGCTGAGCCATGCCTTATCTCGGAAGAAGTCCCAAGGTCTGGCCAGAGAGGAGCACACAGAGGCCTCTAAGGGCCAGAACCGGGTGGGGGCAGGAGGCAGTCCCCCTTCCAGCAGGTATGGGCTTGGGCTGCTATCTAAGGGAGGGAGGGCCGGGCAGGGTTGTGGGGGGCCAACCTTGCCCATCCTGGTTCCTCAGTCAGGAGTGCCGGCCTGCACCACCTCTTAGCTGTGCCTCTCTACCTCTCTGGACACTACAGAGAGAAGGTCTGGCTCCCCATCCTTGCCCAGGTGCAGACATGAGGAGATCGGGAGGCTGTTGACACACCCCAACTGTCATGTGGACAAGGGCTGATTTGATCAGGCAGGGACAGAGGGTACCCTCATGTGACAAAGGCATAGTCATCCCAGTGCCTCTGAGCAAGGGCCCTGCCCGTAGTGCCCTTGAGGTCCCAAAAGACCCAGTGTCCAAATTATTGGTGCCTCTGCTGGCCTGCGCTAAAGGACATGACATATGCCCATGCTTTGGGGGAGTGTCAGAGAAGACAGTGACTAAGGGGCAACTCCTAGGGAAAGTCACCGCGTGGCATTCCTGTGGGGCAGGACAGCGAGGGACCTCTGAGGGCAAGACTGGGATCGTCCAGAGGAAGTGGCAAGATGCCGTGTGGCCAGAGGGAGGAAGAAGTGAAGTAGGCAATTGTGCAACAGGCCAGGGACATAACCCAGCCCCAGGGTTGGTGTGAATGAGGAGGGTAGCTTTGACCTACCTCTGAAACCAAGGAGAAAGCTTCCCTTTGGCCCTGAGAGCCAGCCAAGGTGGGTGGGAACCACAGACAGGAGAAGAGAGGAGCCCAAAGGGAGCTGGACCTGGCCAGAGAGTGAGCAGAGCCCCAGTCTAACTCAGCAAAGCTATGTGGGCCAGAACAAGGCCTTGAACTTGAACTTAACTCTGGTATCTATAACGTGTGGATTGTTTTTCCTTGGACTGTCAGCAGATGGTCGGTCCCCGTCCACTGTGCCCTAGTGGGCCCTGGGGCCAAGAAGGGGTACTGGAAGGCTAAGGGCTCAGACTTGGGAGGAGAATTCCCAAGATGGGACGATGGGAACAGGAGGGGTGCTGAGGGGACGATTGGCCAACAGCTTCATGCTCAGGCCTTGTCCATATCCAGCCTAACTGGAACCTTCTGCCACCTTTGCTGTAACACTTACTTCCTCAGCCAACCTGTTCCCAGCACTCAAGGGTTCAAGCAAGCAGCCGCTGGAGGGCCCTCAGGAACAGCGACACAGAAGCCACCGACCAGACCTGCCACCTCGGGGTATGTCCACAGGGGGCTGAGGGGGGTGAGAGGCTGGGTTGGGCCTGCGTGGGCCTCCTTCCTTAGAGATGATGGGCAGCCAAGTGGGGCTCTGACTTGGTCGGTTTGGCATGCGGTATGTGCTACCTTGTATCGGGCCCACCGACTAAGGGGACCTGAAGCCGGGCCTGGTCTCCTTTACCCAACCAAGACCTCACTCTTTTTTTTTTTTAAAGATTTTATTTATTTATTTGAGAGAGAGAGAATGAGAGAGAGCAAGCACATGAGAGGGGGGAGGGTCAGAGGGAGAAGCAGACTCCCCGCCGAGCAGGGAGCCCGATGCGGGACTCGATCCCAGGACTCCAGGATCATGACCTGAGCCGAAGGCAGTCGCTTAACCAACTGAGCCACCCAGGCGCCCCAAGACCTCACTCTTAGTAAACTGCCAGCTACCAGGCCTTTCCAGTCAACTCTCTGAACCTGTTTTCCTTCACTGCCCATGCCAACCCTCTTCTGGTCTCCCTGTGTTCTTCTACACAGTAGGCTGTTCACTTTGCCACCACTGACCCCCCCCCCCCAACAATCTCTATGTCCTTAGGTCCCCTGTGACTTGGAACCAGGCTGCCTTGACCCTCCCTGCAGGTGACCCAAAGAGGGGAACAGCCCTTGGAGACCTCTCCAGCATTGGTTTGTTTTCTGCTTTGTTTGGTGCTTTACCTATGGGTGTGGAAGAGGCACTTTGAGCTTCCTTTGGGGTCCAGGAAGACAAGTAGAGCTGGACTCCCAAACACACACGGACACATGAGACCTCAGGCCTTTGCGGGCCTCTTGCTCATTTCTCTGCTGTTGATTTTCAGAGCCCGCAGCTTGTGTCCCGAGCTCCCAGGAACCCCCAGGGCCTTCTGTGCCTGCCCAGGTAGGCAGGGCGGACAGACGACAGCCTGCGGGGAATCGTGTGTGGGGAGATCTGACGGCACTCCCCCCAGCGCTTCCCTCAGCCTCTAGCCTCGCCAGTCGCAGGCAGAGTTAGTTGGCTGCTACTTTGCCGACTCCAGGAGGAAGGTAGAGGTGGCATCCGTGGGGGGGCAGCCAGGAACACTCCAGTCAGGAAGCAGGGCTGCACGTGTCCCGTTGTTCCATCTAGAAAGCCGCCTCCATAGCTGCCATGCTCCCGCTGCCGCTGCCCCTGTTTCCCAGGTGTGGGAGGCAGTCACCTCTGAGCCCGGCAGTGAGGAGACCCCAGAGACCTATCCCCAGGAACCCAGAAGCACCTTTGGAGATGGTGGGTGGTGGGCAACCTGCAGGAAGTAGAGAGGCGCTCGACATCTGGACTCGGGGTCGGGCAAAGGAAGCTTTTGTCACAGCTGAGACACTGCTAGGGCTCAGCTGCTTGTCTAGGAATCTGGAACACCTGCTGGGGAGGATGTCATGCTGAGGGAGGCGGGGAGGGACAATGACCGCACCACTCTAAGGCCTTGGCCTTGGCCTCCGGGTGCCATGTCTCTGTCCCCATCTGCGGCCACAGATGAGGCGCAGGGCCTGGGAGGGCCAGAGGTAGCTGAGCTCAGCTGAATCCCTGTCCCCTACCTGGACCATCTCCCACCGTCTCCTACAGTCCCTGCTCCTCGAGTCCCTGGCGCAGAGCCTGCTGCCGGGCACAGAATACCAGAGGCAGCTTCTGGCCGCCCAAGTGCATCTGCAGAGCGGCACGGCCGAGCTCCAGGCCGACCTTCTGCAGAGCCAGGCCCGGCTGGCAGAGCTGGAGGCCCAGGTGAAGGACAGAGGGGCCCTGGGCTGGGGGGGCGAGGCTGTGACGAGAGGGTCTCCCTCTGAGGGCTGGAACCAGTTGGCCCCGGGAGCCCACCTCCCCACCCTCCCGCCATCTCCAGGTGCGGAAGCTGGAGCTGGAGCGGACCCAGCACCAGCTCTTGCTAGAGAGCTTGGAGCAGCGGCACCAGGCCGACCTGGAGCTCATCGAGAGCGCCCACAGGTACCCACCGCTCCTCCCGCCCGGGCTTCCCAAGCCTCAGGGCTGGCCCTAGCCGATGTGCTCGGAGGGGCTCTTTGGGTATCTGCCCTCACCCTCTGAGCACCACGGCTTGGTGTTTTGTTGGCAGAAGCCGTGTCAAGGTGCTAGAAACATCGTACCAGCAACGGGAGGAGCGGCTGCGGAGGGAGCACGAGGAGCTGTCGGCCCGGTATCTGTCGTACTGCCGAGAAGCCGAGCAGGCCCGCGCCGAGCTCACAGCCCAGCACCAGCAGCGCTTGGCGGCTGCCATGCAAGAGAAGGACCATGAGATGGAGCGGCTCCGGGAACTGCAGCGGTGAGGGCGAGGCCTGGGGGACAGGCAGGGCCTGGCCATCTTCGAGGATGGCCAGAGGAAGTCCATTCCCTGGAGTCGCCAAGCCATGGCTCAGCAGCTGAGGCTTGACCCTTTCCCTTCCATGTGAGGACCAAGGCCAGGCACACTGACCCATTACCGCCTTTGAGTGGAGGGCCCAGCACTCCCCCAGCAGTGGGGTAGAGGTCCCTGCAGGACCTAAGGGGTCCTGGCAGTGGCAGGCAACCCAAGCACCTAGCTCAGCATAGGTCAGGCCCCTCGCCTGCTGGCGCTCTTGAGTCTGGTGACTAGATGGACCCTGGATGAGGTTTACACTCTTGTGCCCGGATGAGGTTTACACTCTTGTGCCCGGTGTGTCCATCCGGTTGCCTTTCTAGATGAGAACAAAACTAAGAAAAGCTACATAAGGGAGCCGGTCGATGTGGGCAGAGCAGGCATTTCAACACTTCTCAGATTGGCCAGACAAGAAAAGGCTACCCACACACCTATCTTTTCTCCTGTGTGTGTCCTTTGCTAAGTAATGGAAGGAGTCTCCCTGTTAGAGTGGTTGTGGCATCGAGGCCCGAAGACACATAAGGATGAGGAGCCAAGGTAGCGGAGGCAGTGCCTGGAGGAGAAGAAGAAGACGAGGACAAGGAGGAAAGATGCAGGGGAGCTGAATGGCAAGCCCTCTGGCGCAGCTTGGCATGCATGCTCACTGTGCTGCCCTCGCTCCCCTCAGGGCCTCCATCCTGGAGATGCGCCAGGACCACGAGGAGCAGCTGCAGCGGGTGAAGCTGCTGAAGGACCGAGAGATCGACGCGGTCACCAGTGCCACCTCCCACACGCGGTATGGGCGCCATCTGGGCCCTGCCTGCCCGAGGGGCAGGGCTGGGGCCCGGGGCCAGGCTGACCCAGTCCCCCCGGCCCCAGGTCCCTGAATAGCATCATCGAGCAGATGGAGAAGTTCTCCAGCAGCCTGCATGAGCTGTCCTCCCGCGTGGAGGCCTCGCACCTCACCACCGCCCAGGAGCGGGAGCTGGGGCTCCGGCAGCGCGACCAGCAGCTCAGAGGTACCGGGTGGGCCGTGGGTACCCCCCTGCACCCCGATCCCGCTGGGACAGAGGGCGGGTACTGAGCGCCCCGTGGCCCCCCAGTGCTGCAGGAGAGGCTGGGCCAGCAGCAGCGGGACATGGAAGAGGAGAGAAGCCGGCTCCAGGAGGTCATCGGGAAGATGGAGGCACGCCTGAACGAGCAGAGCCGGCTGCTGGAGCAGGTGGGCCACCCTCCCGCCGGCAGGGCCTGTCTCCCCAGCACCCCAGGGATGCAGCCAGTGCTCCCCTTTCTGCCCTTCCTGCCCACCTTGCTCAGATCTGTCACGTTCATCCGTCTACTGAAGCCTGTGCCTCCTGAGCTCTAAGAGATGCATTTTTGAACCCCTTCGTATCTTTTGTATAGAAGAACAAGCTTGATTCTCTAAAAAATGATACCTTTCCTTTCCTTTGTGCTAGTTTATAACATGATACGTTATACTGAAAAAATCAAAATACAGTACAGTTTCTTCTGTACAGTTAGCAGTACAGAAGAAAATTAGAATTACCCACTGCCCAGAGGTAGCCACTGAGGATGTTCTGTATCTTCCGTAGACTTATCAACATTAGATGTAGGTGTGTTTGTATCATGAACCATATGTATTCAGGTCTTCTTGTAAATTTCTTTCTTTTTTTTTTATTTTTTTATTTATTTGAGAGAGAGAGAGAGTGAGAGAGAGAGCGCAAGAGGGGGTAGGGTCAGAGGGAGAAGCAGACTCCCCGCCGAGCAGGGAGCCCGACGTGGGACTCGATCCCAGGACCCTGGGACCATGACCTGAGCCGAAGGCAGTCGCTTAACCAACTGAGCCATCCAGGCACCCTTCTTGTAAATTTCTTAAGCCCCTGCCTGAGGCAGGCATGGTCAAGTTGTTAAGCTCGTGCTAGTGTGGCCCCTGGTCCCCTGGCGTACGCTGTGTCACACCTGCCCCGGCCACCTGCCTGTGAGACAGGCACGCAGAGTGCAGCAGCTTGCATCTCAGGGAGCGGGGCCGCCTCTCGGTGGTAGCTCCTGAGCCTCTAGGCCGTGGTGCAGTTCATCCCGGAGCCTGGGCCCTGGCAGCCCTGCTTGGCACTTCCTTCTGTACCTCTCTGGAGGTGTTTGTGGCATAGTGTGGGAGAGGCGGGGCGGTTGCACAGCTCCCTGGGGCGCAGTCAGGCCTGACGGGGGGCGGAGGGGGCGGGCAGGGTGTCCAGGGAACGCATGTCCTCACCTGGCCCCCAGGAGCGATGGCGGGTGAATGCCGAGCAGTCCAGGGCTGAGTCCACGCAGCGCGGTCTAGAAGAGCAGAGGAAAGTCATGGTCCAGCAGATCACCATGGAACGGGAGGAGCTGGAGAAGGCCAAGGTGATTGCAGCCACGCATGTACAGCTGTGACCCCTGCCATAAGCCTCAGGATGCTCAGCCTGTGCCCTGGCCCCTCTTGTCCCAGAGCGCCTTGCTGGAGGAGCAGAAGTCCGTCATGCGCAAGTGTGGGGAGGAGCGGCGGCGCCTCGCAGCCGAGTGGGCCGAGTTCTATGCGCAGCAGAAGCTGAGTAAGGAGCGGGCTGAGCGTGAGGCAGAGAGGGCGCTGCAGGTGGACACCCAGCGGGAGGGCACCCTCATCAGCCTGGCCAAGGTAGGGCCCAGAGCCTCCAGGGCAGCCCTGGAGCTCAGCAGCCCTGCCCTTTCCTTCCCCGGCCCTCACTGCTCCTCCCTCGGGTTGTAGTCCCTTAGCAAAGAGCCTAGAGATAACAAGAATGTAGAAATGAAAACAATCATATAATAACTTCCTTTAATTGGCCTAGGTGCTTTATATACATTCTCTCATTTAATTGTCATCACGTTTCCCTGACTTAGATATTCTAGAAATGAGGAAGCTGGGGTTCAGAGGAGTTGAGTCCCGGGGTGAGGGGCAGCCCCGATTCTTGGCCCCAGGCCTCTCTGACCCGTCCTTGGACCCCTTGCCACACTGCCTCCCCCAGAGTCAGGGTGGGTCGGAGCCTGGGAAACCAAGGGGGAGGGGGAGTTCGCTCCGGAGGGGAGAATGCACCCAAGGCCTTGCCGTCTCCAGGAGCAAGCCGAGCTGAAGATCAGGGCCAGTGAGCTCCGAGCCAAGGAGGATCAGCTGGCGGCCGAGAGGGAGGCCCTGGAGCGGGAGCGGCAGGAGCTGCGGCTGGAGAAGGAGAGGGTCAGCGCTGCTGCCCTGCGCACCAGGCTCCGTGCCGAGGAGGTGGAGAGCAGGAGCCAGGTGCCGGGCTGCTGGGCTCGGGGCGGGGTGGGCCTGGCCGGGCACCCACCCAGCCAGCCCCGCTGACTGCAGGGAGCCCCGCTGACCGCAGGTAGCCTCGGAGAAGTTGGAGGAGGGGCAGCGGGCGCTGCGCGAGGCCCGGCAGGTGCAGCAGGAGCAGCAGGCACGGCTACAGCGGGTACAGCGGCAGCAGGAGCAGCTGCGGCAGCAGGAGCAGCACATGCACCAGGCAAGGCTCCTCCCGGCCGGCCGCCCCCGCGCCCCCCTCCAGTCTCCCGCCCTCGCAGCCACGTCCTTCTCTCTGGGGTCGGGGACAGGAGCACCTGAGTCTGGCCCAACAGAGGCTGCTGCTGGACCACATCCGACAGGACCTGCCCTCCAGCCCCGTGGTGCTGCTCCCCAGGGCCCAGGGCCCGGCAGCCTCCTGCCTGGGTGGTGAGTAGCTTTCCAAGGATGGGCCGTGGGCTGGGCCGGCCCGCTGGGGGGCGGTGCCCGAGCGGCTTCCCTCACTGGAGTCAGGGGCCCGTTAACATCCGCTTGCTGGTCCCTTGTTACGCGAGTCACGCATGTTCGTCAGGGAAGGCTAAGTAAGAGAGAAGAGAGGGGAAAGCTGCTTTGTAAAAAGTTAATCTCGACCTCACTCTCTAGAGAAAACCACTTTTAACATTTTGGTGCATAGCGTTCTACACTGTATGTTTTCAAAATAAAAAATTGAGATCATCTCAGTTGTTTCCAACCTTGATTTCTTTCATTCAGAAACATGTATATGGAACATGTCTTGCTATCAGTAATTAAACATTTAACTGTAATTCTTAATCAGCATCATTGTCCATTGTGTCCCATGTTTTTACTGATTCCATACTGAGTGGTTTTTTGTCACTAAGATAAACACCCCAGTGGAAATGTTTGTATATACATCTCTATACCTTTGCCTGATTATTTCCCGTGAATAAAATCCTAGAATTGGACTTGCCAGGGAATATCCCGTGAGCATTTTCAAAGGCTTTTGAGAGTCGGTGGAAGCGCCCAGAAGGTTGGCGCGGTTGCTGCGGCCCGCAGTGGTGAGAGGGCCGCAGGGACCCAGCTGTAGCTGTCCTGCTGTCCCACCCTCGCCGCAGCCCCTGACTTCCTCCTCGGCCTTTTCAGCCACCGTGGCTCCTGCCGCCACCGCGCCCCGGTGCAGCCGGCCCCCCGCCGGCCTGGGCCCCTCGCACCTCCACGCCAAGCTGGTGCTGCTGAGGCACACGGCGGAGCAGGTGAGCGTCCCGAGCGGAAGGCAGCCCCAGCTGAGCCGCCCACTCGCCCTGGGCCCAGGGCTCCTCTGTCCACACTGGTGGGAGGCAGGAAGGAGCACCCTGGCCCCAGGGAGGGCTGAGTCCCCCCACCCCACCATAATAGTGCGGATTGCCCACTGAGCATCTCTGAGACCCGTCCCCCAGGCCTGGTTCTGTGGGATGCAGCTTGCATCCACCTTGGTTGAACCTCACAGTAATCCTGTGATCAGAATGATAGGAGCTATCACTTCCAGAGCATTCCCTGCATGCCAGGCTCCGTGCTAAAAGCTGTATGTGCGGTACGAGCCTCTACCCCCACTCCCCCAGTCCTGCAGGCAGGTAATGTTATTATCCCCAGTTTATAGACAGGTTTACAGAGGTGAAGTCATGTGCTGACAAAGGGCCTCACCATGACTGAGACCTGCGCTGTCTCACTTCCGTGCCCCCACCGCCCCCGCCGCATCCCAGAGCCAGGGAGTAAGTGGAGAGAGGGCCCCTGAGTGAGGCCTGGCTCCACCTTGCTCTCAGTCCTGCGAACCAGTGGCCCTGTTCACAGAAGTGGGTACAGGAGGGAGCCACGCAGTGGGGACTGCTCACCCAGCCCTGCCTTTCAGGACCGTGACTTCTTGGAGAATGAACAGTTCTTCCTGGAGACCCTGAAGAAAGCCTCCTACAATATGACATCCCATTCAGCCTGAAGGGCGCCACTGGCTCCTCAGCGGAGGCCTCCAACCCTGGAAGTCTCTCCCATCGCACCCCTGGCTGCCGGCTCCGAGGAGGGAGTACCCAGGGCCTGATTACAGCTCCTCCTGGGGACAGGGTGCGAGCACGTGCTCTCTGCACACTCCAGCCTCTAGGGCTCGAGGAGCAGTGGCCTCTGGGGAGATGTGATGCCGAAGGTGTCTCAGCCCCACGACCCTGCCAGCCACAGCTTCGGTTCTCCTCCCCCAGACTTCCAGCTCAGATCCAAGGGCTCACTGGGCTCTGTGAACCCCTCCCTTCCTCAGCAGGCAGATGGTTGGGGGATATTTTCACCTGGGCCTCTTCTGAGGCGGGGGAGTCTTCTAGAGAGACGCCACGGACAGCCTCCTGCCCTCTCTGTCCGAGAGGCCTACAGGGACAGCACGGGCTCTCCTCCCTAACTGGGACACAGAGTCAGAGCACATGTTTTGAAGCGCCTTCTATCCTCTTGACCGAGGACGCGGGCGGTGTTGTGGGGCACAGAGGGGGCAGGAGGGCGCCGTGCCCAGCCAGGTTTACCTCGCAGCCTTGTGCTCTCAGGTTGGCTGGCAGAAAGTTCCTGCCTCATTCCCAGCTGCCTGAATCACTGACCAGCCCTCACGAATACTGGCCTGTCGCTTCTTGTAATTAGGGCTTCCCAGAGGCAGAGCTGGGCATGACAGTGGGGTGTGGTGAGGGACCAGTAGAGAGGCCTCTCTGTCCTGTTCACCTGCTACGAAGCCACAGCAGGTGGGAGCAAAGACTGGAGAGTGAAGGCCGCTGCCACAGCTGGGAGGGTAGAGAGCACTGGGGACCCCCACAGGGCCTTACCCAGGCTGCCGCCCCCGGGAGGGCGCCTTTGCACTTCTCCCTGCAGGGGCGCCAGGAGAGGGGCGGCAGCTTGGCAGTTGTCCCAGCAAACCCGAGGACAGATGGACTCCACTAACATAACCACGGCCAACTCCTGAAGCGGCTTTCCTCAGCCAGCGACTGGTTACCTTCCACTGGAGGACAAAGGGCAGAGGAGGACGAGGCTGAGGGGGTACCAGAACAGCTTTCAGAAGGATCTTCATTTACCAGCTATTTCCGGCCTTTATCTTGGACCCATTAAATTGCTATATTCTTAACGATTCGATTGTTAGAATTTGCCTTGACTCCTGAGAGTTTATACTTATCTCTTAGACGTGTTCCCTCTGTAGCACTGTTACGTGCTATAAAGCTGGCTGGCGCTGGGACCTTCCTGAATCTGTACATTCACTGGCTGCCTCACGACCGGGAGAAGAGTGTGATGATCAGCCCTACCTCACACATGAAGGGACAGAGGCTCAGGGAGATTAAATCGTCTGCCCAAGGTGACAGCAAATAGTAGAGCCTTCTCGGGCTGATTCGAAAGCTGCAGGGTCTCAGCCACCTCATTCCACTGCCTCCTTCTAGAAGAGCATGCTGCACACAGGGCTGTGGAGAGGCACGAGATCTCCAAGCTGCTGCTCGGGGTGGTGCCTGCACTGAGGAGGGAAGCATCAGTGTCCCATTAGAAACCTCATGAAGCTTGGAACTCGGTCCTTCTCTCCACAGACACCTAAACGAGTTGCCGCCTGTGCGAAGAGCCACGGGGCTGTAAGCACGGGCACAGCCTGGGAGAGCTGCCATTGACTTAGTCCCCTGGCAGACAGGATCACCCAGCAGGGAGACCCGCAAGGGCGAGCTTGGGCTTCAAGACAAAGAGAAATGAGTGTAGAATTAGGAAGCGGGTCTGTGTGGCCTCATTTATTTTCAGGGCAGTGGGTATGCCCTCACTGTTTTAAACGGTGAGACTATATTTGCACTTTCGAAAGCACATCGTGGCTGTGGAGTGAACACACTGGAGGGGGCGGGTCAGAAGGCTGCTTGCAGGGTGCAGGGGAGACTGAGGACAGCACTGCCGGGGATGGCAGTGAGGGGTCATGGACCTGATGCCTGGCACGGAGGGTCAGGAAGGGAGAAGTGTCAAAGAGGACCCCCAGGTTTCTGGCTTGGGCAACTGGGTGGTGTCACTCGATGAAACAGACAAGTAGAGACGCTCCACCGCCCTTGGCTTGTAATGATGCTTTACTCAGTACCTATAACTGCTCCATATCACTGCTCCTGGCATTAAGGTGTGGCAGGGAGCTCAGTTCTCCCCTTCCAACAACTTGTACCCCAGGCCACAGACAGCAGAGGGCTACCCAGCTGTGTATCTGCTGGTGCTTTTCCCTTCAAAAGTATCAACAACGTTTCAAGGTCTTAACCCAGATGCTTAATTCAGTTTGCTGTAGAGAGAGGTGTTGGAGTTAAGTGACAACGAAGAAAGACGCGGGGGGCGGGGGGCGGGGAGGAGGCGGCATTACTTCCACTTCAAGAGTCATCCGTGTTTGTTACTTGTTTCCAGTTGATACATGGAATCCGTGCTTGCCTTTCAAACAGTTAAATCCCAAGTGAGCCCGTTCTTGGAGCGCTCCAGGACCGTGAGAGAACAAGTGTTTCCCGAAAGTAAGGGCTACCGTTGAAATCCCAGCCACCGGGGGTCAAGGGCCTGCACGCCGCTCGCCTCTGGCCCCGAGGCCCTCGGTGTCCTCCGCGGAGGGGCAGGCTGTGGTGTATGCCGCCTCCTGGTGGCCGGCCGCGGCCAGGGGCCCGGACCGCCCGCAGCTCCGCCTCCCGGGAAGGAGGGAGCTGGAGCCCGGGCGGGGGCGGGGCCCGCAGGGCGCGAGCCCGGGGGCGGGGCCGGGCGGAGAGGGGCCTCCGCGGGACGCTCAGGCGCTGCTCCGGCCACCTCTGCGGGGTCCTTGGCGGCGGCGGCACGCGGGCCGCCGTCCTGGGGAAAGATGGCGGCGCCCTGGTGGCGGGCCGCGCTTTACGGAAGTCGCGGGTGGCGGGGCTTCAGCGCCTCGGGTGAGGGGTCTGAGGTGGGGGGCTCTTGGAGGTCCCTGTAGAGCCCGGGCCCCGGGGCTCGAGCCAGCGTCCGGCCCTGGCCTCACCTCCCGCTGTCTACCCGCAGCCGCCCTGAACCGCCGGACCGCCCCTCTGGGGCCGATGCCCAACGAGGACATCGATGTGAGCAACCTGGAGCAGCTGGAGAAATACCGCAGCTTCGACCGCTACCGGCGCCGGGCGGAGCAGGAGGCGCGGAACCCGCACTGGTGGCGGACCTATCGGGAGCACTTCGGGGAGGAGTCAGGTGCAGGGCGACCGGGGGGCGGGGGGGCCGCCGGCGTCCTCCCCGAGCACTGGCGGAGGGGGCCTGCCAGCGCCCACGTGCGCCCTGTGGGCCATTTAGTCCCACCAGGATTTTTCACACCTTTTGGTTCTTTTATTTGGAAGATTCCCTTCTCCCGCTGTTAGAGTTCCACCTTATACTTCGAAAATCCTTTCCAGGTTTCTCCTCCCCACCCCCCCATTCCGTGTTAGAACGTCCCTCTGTGCTCCTAAAATGCTGTGTGAAGCCCCGGCCACACCCTGTCCTGACTTTGTTTTCACTGGTCCTCTCCCCGTATTGGGATCCCTAAGGACAGGGATCTTTTTTTTTTTTTTTTTTTAAAGATTTTATTTATTATTTGACAGAGAGAGAATGAGAGAGAGCGCGCGCATGAGAGGGGTTAGGGTCAGAGGGAGACGCAGACTCCCCGCCGAGCAGGGAGCCCGATGCGGGACTCGATCCCAGGACTCCAGGATCATGACCTGAGCCGAAGGCAGTCGCTTAACCAACTGAGCCACCCAGGCACCCAAGGACAGGGACCTTGCCTGTCTTGACCATTTGATCCTTCTACCCGCATAGTGCTTGGCACAAAGGTGTGCAGTTCTTTCCTGAATGAAATTGAAAGCTCTGGGCAAAGTGACTCGGGGATCCTGCCCTTGAGCAACCTACTTCCCGAGTACATCTTTATGTGGAAAGCATTTAGGGAGGCAGTTTTATGATGGTTGAGGACACAGGGATGGAATCCACATAGTCTGATCTAAACCCAACTTCTTAGGAGTTGATGCTGACAGGCCAGGTCCAGGGACCTAGAGAAGGATCCCTGATGCACGCAGGATAAGACTCAAACTCCAGCCAGCAGAAGGTAAAAGCAGAGTTTCTGGAAGGTATAGAAAGAGTGCAGGTACGGACAGTGTGTTTGGGAGATTCAGAAAGGAAAGGAGGGAGTCTCCTCTTTGCTTGGGGCCTGGGGGTTTTTACTGAGGATTGTGGTCTGGTGCACATGTCCTCTCAGGCATCCAGGAACCAGTTAGAACAAAGATAAGGGCCCAAGTCTTATTCCGTGGAGCCATGGAGCCAGGGGGTCTTGGCGTTGAGATGTCTAGAGCTGGTTGTCTGGAATACACATACTGTGGCTTCCTGCAGTCATTCTCACCTGGTCCTTCCTTAGATGTTATCTATTCGAAAGAAATCATTAATTCCTTGTTCCTTACAAAAGGCATCCATAAAGTGGGGGTGTGGGTCCTAGCAAAAATAGAAGTAGAAAGGGGTGTGTGGCTGGCTCAGTTGGTAGAACATGCACCTCTTGATCTCAGGGTTGTGAGTTCAAGCCCCATGTTGGGCACAGAGTTTACTTAAAAAAGAAAAAGCAGGAAAAGGAGCAAAAAGCATATTTTTATGGAGTCCTTCAGTTTCCCTATCTCAGTGACTTGCCTGAGCTTCAGTTTCCTCAGTGTAAAATAAAATAATTGTGTCTGTCACAAAATTGTTGTATTAAAGGTTTTTTTAGACAAATCCATCTTTGACGAGGGTTCAGTGCATCTTATTGTTACTGTCTAATGTAAGTGGAAGAAGTATCGTATCGAAAGTCTCCTTGGGCCTTGTTACTCAGAGTGTGTTCTGAGACTCGCAGCACAGGCATTACCTAGGAGCTTGTTAGGAATGCAGAATCTCAGGCCCCCCGCTAACCTGTTGATTCAGAATCTGAATTTTAACAAATTTCCCAGGTGACTTGTATGGTGAGTCCATTAAAGTATAAGAAATGCTTCTTTAAGTCTTTATAGCTTCAGCTAATTCTACCAAGGACTCAGGTGAATGTCCACGGCCAGGTGTGAATAGGCTTGAAGGTCATTCCAACCATAATTAAGATGATTATCTACTCACCTGTATTACCCACGACCTAGACAGTGTGACCTGGTTTAGGGATCAGAAAATGCAATTTCAAGTCGAATCCAATTTGCTTAGCAGTTGGACCCTGTTCGGGTCTGGGAAGCGGACTGCACCATGTGATTTAGTTTTGTGAATTAAAGGGTAAGCTTTACCAGCAGAACTTGGGCAAGTGAGAGGACTAGGTAGGGACTGGCAGCTTCACTGAAACTTGTTCCCACTTTCTCCAACATATCTTCCCTCCCCAGATCCCAAAGACAAAATTGACATCGGGCTGCCCCCACCCAAGGTCTGCCGGACCCAACAGCTGCTGGAGCGGAAACAGGTCCTCCGGGAGCTGCGTGCCAACCCAGAGGAGGAGCGAGCTGCCCGCCTCCGCACAGGTAAGCCTTCCCAGGGGAGGGGGCCCCACCGTGTCCCTGCCCCCACTCTGCATCCTGACCGGCATCTTTCCTTACCAGCACGCATCCCGCTGGAGGCTGTGCGGGCTGAGTGGGAGAAGACCTGTGGCCCCTACCACAAGCAGCGTCTGGCTGAATACTGTGGCCTCTATCGAGACCTGTTCCGTGGCGCCACCTTTGTGCCCCGAGTCCCCCTGCACGTGGCCTATGCTGTGGGTGAAGATGACTTGGTGCCTGTGTACCTCGGCAATGAGGTCACGCCAACGGAGGTAACTGCTCACTCGTGCCCTTCTCCCACTGAGTGTACAGACTCGTCCCACCCCGGGACCACGGACAGCTCCTTTGTGAAAGCACTGACAGAGGCGGTTTTTATGGCAGTGAAGGGCATAAGCTTGGTACCTATGTAGGCTGGTTTGGGGTTTTGTTCTTCTCCGACTTCCCCTTTTGGTTTCCTGGTAAACAACACCATGGTGATTACAAAGGAAGGAATATAAGATGAAAGGAAGAGCTCCATCTTGGCATACTCCTGCCACTAGCCCGCTGTCCTCAGAGCCTTCCTAGCCCCTGTCCATTGATGTAAGGGCCACCTTGTGGTTCAGATAGCTGGCTAGGCAACTCTGCAGGGTTCCTTCTATAAGCTTCTCTTCGCTGACTTGCACCTCGAAGGACCGTCAAGGGCGTTTGGATCAGAGTGGGCTCTCCCTTCTCCAGAGCTCCCTCAGATTCCTCCCCTCCAGAAGGTCTGTTTACAGCAGCTTGTCTGTCCCTGATGGGGGTGACACCTTCCCTGTTGTCTCCCCACCAGGCTGCCCAGGCCCCAGAGGTGACCTATGAGGCAGACAAGGGCTCCATGTGGACACTGCTGCTCACCAACTTGGGTCGGTATCTGGGGCTCACCAGGCCTCTTGCCTCCCTCACCTCCCAGGAGCCAGGGTTCTGGGGAGTTAGGGGCGGGGCCGGGGGCGGGGCAGCAGGGCCCGGCAGTTAGTGGGGTCTGTTTGTGTGCAGATGGACACCTGCTGGAGCCAGATGCTGAATATGTCCACTGGCTGGTGTGAGTACCTGGGCTGGGGGAAGGGGTCAGAGGCATGTGAGGAGGCCCTGGTATCCTGGAAAGAGCTGTAGCTGGATTTCGGTCCTGGCTCCACCGTGGCTTAACTGTGGAACTTTGGATTAACCTCCCACCCAGGTGGCAGCCCCTCACCCCTGCTTCCTGATGCTGTCAAGAACCCTGTGATCCACTGGCTGAAGACAGGTCTGGAAGAAAAAGCAGGCAGTAGGCTTTGGCTGTTCCCACAGGCCTCTTGTTCCCCTGAACTCATTTCCTCATCTGTAAAACTAGGGTGGTACCACCCCATGCCTTAGCCACCCTGAGGGGCTCTGTGACAATCAGATGGGAAAAGGACGGTGAGAGGCCTCTGGCAGCTGTGACTGCCCAAGCTGGGCTACTTTTTGCTCAGTGGCCTTTGGCCCTGGCGTCAGGGTGGCAGAGGTCAGGCGGTTGATCCCAGCTTTGGCACTTCTAGGTAATTGGGGCCAGTGACTGGGAGGATGGTTTCTATCATTTTTAGTCAAATGCAGTTACCAGTCTGTGTAACAGGATCCTCTGGGTAGTTCTATGTGGGGCAGGTACAGTGGCCATCCTGGTGTCGGGATGGGGAGACGCTCCCTGACAAACCCCAGAGCCTTCAGGAAACAGAGATACAGCCCAGAGGTGGTGTGGTTCTCTAGCCGGCCCCACTGGCTCCCCGCGGCCTAGTAAACAGGCTGCTGGACCTCACTCTCTCCCTGACCATCTCTAGCCTCTGAGCCCCTCCTGTTTCCTTCACAAGTTTGCAGTCTGTCTGAGGGTTCACAGAGCATTGCCTCCTACTTGACTGTTGGATGAAGATCATTTTAGGGTGTGTCCTCCCAGGGAGTGACATCAGTCTCTAGGGAATATGCAGATTGGAATGCTCCTGCTGCCGCCTTCCTTGAGTGATAACTCATGGATACTTTTTCTCCCGCCAGAACCAACATTCCAGGCAACAGCGTGGCTGAAGGACAGGAGACTTGTCCCTACCTGCCCCCCTTCCCTGCCCGAGGCTCCGGCTTCCACCGCTTTGCCTTCCTGCTCTTCAAGCAGGATAAGCCAATTGACTTCTCTGGGGACACCCGGCCCTCACCCTGGTAATCTGCAGCACCCCTCCCACCCCCCCATCCACATTCCCTCTCCCCTCTCAGGCCACCTTCCCCGGAATGGTCTGTCATGCTTGGTTCTTCTGTCTCTTAACTTAGGCTTGAGATGGGCAGAAGGGTAGTTGTGCTAGGCAGATCCTAAGGGGCTTCTCAGGATTGCCTGTGGGGCTGGCTGGAGGAGGGGTGTGGGGCTCTGATGCCCATTCCCTGCTCTTAAATGCTCCCCATCTTCTTATAGCTACCAGCTTGCCCAGCGGACCTTCCACACTTTTGATTTCTACAAGAAGCACCAAGAAGCCATGACACCAGCTGGCCTGGCCTTTTTCCAGTGCCGCTGGGATGATTCGGTCACCCACATCTTCCACCAGCTTCTGGGTAAGGCCAGAGTGGGCTGGGGGCAGGGCAGGGGCGGCTGGCCTGAGCTCACAGACCTCTCCTGACCTGCCAGGGAGAAGTGCCACTGGGAGGCATGCCACTGCTTGGGTGGGCTGGCTGGGCAGTCGCAGGCTAACAGACGAGGGAAAGGGGCTCGGTCCAACATCAGTCCACGCCCATACCCCCCTCTTCCTGCAGACATGCGGGAGCCCGTGTTTGAGTTTGTGAGGCCACCCTCTTACCACCCCAAGCAGAAGCGCTTCCCCCACCGGCAGCCCCTGCGCTACCTGGACCGGTACAGGGACAGTCACGAACCCACCTATGGCATCTACTAAGTGGCCAGAGTGCGACCCACCTCAGAAAGTGGACTGGGCTGGGCTGTGGGCTTCTAGGCCCTGCTTGAGGCAGCCCCTCTGTGGCCCTCCCAACCCAGGGTTTGGGAATGAAAAGCGCTCTCCCCAAGGGTGGTGGCCCGGGTGGAACATGTGAATAAAGATGATTTTTGCTGTAACTGGTCTGGGTCTGTGTTCTGGGAACGCTCCAGCCCCATGATGGATCTATAATCCTTCATGGATGGAAAGAGAACCGCCTCCCGCCTCGGGAGGTGACCCCCTCAACTCTGCCTCTGAAGGGTGTCAGGCCCTGAGATCAAGTGGCTGGAGGCGGGTCCAGAAGAAAGGCCGTGGGGCTTGGCTGCTCCCATAGATCTCTTGAAAGAGCTTTGCCAGCCCTGAGGATTGGCCCCTTGCTGGATATTCACAGCATGGTTGGTGGCAGGCTCCTGGCAACAGGCTGGGATGCTCTCAATGAGAAGCAGGTTTGAGACCTCTGGCCACACCCTGCTTGGGGCCCAGAAAGCCCCTGTACCTTGCTGGATGGTTAGAATATTCTTTCTCCTTGGGCGCCTGGGTGGCTCAGTTGGTTAAGTGACTGCCTTCGGCTCAGGTCATGATCCTGGAGTCCCAGGATCGAGTCCCGCATCGGGCTCCCTGCTCAGCAGGGAGCCTGCTTCTCCCTCTGACCCTCCCCCCTCTCATGTGCTCTCTGTCTCTCTCATTCTGTCTCAAATAAATAAATAAAATCTTAAAAAAAAAAAAAAAAAAAAAAGAATATTCTTTCTCCTCTAAGTAGCCAGTCAAGAGGAGACCTTCCTTTCCTAGGAAGAGGAGCTTCCTGTATTACAACGCAGAAGACGGAATGCTGCATTGCTTTGAGGGTACCCCGCCTCAAAATTAGGCCAGGTTGGTTAGAAAAATAAGGAGAATTAACCCTCCATCAACTCACTCTGGCCCAGCACACTGCCCCACAGCAGGTGGGTTAGAGTCAGGATCCCTCTCCTCTGCTAATATATAAAAAGTGAGGCTCCAGGGGCGCCTGGGTGGCTCAGCTGGGCATCTGAAGGGCATCTGCCTTCGGCTCAGGTCATGATCCCGGGGGCCTGGTATCAAGCCCTGCGTTGGGCTCCCTCTCCCTCTGACACTCCCCTGCCCCTTGTGTGCTCTCTCTCTGTCTCTCTGCTCTCTTTCAAATAAATAAAATCTTTAAAAAAAAAAAAAAAGTGAGGTTCCAGAAGAGCTCCCAACTGCAAAGAAGGAACTTCCCAGCAGGGGGCCCACACGGAGAGTGGATTCCAAGAGCAGTTGAACCTTACTTTGGGTTTCCACTAAAGGGGGGGTATGAAAAAAACACTTGATTGGTCTCTGTGTTGGTGACCAGAAATTTCCACCTCACTGTTTACTTTAAAAGCACCAAAATTTGGCGTAGCTTAGAGAAAGGAGACACCCCAATGTGGCAAATGCCTGAAACAGCTCAAGGAAAAGGGCAGCGGAGCACCTCCTGGCAGGAAAGCCTAGAAGGAGCACGAGCTGTGTGCCCATTGCTCTTACTGACCGGCGCAACCTCGTGCCGTCTCATTTAATCGCCAAAACTGCTGGGAAGTAGCTGCTGTTGTCCAGGTTTCCAGATGAGGGGTCCGTGGGGGCCTTCAGCCAGGAAGAGGCCCCGAGGCCCAACGGGGTTCCCAAAGGTTCTGGTCCCTGGAGGTGGCGGCCGCTCCCCTACACAGGAGCCGCTTAACGAGGGTTTGGGGAAAGGGGATGGAGCTCCCAGAGTGGGACCACCGAGAGCTGGACCCCAACTCCCATCCTGGGGCGGCATGAGGCAGCGAGGGTGGCTCGGAGCCTGGACAGAGGGGAGAAAGTGGGCGCGGCGAGGGCCCAGGTACCCGAGGTGGGGGAGGCAACAGCCGCTCTGCTCCAGCTCCAGGGGCCCTCGATCCTCCCCGCCCCCGTCGCGCCTCGCGACTCCGGCCCGCTTTCGGAGGCCCCGCCTCGCCGGCCGCCGCGCCCCGCCTCCGCGCCGCGCCCCGCTCCTCCCCGCCCGCCGTCCCCGGAGGCCCCGCTCCCGAGCCGCGCACCGCCCGCCCGCCTTCGGGAGGCACCGCCCCCCGCGCGCCGCCGCCGCCGCCGCCGCCATGGCCGCGCCGCCGCTGGAGGACGAGCTGACCTGCTCCATTTGCCTGGGGCTCTATCTGGAGCCGGTGACGCTGGTCTGCGGCCACAACTTCTGCGGGGCCTGCATCCGGGACTGGGGGGACCGCCGCGACAAGGCGTGCCCCGAGTGCCGGAAGCCCTTCCCCGACGGCGCCGAGCTGCGCCGCAACGTGGCGCTCAGCGCAGTGCTCAAGGCGATGCGCGCCGGGCCCGCCCCGGCCGCCGGCCCCGACCCTGCCCGGGCCCCTGGCTCCGCCCCGGGCGCGCGCTGCCCCCGACACGGGCGGCCGCTCGACCTCTTCTGTCGCACCGAGGGTCGCTGCATATGCAGCGCGTGCACCGTGAACGAGTGTCGCCTCCACGAGCGGGCGCTGCTGGACGCCGAGCGTCGGGAGCGCGAGGTGACACCGGGGTGCCCTGCCCTGTCTCTCTCGGCGCCCGGACTGGGGCGGGCAGCTTAAGCAGGAGGAGGCTTTGGGGATGTTTGTGCGTATTCCCCGAATAAAAGGAGAAAACAGGTGCTTGGAATAGAGATTTTGGAGCTGGTGACAGGCCCAGGGTGAGACCCCAGGACTGAGTGGCTGAAACGGAGTGAAGGAAAGGGCTCTGGGGTGAGGATGTCAAGGAGCCGAGAGCCAGTGTTGGAGGATACCCCGTGGCTTGCGAAGTCACAGAGAATGAGGATGAGATGTTACTGCTGAGGCTCTGAGCATGAAAGTGGGTAACCCTGGCCAGCAGGTGACAGCAACAAGGAGGGAGAGAGTGGCAGATGGCACGTGCACGCCAGAGGAGCCTGTGTTTTGCTAGAGCGAGGTGAAGTGATGTGGGGTGTGAGAGGACAGATGCGCATCCCTGGGGGACAGTCAGGTAGAACCAAGAGAGAGTGACCCCTGCCCACTTCCTGCCTGTGGCACATTGTACAACGCTGGAGGCCGTGGGGCCTGGACAGAGACATTGGGCTTAGGAAGATCTATCTGATGGCTTTGGCCAGAGTATCAATTTCTCTGTCCTGTTTTCTCATCTGCGAAGTGGGGATTATGATGGCCCTTGCCTCATGAAGTGTGGCCTGGAGGAGCAGAAGCAAAACAGGCTCTTGACCAGAGGCTGGGAATGATGCTTTGTCCCGCTCCCATAAAAACACGACATTCTAACCCTCAAGGGTACCGGAAGAGTCACAAAGAGGGGTGCCCTCTTCTCCCCCATGCCCAGGGCTGGGGCTGAGGACTGGCCGGGCATTTGGAAGAACCCAGCCTGCACATGTATCACACTACCCACTAGTCAAATAGCTTTGGTGCTCTGACTTGTCACCCCTTCCCTGCAAGGCTCCCGAAGCCAGAAGTGTCACTCACGCCATTTATTGACCAGAGGTAGTGCGGGGTGGGTTTTCAGCCCAAAGACAGTGGGGGCTCTGCTCCAGGTTGCTCAGCCTGCAAGAGGAACTGGAAGTCAGGTTTAAAGCCCAAGGCCTCTGCTCGCCTGTGTACCTCCCCGCTCCAGTTGGAAACGGGCTTTGTCTGGGTCTCCCTGGGACTCTGACCCAGTTCACCTGGGGCTCAGACCAAGGCCGGTGTTCTGAGTGCCGGTCAACTGGTCAGCCTTGCCTGGGGTGGCACGAGGAGGGGGTGCCCCACATCTGCAGCTGTTTGTTGATCGAGGTGAGGACTTCACAGCCATCCCTGGTCCCCTCTTGTCGCTTGTTCCCTGGTGGGCACCACAGGCCCAGCTGAGAGCCATGCTGGAGGTCAGCCAGCAGCAGGCCACCCAGGCCGAGAGGCAGCTGAAGGAACTGCAGCAGCAGAGAAGCCAGATCCAGGTACAAGGCCTATCTGTGCGTCCTCATGCTGTGTCCTTCAGGCAGCTACCAGTCACTCCCTGGGACACTGGGTAGTAGATGTGAGCTACCTTGAAAATGCCCCCGGACCCAGGGAGGGAGGGACTGAGCAGGGTGGGGGGAAATGTTCCAGGGACCCTGGCTACCCGCATCCCCCACCCCTCAGCCCAGTGGGCAGCTTTGGCCCTGGCCACCCTAGGCCACTGCTTCGCCCATGCAGAGCTCGGCCTGCAGCCTGGCCTCCGTGATCTCTGGCAAGTTCAGCTGCCTGCTGCAGGCCCTAGAGATGCGACGGGCCTTGGCACTGAAGGACATCAAGGTGGCCGAGACCCAGGCGCTAGCACAAGCCCAGGATGGAGAAGAGCGACTACAGGGCCACCTGGAGGCCCTGGCTAGTTATGACCGCGGGGTCCGGGACCTCCTGGAGCTGCTGGATGACCGGACCTTCCTCCAGGTACCAGACCTCAGGGCAGCAGGTTGGGGGGACCAGCGTCCCTGCACCTGGCGCACAGGCTCACTGCAACTGTCCCTGGGGCTCAGGAGTCACAGCTCCTGGTGCCCCCGGGGCCTCTTGGGCCTCTGACTCCTCCGCAGTGGGACGAAGATCAGCAGCTGGCCGGCCTGAAGGAGTCACTGAGCCGGCTGTGTGACCTCCTCCTGGATGAGGGGGGCCACCCCAGAGCACCAGCTGAGGCTGCTGATTTGGGCCCCGTGGGTAAGGTTGGCCCCACGGTGGGTGGGAAAGGGGGATCAGGACTCTGCCCCCCACGAGCTCCCCTCCTCATCACTGCCCTAACACTTCTTTGCCTCCTAGAGGCCCCGGGCCCCCTGGCACCAGTCCCGAGTCCGGTTTGTCCACTGAGGAGGAAACTCTGGCAGAGTAAGGAGACCAGCAAGCGTGTGTGTGCACGTGCACGTGTGCATTGTGCGTTCATGTGTGCGTGTGTCGGTGGGTGTGTGTGTACCTGTTGGTGGGGGGCACATGCTGCGACTGCCCCGCCCGGGATGTCTGCTCCGTGCCCGTCCCCCCCGCTGCACACCTGTCGTAGGATGCCAGCCTCTCACACGTGGGGCCAGTAGAGCACGTAAGGAGATGCTGGGCCTGCAAACCCCGGCTCAGCTGTGAGTCTTCCACTCGTTACCAAGTCAGGTTACCTTGGGGAGCCTCAGTTTCTTCCTCTTTGAAATGAGGTGAATGGAAGGTTCCACTCGCAGGCCGCCTGCTGTGGTGACGTCACCACTTGCTGGTCGCCTGACGGACGCGTGGCTTTGCACTGGTGGAGCTCCAGGTGCCATCTGTCCCCCTGGGGACAGGACTGTGGACGTGCACAGGAGCCTGCCCGCTCACCTTCCGTCCGTCCGTCTGTCCCTGACAGATTATCGCAATCTGACCTTCGATCCGGACAGCGCCAATCGCCACCTCTACCTGTCTCGTCAGGACCAGCAGGTAAAGCACCGTCACAAGCCCCGGGACCTGGCCGGGCCAAGCAGCTTCGAGCTCTGGCAGGTGCGCTGTGCCCAGAGCTTCCAGAACGGGCGACACTACTGGGAGGTGCACGCATCTAACCACTCGGTGACCCTGGGCGTCGCCTATCCGGACCTGACGCGGCACAGGCAGGGGCCCCACACAGACAACATCGGGCGTGGGCCAAGCTCCTGGGGGCTCTGTGTTCAGGAGGACAGGGCGCAGGCTTGGCACAACGGGGAGGCCCAGCTCCTCCCAGGGGTGTCGGGGCAGCTCCTGGGCGTGGACTTGGACCTGGCCTCTGGCTGCCTCACCTTCTACAGCCTGGAGCCCAAGGCCCAGCCCCTGCATACCTTCCATGCCATCTTCACCCAGCCCCTCTACCCTGTCTTCTGGCTCCTGGAGGGTAGGACCCTGACCCTGTGCCATCGGCCTGAGGCCAAGCTCACTTCGGAGCTCCAGGAAGAGGCCTCAGAGCCCAGCTGAGGAAGGCACAGGATGGAGCTCTAGGCCAGGGACAGCTGCCACCGTGCCTGTGCACCCTAAAGCTGCCCAGCCCCTAGCTTGGGGACCTGAGGCCACAGCTATAAGGGGACCAGCTTTGGGCCAGAAGATCGACTCAGAACTAGGCTGGGCCACTTGGAAAGAGATTGGGAGGGAGCCCCGAAACCGGAGTTCACTCTTCCAGCATCATTGAAGGGCACGGGGACTAGGAAGGGACTAAACCGGGAGGACCCTGCCTGAGCAGAGCCCGCTTCTAGGCGCTGCCTGTGCATCCGAGGTTGATGCCGCCCCATGGGCTCCTGGTCCTGCAGGAGAGCGTGTGCGGTTCGGGCCTCGCCACACAGTGTGGCAAATACACACTCCGCTGTCACGGGCCTCCCGTGAAGGTGACGGAGATCAGAGGAATTGGGGGGGGTTGGGGGTGCCACAAAACACAATTCCTAGAGAAAAGTGATTTTTACCTCCTTCCTCCCTCTTTTTTTTTTTTCTTAACATTTTGGTGTATCTTAGTTTCTTTTGTACATACTTGTGGTTGCATTTTAAAAACACTTATGTTTTTTACATTTTTAAATTTAGCATAACCATTTTTCACGGTATTAATATTTTCCCCTGAATGATTACCATAGAAACGGTCTCTCTAATGACTACCAGAATTTATTTCCCTAATACAGGTGTCCTCTGCCTTCCAAAAGTTCAAGTTCTGCCACTTCGCTTTCATAAAAGACCTACATTAGCATGGTTTCGGATTTCTTTTGGTGAGTGCAGACAGGTGCTAATGGAGGTCTTTTGTAAAGCAAAGTGGCAGAACCTCAACTTTTGAAAGCCAGGGGTACTCTCTGCTTATGAAAAATTTCATAAGGACGCTCTGCTTTTGGATACTGCAGGGGAACCCGTATCCAACTTTGAAATTATTTGAGGCTGTAAAAATTTCACCCCGATGCGTATTTTTGAGCAGGAAGCTTTGACCATATCCATGGCTATGTATGTAGGCTGAATTCCCAGTGGACTTGCTCAACAGAAAAATAGTAAGGGGCACCTGGGTGGCGCAGTCAGTTGAGCGTTTCTTGGTTTCTGCTCAGGTGGTGATCTCAGGGTCGTGATGCCAGGGTCTGCTTAAGACTTTTTCTCCCTGGGGCGCCTGGATGGCTCAGATGGTTGAGTGTCTGCCTTCGGCTCAGGTCATGATCCCGGGGTCCTGGGATCCAGCCCCGCATCAGGCTCCTGGCTCAGCGGGGAGCCTGCTTCTCCCTCTCCCTCTGCCTCTCCCCCTGCTCATGCTCTCTCTCTCTTTGTATTTCTGTGTCTCAAATGAATAAATAAAAAAAAAAACTTTCAAAAGACTCTTTCTCCCTCGCCCTGCCCCTCCCCCTTAAATAAACAAAATCTTAAAAAATAATAATAATGAGCACTTGAAGATTTTATTATTTTTTTTTAAGATTTTATTTATTTATTTGACAGAGAGAGACACAGCATGAGAGGGAACACAAGCAGGGGGAGTGGGAGAGGGAGAAGCAGGCTTCCCGCTGAGCAGGGAGCCCAATGCGGGGCTCGATCCCAACACCCTGGGATCATGACCTGAGCTGAAGGCAGACCCTTAATGACTGAGCCACCCAGGCACCCCATATTGGCTCTTAATTGTGACAAATGCACCATAATCATGTAAGCTGTTAACAAAAGGGGAATTAGGAGTGAGGTATCTGGGAACTCTGAGTTATCTTTGCAACTTTTTTGTATGTTTCCAACTATTCTAAAATTAAAAGTTCATTAAAAAATATAGAATAATTGAGCCAATTCTTCCTTACCCTCCAAGCCTCCTGCTGACGAGAGTATAAAGAGGAAGGAATAAAAGGGTCAGGAGGGTTCCATCCAGAAGTGGGGCTTAACCTTTCTCATCACCAGGGCCCCTCTCGATGCCAGGTGCAGCCCTTTCCAAAGTAATGCTTTTAATTGTACAAAACAAAATGCATAGGATTTCATGGAAACCGATTGCATTGAAATACAGGTACAAAATAATTAAAAAAATAAATTTGTGATATCTGTGTTTCTTTAACACAATAAATAACAATATCTGACGGAGGCCTAGTAATGTATTTTTGAAATAGTGATAAACGTAAGTGACATTTCAGGTTCCGTGTCACCACATAATGTGATATGGAACTATCTGTAATTTCTATTGGTGACAAGTCACAGAATTGCTAACTCCGCTGTGGTGTATTCTCTCCATTTGTTATAGAAAGAAATGCGAAATTTCAGTTTAGAGAAGAGTGAAACTACAGAGGATTTTCTCACCAAGACCCCCAGCTTAAGAATGTCTAATTTAGGAAGATGTTATGCAGAGCCTCCTTGAGTCTTTCCTGGAAGGAGAGAAGAAAATGAAGATCTATGAAATATTAAATGAGGGGTGCAATCCGGGGGGAACTCACGGGAAGAAGGGGCAGATCATAGAGGGCCTTGTGGAGGAAGTAGCATCTGAGCTGGGCTGTCATGGGTTGCTAGGACGAAGGCGTGCAGAAACCAGTGCAGGAAAAGCTCTTCCAGCAGAGGAGTAGCGGAACCAGGCTGGGTGTGCCCAGTTTGGCAGGAAGGCGAGTAATGAGTTCCATACATTGGTTTCCACTGGGATCGCTACTTGATCATGACTATCTCTTGTTTGCCAAGACCCAGGAACAGTTCGGAGGCTCGGGCATCAGCACCACCCTGCTCCAAGGCCTGGCAGCCAGGCTGCAGGGGCTTGCTGAGACCACAGACACGCCTGGTTTTGCAGGGGTGAGGGGTGCCACTTGGGTTGGGACATGTTCATGGATAAGCACCAGCCGGCCTTCTGCTTCCCAGATCAGAGCCTGCTCAGGAAGATCGGCTTCCCTAGGAAAGCATAGAGTTGTGATTTTCAAGATGGTGGTGTTTTAATACTTCATTTCCATTATTGTAGCTTTAAGGCTGTCCGACAGAGTAATTCTTTTTTGAAATGAATTGGCTCTTAAGGGGAAAAGGTAACTGGCACTTTTGAGGTCTGTAGGAGCATGTTCATGCCTGCATCTCACTCTGCCCTTGCAAGAACTATGTCATGAAGGATGAGAAATGGAATTCTGACAGGTTACGTATCTTGCCAGAGGTCACACAACTCTTCCAGTGGAGGAGGTAGAATTTAAACCCAGAAAGTGCAACCTGAAAATAATCCTAAACCTCATATATGAACCTATCTACAGGGCTGCAGTACTGCTTGAAAGGAAAAGAAAAAGGTCAAACTGAAGCAAAACCAAGCAAAAGCCATCCAGCAAATGGGACTAATGAGCAAGCCATTCCCAGCCTCGCTTGCATCTATGAAATTGAAATGGGACCCAAGCCATGTCCCATGGTAGCACTGAATGGTTTTGATGTACATTTTTTAAAGTTTATTTATTTATTTTTTAGTGATCTCTACACCCAACGTGGGGATCAAACTCATGACCCCAAGATTAAGAGTCGCATGCTCTTCCAACTGAGCCAGCCAGGCACCCCGTTTTGATGTACTTTACAATTTTTGATTTGTATTCATTTCAAAATAATAGAATTTAAAAAGTAATTAAATTTTTTTAATTTAAATTCAATTAATTAACATAGAGTGAGTGTATTACTAGTTTCAGAGGTAGAGTTCAGTGATTCATCAGTTGTATATAACACCCAGTGCTCATTACATCACGGGCCCTCCTTAATGCCCATCACCCAGTTACCCCATCCCCCACCAGCAACCCTCAGTTTGTTTCCTATGATTAAGAGTCTCTTATGGTTTGTCTCCCTCTCTGATTTCATCTTGTTCTATGTTTCCCTCCCTTCCCCTATGTTCCTCTGTTTTGTTTATTAAATTCCACATGAGTGAAGTCATATTAATTCTCTGATTGAAATATTTCACTTAGCATAATACCCTCTAGTTCCACCTACGTCATTGCAAATGGCAAGATTTCATTTTTTTGATGGCCGAGTAATATTCCAGTGTGTGTGTGTGTGTGTGTGTGTGTATCTCACAGCTTCTTTATCCATTCATCTATCGATGGACATCTGGGCTCTTTCCATAGTTTGGCTATTGTGGACATTGCTGCCATAAACATTGGGATGCAGGTACATCACTACATTTGTATCTTTGGGGTAAATACCCAGTAGTGCAATTGCTGGGTTGTAGGGTAGCTCTATTTTCAACTTTTTGAGGAACCTCCATACTGTTTTCCAGAGTGGCTGCACCAGCTTGCATTCCCACCAACAGTGTAGGAGGGCTCCCCTTTCTCCTTATCCTCACCAACATCCGTTGTTTCCTGACTTGTTAATTTGCCCATTCTGACTGGTGTGAGGTGGTATCTCATTGTGGTTTTGATTTGTATTTCCCTGATAGTGATGTTGAGCATTTTTTCATGTGTCTGTTGACCATTTGAATGTCTTCTTTGGAGAAATGTCTGTTCGTGTCTTGTGCCCATTTCTTTCTTTCTTTTTTTTTTTTTTTTTAAAGATTTTATTTATTTATTTGACAGAGAGAGACACAGTGAGAGAGGGAACACAAGCAGGGGGAGTGGGAGAGAGAGAAGCTGGCTTCCCGCCGAGCAGGGAGGCCGATGCGGGGCTCGATCCCAGGACCCTGGGATCATGACCTGAGCCGAAGGCAGATGCTTAACGACTGAGCCACCCAGGCGCCCCTTGTGCCCATTTCTTGATTGGATGATTTGTTCTTTGGGTGTTGAGTTTGATGCGTTCTTTATAGATTTTGGATAGTAGCCCTTTATCTGATAAGGCATTTGCAAATATCTTCTCCCATTCTGTGGGTTGTCTTTTGGTTTTGTTGACTGTTTCCTTTGCTTTCAAAATTTGTCCTGATGAAGTCCCAATAGTTCATTGTTGCCTTTGTTTCCCTTGCCTTCGGTGATGTTTCTAAGAAGAAGTTGCTGTGGCTGAGGTCGAAGAGGGTGCTACCTGTGTTCTCCTCTAGGATTCTGACAGGATTCTCCTGTCTCACATTTAGGTCTTTCATCCATTTTGAGTCTATTTTTGTGTACGGTGAAGGAAATGGTCCAGTTTCATTCTTCTGCATGTGACTGCCCAATTTTCCCAACACCATTTGTTGAAGAGACTTGTCTTTTTCCCATTGGATATTCTTTCCTGCTTTGTCAAAGATTAGTTGACCATAGAATTGAGGGTCCATTTTCTGGATTTTCTATTCTGTTCCACTGATCTATGTGTCTGTTTTTGTGCCAGTACCAGGCTGTCTTGATGATGACAGCTTTGTAATATAGCTTGAAGTCCAGAATTGTGATGCCACCAGGTTTGGTTTTCTTTGTTGACATTCCTGCGGCTATTCAGGGTCTTTTTTGGTTCCATACAAATTTTAGGATTATTTATTTCAGCTCTGTGAAAAATGTTGATGGTATTTTGATAGGGATTGCATTGAACATATAGATTGCTCTAGATAGCATAGACGTTTTAACAATATTTGTTCTTCCAATCCATAGAGCATGGAACGTTTTTCCATTTCTTCGTGTCTTCCTCACTTTCTTTCATGAGTGTTCTATAGCTTTCAGAGTACATATGCTTTGCCTCTTTGGTTAGGTTTATTCCTAGTGACTCCTTAATTTCTCTTTTTTCTGTCTCATTGTTAGTGTATAGAAATGCAACTGATTTCTGTGCATTGATTTTATCTCCTGCCACGTTGCTGAATTCTTGTATGAGTTCTAGCAATTTTGGGGTGGAGTCTTTTGGGTTTTTCACATAGAGTATCATGTCATCTGTGAAGAGTGGGAGTTTGACTTCTTCTTTGCTGATTCGGATGCCTTTTATTTCTTTTTGTTGCCTGATTGCTTAGGCTAGGACTTCTAGTACTATGTTAAACAACAGTGGTGAGAGTGGACATCCCTGCCTAAGGTGATCCTGACCTTAGGGGAAAAGCTCTGCTTGAGAATGATATTCGCTGTGGGCTTTTTGCATATGGCTTTTATGATATTGAGGTATGTTCCCTCTAACCCTACACTGTGAAGAATTTTAATCAAGAAAGGATGCGTGTACTTTGTCAAATGCTTTTTCTGCATCTATTGAAAGGATCATATGGTTCTTGTCCTTTCATTTATTAATGTAGTGTATCACAATGATTGATTTGTGGATGTTGAACCACCCTTGCAGCCCAGGAATAAATCCCACTTGGTCGTGGTGAATAATCTTTTTTAATGTACTGTTGGATCCTATTGGCTAGTATCTTGGTGAGAATTTTTGGATCCATGTTCATCAGGGATATTGGTCTGTAATTCTCCTTTTTGGTGGGGTTTGGGATCAAGGTCTGGTTTTGTCTCGTTTGGGGATCCAGGTAATGCTGGCCTCACAGAAAGAGTCTGGAAGTTTTCCTTCCATTTATATTTCTTGAAACAACTTCAGAAGAATAGGTATTACTTCTTCTTTAAATGTTTGGTAAAATTCCCCTGGGCAGCCGTCTGGCTCTTGTTTGTTGGAAGATTTTTTATTACTGCTTCAATTTCCTTGCTGGTTAAGGGTCTGTTCAGGTTTTTAATTTCTTCCTGTTTCAGTTTTGGTAGTTTAGTTTCTAGGAATATACCCATTTCTTCCTGATTGCCTAATTTGTTGGCATATAGTTGCTTATTTTTTTTTTTTTTTAAGATTTTATTTATTTATCTGACAGAGAGAAACACAGTGAGAGAGGGAACACAAGCAGGGGGAGTGGGAGAGGGAGAAGCAAGCTTCCCACCGAGCAGGGAACCCGATGCGGGGCTCGATCCCAGGACCCTGGGATCCTGACCTGAGCCGAAGGCAGACGCTTAACGACTGACCACCCAGGTGCCCCTTTTTAATTCTTTTTAAAAAAGATTTTATTTATTGTGGCACCTGGGTGGCTCAGTCATTAAGCGTCTGCCTTCGGCTCGGGTCATGATCCCAGGAACCTGGGATCGAGCCCCGCGTCTGGCTCCCTGCTCAGCGGGAAGCCTGCTTCTCCCTCTCCCACTCCCCCTGCTTGTGTTCCCTCTCTGGCTGTCTCTCTCTATCAAATAAATAAATAAAATCTAAAAAAAAAAAAAAGATTTTATTTATTTATTTGAGAGAGAACACGCTAGAGAGCGAGCGAGCCAGCGACCGCGCACAAGCACGAGCAGAGGGGAGGGGCAGAGGGAGAGGGAGAAGCCGACTCCGGCCTAGCGGGGAGGGAGCCCTATTTGGGGGCTCGATCCCAAAACCCTGGGATCATGACCTGAGGCGAAGGCAGACGATTTACCGACTGAGCCACCCACCCAGGCGCCCCGCCATTTTATAGTTTTTAAACAACATTATTAAGTGCAGGTCTGAATGAGCCTTAAATGCCTCCATTTGGGGAACCCACAACCCTAGCCCCAGGTACACCGCAAGTACCTGGGATGGGGGTGGGAGTCCGTGGAGGGGAACTGAATTCCCTCAGACAAGGCACTTGGAGGGTGACATCAACTTCCCATTTCAGGGTTAGAAAAGTCCAAGTTCCCCACAAGGGGTAAATAGAGTCGCTAAGGGGCAAAAACACGCGCACATCAGCGGTTAATTTTCTCTGCAGTCAGCAGCTCGGAAACTTTGCTAACAAGTGCCTCGGAGAGGTCTGGAGCGCGGAGGGGCTGGCGTGGCCCGGTGCGAACGGGTGGGAGCGCCCGGCCCCTGTGGAGTCCGGGGCCTGGCTGTGGGGGGGGTGGAGGGGAGTGGAGGGGTGAACTCCTTCCCAGCTTCCTTCCAGTGTGCCCCCCCTCGCACTCTCTGCCCTCCGCCCTCCCCTTGGACCAGGAGGGACGGTCGTCCAGGAGCCCCTCGGGTCACACGGGGCCGAAGACCGGCCGCGCAGCCTGGGCCGGCGCCGGCTATACCCGGACCCGCAGGCGGGTGTGCGGCGCTTGGGGGGCAGGGGGCAGTCCGAGCCGCGGACGGAAGGGGGCTGGATCCTTGGCCTCGGTCCCGGGGGCGGCGCCGCAGCGCGAGCGGGCCGGGTCCCTCCCAGGGCGGGAGCAGAACAGGCGGTGCCCGGGCGGCCGCGGAGCTATGGACGGCAGCGGGCCCTTCAGCTGCCCCATCTGCCTGGAGCCGCTCCGGGAGCCGGTGACGCTGCCCTGCGGCCACAACTTCTGCCTGGCCTGCCTGAGCGCGCTGTGGCCGCACCGCGGCGCGGGTGGCACCGGCGGGCCCGGAGGCGCGGCCCGCTGCCCGCTGTGCCAGGAGCCCTTCCCCGACGGCCTGCAGCTCCGCAAGAACCACACGCTGTCCGAGCTGCTGCAGCTCCGCCAGGGCTCGGGCTCCGCGCCCGGGCCCGGCCCGGGCCCGGCCCCAGCGCCGGCCCCGGAGCCCACGCCGCCCAGCGCCCAGCCCAGCGCGCCGCCCAGCGCCCCCGAGCCTTCGGCGCCCTGCGCTCCCGAGCCCTGGCCGGGCGGCGAAGAGCCGGTGCGCTGCGACGCGTGCCCCGAGGGCGCTGCCCTGCCTGCCGCGCTCTTCTGCCTCTCCTGCCTCGCCTCCTTCTGCCCCGCGCACTTGGGCCCGCATGAGCGCAGCCCCGCGCTGCGCGGACACCGCCTAGTGCCGCCGCTGCGCCGGCTGGAGGAGAGCCTGTGCCCGCGCCACCTGCGGCCGCTCGAGCGCTACTGCCGAGCGGAGCGCGCGTGCCTGTGCGAGGCCTGCGCCGCCCAGGAGCACCGGGGCCACGAGCTCGTGCCGCTGGAGCAGGAGCGCGCGCTCCAGGAGGTGGGCGCGGGCACCGGGGGCGCGCGGGGCGGGTGGGGGCCGCGCGCGGCCTCCGAGGGCCAGGGATCCCCGCCCCCACCCCTCTTCCTGGTAGGGTCCTAATGTCCTGCTCTAACCTGAGGCTCCTTGCTGTCCTTTCCAATACTGACAATGTCCTCCATCCCCTCGCTGTGGGACGTTCTGCTCGAGATGGGAATGGGGGTTGGAGGGGCCCAGAGAGAACGCGGAAAGGACTGGAAGGGCGGACAGGGGGCCTGAAGCCGGGGTCCGGGCCGATGGGGGTCTAAGGCAAGGGGGAGCAGAGTCAGGCCCGCGGGCTCCCAGGCCGGCTGATCCTGACAGCGCGGCTGTTGGGCCAGGCTGGGTTCTTCCCGGTTCCCGCTCAGATGGGGCCTGGGCTGAGGCATCGGGTTGAGATGGGTGTGGCAGGCGACAGGAGTGTGGCAGAGGGTGGACCGAGCATACAGACCGCTCTTGTCCAGCTGTTCCGGGGGCCCGTGGTGGGAGCATGTGCTCGCAGTCCGTCAGCTACCTCCGCCCCCAGTTTCCTCTGGCCTCCAGCCCAGTCTTGATGCCTCTGGCCTTGGGATTTTCCGTCTCTCCTGCCTGGAGCAGTGACTCACAAGACCCAGGGGACTTGCCCGGAATCCCCACTTTTCAGGCCTGGACTGGGGACACAGACTCTTTGGGGATGGGGGACAGACAGCTGAATGCCCTCTGAGCAGCACCTACCCCACTCTCTCTGCCTGTACCTCACTGAACGAAGCTCTCCAGTGAGTGTGAGCGACATTGAGGAGCATCGATGCGCCTGTACTTGCCCACTGGTCAGAGAGGGGAGGCCGACGACCCACAGCCAGTCAGCCTCCCCCCCGCCCCCCTGCCCCAGGCATTTGGTATGGCACCCGCCTGGGCTTGAGGCACCCCGGCATATTATGGGACATCATGGCCACTCCCAGTCCCACCTACGCACAGATACCACCCCCCACCCCCGTCATCCCTCTTCTCCCCCTTGCTGAGGCCTGGTAGCCCAGTGTAGGACGGTGGCCTCTGCCGGGCCCCATGCTAGTTAACGGTGTCACCTGCAGGCGGAGCAGTCCAAAGTCCTGAGTGCCGTGGAGGAGCGCATGGACGAGCTGGGCGCTGGCATTGCACGGTCCCGGTGCACAGTGGCCCTCATCAAGGTCGGACCCCATGCTAACCCCATCCCCGGGCCGTCCTGCAGCAGGCTCCCGGCCATGGGAGCTTGGAGCATGCTCTGGTGCACTCCAAAGAAGCCTGTGCTTCGGGCACCGCCTGCCCCGCCCCCCCGCCCCCCCGGGGAGCATGAGCGGCTCCCCTGACCTGGCATGGGTCCAGGACCCCTCGGCCTGGTCCCTCTGTGCCCGCAAGAGGGCAGGGTGGGAAGGTGGGGTCTCGAAAGAATGGGGCCAGCATAACGCTGTTCTGGCCCTCACCCTTGTCCCCTGCGTCGTCCCGTGCAGAGCGCAGCCTTGGCGGAGCGGGAGAGGGTGAGCCGGCTCTTCGCCGAGGCTGCAGCCATCCTGCAGGGCTTCCAGACAGAGGTGCTGGGCTTCATCGAGGAGGGGGAGGCCACCATGCTGGGCCGCTCCCAGGGTGACCTGCGGCGGCAGGAGGAACAGCGCAGTAGGCTAAGCCGGGCCCGCCACAACCTCGGGCAGGTCCCTGAGTCCGACTCCGTCAGCTTCCTGCAGGTAGGCGCCACTCTTAGGGCCAGAGAGGGTGCAGAGGGGGGACAGGCCAGGAATGGAGAGAGAGGGCAGCGGATGCCTGGCTCCCAGGGCTGTGCCATCCTCCCGGCAGCGCTGTCTCCCCCAGCCCGAGGAGCTGGAGCCAGCAAGGCCTTAAAAGTCATTTATCTGGCACAGGGGTTGCTGGCACTGAGGCTGGCCCTGGAGGAGGGGTGCGGCCCTGGGACCGGTCCCCCGAGGGAGCTCAGCTTCACCAAGTCCTCCCAAGCTGTGCGGGCTGTGAGAGAGGCGCTGACTGAGGCCTGTGCCAGCCAGGGGGAGCGGCTGCGGGGGCCGGGCGGCGAGGAGGAGGAGGACCTGCGGAAGTTGGGCACGGAAGGTGGGTGCCCCCCCAAGTGACTCACCCTTCCTTCCCCAGTCTCCCCACATGGGCCCCCAGGCCTGGTACCCGTTCAGGAGCGGAGGATGGAAACTGCGGGCCTGGCGCAGGGTGGGACCCAACTCCTACCAGTGACGGGAGCCACCACTCAGTAATGACCCGTCCAGCCCCTTCGGCCACAACCTAGGGCATCAAGGGGGCTTCCCCTGCCCTGCCCCCTAGCTTCAGAGGGGCTGAGCCGGGAGGAGGTGGATCAGGGGCAGAACCCAAGGACCAGGCTTGCGTGTGAAGACAGGGTACCATATATGGGTGTATGCCTGTCTCCGGGTACAGGCTGGGAGGAAGGAGGAGGAGAGGGATTTCCGTCACAGGTTCAGAGGAGGAGCACCTTGCACCGCTGCCCAGCCATGGGCCGCTGGAGAGCACCCCTCCCCGCTGTCTCTTCTGCAGCCGATGCTGAGTCCCAAGACCCCGATAGCACCAACAACCTCGAGAGTGAGGCTCCCAGGGATTACTTCCTCAAGTGTAAGTGGCTACCTAGGCTCTCCCCTCTGGGCCCTCCCAAGGCTGCTGGGCTGAACCCTACACAAAGGCTTGGATTCCCATCCCCCCGTCATCCTTAGGGTGAACTGGGTCACCTCACGGGGTGCTCTCCAGTCCGGCTGAGTCGTGCCGGTCGCTAAGGAGGGGAGAGGCTGCGTTTGGGGCGGTGGGCCCCTCGGGGAGGGGCTGTCCCACCTACGCCTGGCCCTGAGCCCCCTGTCTCTTTCCCATCCACGGGAGCAGTTGCCTACATCGTAGACCTGGACAGCGACACGGCAGACAAGTACTTGCAGCTGTTTGGGACCAAAGGTGTAAAGAGGGTACTGTGTCCCATCAACTACCCCGAGTCACCCACCCGCTTCACCCACTGCGAGCAGGTGCTAGGCGAGGGCGCCCTGGACCGGGGCACCTACTACTGGGAGGTGGAGATCATCGAGGGCTGGGTCAGCGTGGGGGTCATGGCTGAAGACTTCTCCCCGCAAGAGCCCTATGACCGGGGCCGGCTGGGCCGCAACGCCCACTCCTGCTGCCTGCAGTGGAACGGACGGAGCTTCTCCATCTGGTTCCACGGGCTCGAGGCGCCCCTGCCCCACCCCTTCTCGCCCACCGTCGGGATCTGCCTAGAGTATGCCAACCGAGCCCTGGCCTTCTATGCCGTGCGGGATGGCAAGATGAGCCTTCTTCGGAGGTTGAAGGCCTCCCGGGCCCGCCGAAGCAGCACCCTGGCCTCTTCCATCGAACCCTTCCAGAGCCGCCTGGACAGCCATTTTGCGGGACTCTTCACTCGAAGGCTCAAGCCTGCCTTCTTCCTGGAGAGTGTGGATGCCCATCTGCAGATCGGGCCCCTCAAGAAGTCCTGCATATCCGTGCTGAAGAGGAGGTGATGCCGGAGGGCATCTCAGCTCTTGGGAAGCTTGCTTCTCTGCGCCCCCATCTTGCCCCACGGAAGGCGCCTTGGAGTCCCCCACCTCCCCAGGCTTCTCATTCCTGGAGGCCTCCACCTTCCATATACTTGGCCTTCCGCCTCTCGAGGAGGAGGCTCCCAGTCCCCTTCAAGTGCCCCTCAGACCCTGTCCCCCTGCAGGCCTTGTTTCTGGGAGAGAAAGCCAGAGCTGGGGCAGATCCAGGCTACCCCAGCCTCTCTTTTTCCAGGTTCCTGGGACAGTGCCTGGCACGTAGTAGGTGCTGAATAAATATTTGTTGAATGAATGACTCCTTTTTCTATCCTTCTCCCCACCCACCAAGAATTCTCACCTTTGGAGAGCTGGCCTTGAAAGGCAGGAGGTCCCAGGATTCCTGGCGGGGGGTGGGGGGGTGGGGAGGTGGGGGGAGCCCTGGCCCAGCCCTTTGGGGCAGCCCTACTCCTTGGTTCTGGGCCGGGGCAGCTGGAGGTGGCTTCTCCCAAGGGGGCCAGCCCCCCGGCATTCCAGCTGCCTGAGCGTTTGCCTCATAGCCTGTTCCTCTGAGCTATTTTCATCCCTGATGGCACAGCCCGATTTTGAACCTGCCTTCTGGTGTTTGTGCCCAGGGCTAAATGCAGACCACACACCCCCCCAGAGCGGGACACCACTCCTGGGTGTGGGCAAGAAAGTTCGAGAGCTCAAGCTTCTTTCACATACACACCTCAGTCGGGGAGGGTTGTGGCCGAGAGGGCCCCAGGGTGTGGCTGGAGGCGAGAATAGCTCCAAGAAAGGGGTCTGTGTCCTCCTCTGGAGCCCGCCTCACTGTCTCCACACCCAGCCTTGCAGCTGGGACGGGGCTCCGCGCTGGGGAGACCCGAGCCCTGCACCCTAGCAGAGCCTTTGCTTCTCTCCCAGGAAGGCCCGGTGTCCCCTGCTGCCCCAGGGCCCGCAGCCTGGCCCGGGGTGCCCACTGTGTTCAGCTTGCCCCCGGAGGCTACACAGCAAGTGTGTTTCCAGGCCAGTCCTGATCCCTGGGTTCTCTGTGGCCCAGGTGCCCCCTAGGGAGGGTCCAGGCCTGGAGGACAGGGACAGACAGAGGCCTCTCAGGCGCTAGCCCAAGGTCAGACGGGACCATGGGTGAGTTAGGCAGCCAGACAGCAAGGTCATACAAGTCTGGCCCTGCCTCGGCTGCTAAAAATAGCCCCTCAGAGCTCTGCTTTTGCCCCAGCAGCCAGGATGTTGTTTTTCCGGGTGGGGCCTCCTTGCTCCTGGAGCTTTATGTTTTCCAAACGGTTTCCTTGGCAGCCAGGGCCCCCAGATCACCAGAATGGGGATGGCTGCTCCTGTCACCATCACACACATGAGCAGATGGGGGCTTGCTAGAGTCCCCTCACCTGCAGAAGCCTCCCACCTTTCACAGAGCCCCTCCCACCGCCACATCCTCCGCTCCGTCTCAGTTCACCCTCCCCCAGCTAGGCACTTCCCTCGGGTCCCTGACTTTGCAGGGCCCTGGCATGTCATGGAACGTGAGCTAGACAGAGGGGGCCCCTGGTTGGAATTCGGGCCTGCCTAGCCAAGCCTGCAGCCACAGCAGTCCCTGCTACTTGCAGAGTGATGCCCAGCTTCCAGAGCTCATGGAACCTTGTGCATCGTCACACCAAATCCCAGCGTCTGTCGCTTTACAGCTCAGAGCAGGAGACAGGCTCATCTGGGCTGCACAGCTAGCAAGCGGCTGTCTGGGCCGGGCTCCAGCTTTCAGCGTTATCCCCGGTCTGGAGTGTTCTCGGCAGCCCTGCACTTCCTCGGCGACTCTGGGATAATGCTAGAGCGGGAGGGGCGGCGTGTGTGAGAGATACTCCAAGAAGATCCCAAGCTCCAAGGAGGTACACTGAGGCAGGGCGGGCTGGCAGAGCAGGAGGAGCAAGCCGGGGGGGCCAGCCCCTCACTGCCCCTGCTGACAGAACAGTTGGTATGGGCTTCATCCAGACTGCCTGCAGAAAGAGAAAGTGCTTAAAAGAAAAACATGTTAGAAAGCCACCCATCTAGTCTAAACCTTCTACCGCTATCATTTCCAGATGAAGAAACTGAGGCATGGGACCACGCAGGAGCTGCCCAAGGCCACCCAGTCCGGGACACCAGCTCCACGTTCCATGGCTTAGGTACGTCCTGTGCTTAGAAATCTACACACACACACACACACACACACACACACACACACATACCCTGCTTCCCAGCAGTGTCCCTTGTGTAAGAAGTGCCCTCCACCGCACCCCAGTTCCCACGGCCACCAGAGCCCTTGGCAGAGCCTGTGGTCTCCAAGCTCCTACCAGAGCCAACCCCCCACCCCCGAGCCCCTGCTGGTCACACAAAATGGTGGAGAGCAGAGAGTGTGAAGGGTCTTCTGAGGCTGTGTTTGGTATTAGCTGAATCTGGCTCCTGTGGGCCAGGCGGGGAGCCAACTTCCACTTCGGCTTTGTTTCTGTGGGAAAATGAGCTCCAGAGTCCCAAACAGCGGACTGAGTAGTGGCCTTAATCACTGCTCTGTCTTAGCAGCCACCGTCCTGTATCCTCATGTGTTTGCATTTGCCCCCCACACACACTCCAGGAGGAAAGTGGCTGAGCATCCTCTCCCCTCCCTTCTCGTCCCCTCCCCCGTCCCCTCCCAAGGACAGGCCTTCCTTCACACTCCCCGCCTCCCAGGCTCAGGGTGAGGCTGGACCCAGACTGTGGCCAAGCCGGGAGGGGCGGGGCGGGGCGGGGCTGAGGCCTGCAGATCCCCGCTGGGCTGGTGCTAGGGGTTCTGCAGGGGGGAAAGTGGCATCTAGCTGCCGGGTCTGCGTCCCATTCAGCCCCACACGTGACACACGAATTCCCATTGGTGCTACCATGCAAAGCGTGCCACGTAGATCACTCCCTTGTTCCACAGTCACATCTTCCAGAAGATGCATAGGAACTGCAGGAGCCCCTTAGGAGGTCCTCATGGGCTTCACCCAGGGTGGAACCCTCAACCTCCTTCCCCAGGGCCCTCAGAGATCCATGCACAGAGCACTGAGGCAGGCAGGAAATAAGCTTTGGTATCCTGTGTACTTTATCTTTAAAAGACATTCAAACTTTGAATTTTACTCCATTAAGAGCTCCCATTTTGCTTTAATGTAAAAAGCAACACTTTTCTGCCCCAGCAGTGGAGAATTTTCGGGTGTGAGTTTTGGAACCAGAAAGTTTTGGCTAAAAATTCCCCTTCCGCCATTTCCTGACCATAGGCTTTGGGCAGGTTGTGAGCCCTTCCACGCCTGGGTTTCCTCACTGGTGAAACAGGATAAGAGTGGAACCGCATAGCATTGTTTTGAAGATTGAAAGAGATAATGTAGGCGACGTGGTTGGCACAAGTCCTGGCACAGATTGAGCTTTCTTTTTTTTTTTTTTTAAGATTTTATTTATTTATTTGACAGAGAGAGAGCCAGACACAAAGAGAGCACAGCAGGGGGAGCAGCAGAGGAAGAGGGAGAAGCAGGCTCCCCAGTGATCAGGGAGCCCGATGCGGGGCTCGATCCCGGGACCCCAGGATCATGACCTGAGCCGAAGGCAGACGCTTCACAGCCTGAGCCACCCAGGCGCCCCCAGAGTGAGCTTTCAATAAGTGTTGTTGTTGTTATTATTCCCCAGAATAATTGAGTAAGATCAATACTCTTGGAGGATTTGTCCATCCTTGGGGCATCCCCAGATCTGTTCTTCAGGAGCTGAGATGAGCCCAGACCTTCGTCTGCCAGGACACTACGTTACGTCCCACTCACTAAGATTGGAAACTTTCACTCACTCATTTAACAATATTTATTCAGTGTGGGGCACTGTGCTTAGTGCTACAGGCAGGAGTGACCTAAACAGGGATGCCCTGCCCTCAGGGACCTCACAAAGGGCTACACAATAATTGTTGCACAAGGGCCACAACCCCTCCTTCGGGAGATACCCAAAGGCACTGAACACAGAAACTTGACCAGATACTTCCACACCCATGTTCCTCATAGTCATTCACAGTAGCCAGATGGCAGAAGCAACTCAAATGTCCATCGATGGACGAACGGATAAACAAAATGTGGTATTTACATATAATAGAATATTATTCAGCCTCAGAAAGGAATACTGAGGACACCTGCTACCACATGGATGGACCTCGAAGACATTACACTAAGTGACATAAGCCAAATGCAGAAGGACAAATCTCGTGTGATTCTATTTATATGAGGTTCCTACACTAGGCAAATTCAGAGACAGAAAGTAGGATGGTCCCTACCAGCAGCTGGGGGAAGAAGGGGGTGGGGAGTTAGCGTTTAGTGGGGACGGAGTTTCGGTTTGGGACGATGACAAAGATCTGGAGATGGATGGTGATGAGGGCCACAGGACAATGTACTTAATGCCACCAAACTGTGCCCTTGAACAGATTAAAACAGGGGCGTCTGGGTGGCTCAGTCAGTTAAGCATCTGCCCTCAGCTCAGGTCATGATCCCAGAGTCCTGGGATGGAGCCCCGAGTCAGTATGGCTCCCTGCTCAGTGGGGAGCCTGCTTCTCCCTCCCCCTCTGCCCCTCTCCCTGCTCATACTCTCTCTCTCTCTCTCAAATAAATAAATAAAGATTAAAACAGTAAATTTCTTTTAAGTAAACCTTACCCCCAATGTGGGGCTCAAACTCATGACCCCGAGAGCAAGAGTCGCATGCTCTCCCGACAGCCAGCCAGTCGCCCCAAAACAGTACATTTTATGTGATGTGTATCTTACCGCTGGGTTGGGGGGGAGGTTCAGAACATGTCTCCCGTGTGAGAGAGACTTGAAAGACAACAGATGCAGGAAGGGCGTTCTGGCCTCCCCTTTTCTTCCTGAAAAGAGGAGATAAAACTCCCACGTGAAAGATGGCCTTCCTATACCAGGAGGAAAAAAACATTCTTATCACCAGAGAGGGGATGTTGAGGCCTAGAGACATCTATACAAATCAGCCTTGTTAAAACAACTTCCTTGAGCCTTCTCCAGGATTACTCTTCTTTGTGCAGCCTCGTGTATAAGCACTTAGGCCTAAGTTTTGGGGTCTTCTCTTTCCCGCGAAGGCTCCTGGGAACATACAAAAATAAAATCTGTCTGCTTTTCTCCTCTTAATCTGTCTGATGTCGACTTAATTCTCAGGTCCCACTAGAGACCCCAAGAAGGTAGAGGAAAAGTTTTGCCTCCCCACCACCACAATAAAACAAAACAAAACCCACGTTTCCCAGATATGGAAAAAAAGAAAAGGACGGTGGCCTCGAGAAAGGACCCTACTAGGGTCGGGGAGGGGCTAATCCTAGGGGTGACCTCCTGCACAACAGAGAGCTGAGGCCTGCTGACCAAGGACAAACAGGGCAGGGGTGGGCAGGGCCTGGCCAGAACACTCCCACCCCCCCAGCCTCCCACCCCCACCACCCCCAGGGCGGGAGTGCAATGAGGGTAGGGAACAGCATGAGGTGGACAAGCAAGGTCTGGCTTAGCAGAGCCTGGTCAGGATTCTGGACTTTTCCTGGGAGCAGGGTGTCACATGGGGAAACAGTACAATCAGATTTGAAAGTCTAAAATCCCTCTGTAATTTAGGTGAGAAGTGGGTTTAAGGAGAGAGAAGTGGACAAGAAGGACGAAGGATGCCCCACCTTGCGTCTTTCCAGGAAGGAGAGGAGTCCTCCCCAACCTCTGGGAAGGAGCATCCAGAATAGCAGGGAGGGGCCCACATCCAGGACAGCCTCTCTGGGCTCTCTTCTCCCTGAGGCCCCTCCATCAGAGGGGTGGCTCCTCAGCGCTGGGGTGGGGACACCTTCAGAGGTGACACCCTTGTCTCTCTGGCTTTCTGGGGTTTTGGAGGCACAGAAGTGGAAACAGACAGCAGGAGGTTTGCGCAAACACTCCTGCAGCAGGAATTGCTCACAACAGGCCATGCAGCTGCCTCTGGGGACATTGAATTTGACAGAGCCGGGAGGTCTGGACTGGGAACGTGGGGTGGGGCTCATCTCCATAGCAACCAGAAATCACCCCAGATGTGCCCTGGCTCTGCCTCCTGATGGAGGAGCAAGGAACAGGCGTCACTGAAAGAGCCAGTCAAAATGACCTGCCCCGACATCACTCACGTCCACATCACCGACGCCTCACGCGGCATCTGCGACCCCAGCAAAACAGCCCACCCAACCAGCAGCAGATGACCCAAAAGTGAGGGTCACCAGGAGTTTTCTTTCTCTCACTGGCTTAGTGGAAAGAGGACAACTGGGTGAGTGAAAAAAACTGGTGTATCGAGCGCGAATTGGTTCCGTAATACTCAGGTATGAGAAATGTCGGAATTTTTCCTAAATGAAATAAAATGTGATTATGAGCTGCCCTTTGCCAAGAGGTTAAGGTATTCAACCTCAGGCATGTTTGGAAGGGTGGTGGTCCTTCTCCTTGGTAGAACAATCGTCTGGGGTTTACACGGTGCCACCAGCCAGGAGAGCTTCTCTGGGGGTTGGGCATTTTCTTTCCACAGGGGCAGCTGCTGAGATACCCATTGTCGGGGCCCAAGTGGTCCTTGTACGGCGAGCCTTCCCTCCCCTGTGCCAAGCGAGGTTTGGGGATCGCGCCACGCTGTCATCTTTCTGCTCCAACCCACTGTCGCCGTCCACTAGAGCTGTCCTAACAAAGGACGACAAAGTAGAAACTATTGTCTCAGAGTTCTGAAAAACAGAGTTGGAAATCAAGGTCTTGGCAGATTTAGTTCTTTCTGAGGCTGTGAGGGAGAATCTGTACCAGGCCCCTAGCTTCTGGCAGTTGCTGACAATATTTGGCAATCCTTGGCTTGTAGATCTCTGCCTTCATCTTCCCATGGCCTTCTCCCTGTGTGCCTGACTGTGTCCAAATTTTCCCTTTTTATAAGGACACCAGTCATATTGGATTAGGGCCCCCCTAATGACCTCATCTTTAATGACATCAGCAACAAGCCTTCTTCCATTTAAGGTCACGTTCTGAGGTACTAGGGGTTAGGATGTCAACATATGAATTTGAGGAGGACACAATTCAACCAATAACACTCACCCTCTACATCTGGCTTCCCGATGCTGGGGTCCCCCTGGGCCACCGCCGGCGGCTCCCTGCAAGGCTCGGCCACCAGGGGGCACTAGAGAGCTTGCAGGGCTGGAGGAGGGGAAGGAGCCCGGGCTCCCTAGCTGCTCAGGGCTCCCCACCATCACAGGAAGTCTTCTTCACTGGTGGTGGCAGCTTTATACGCTTCGGGGATACTTCACCTTTTCCTTTACCAGAGCTTTATTTTATTTTATTTTATTTTTTTAAAGATTTTATTTATTCGGGCGCCTGGGTGGCTCAGTTGGTTAAGCGACTGCCTTCAGCTCAGGTCATGATCCC